>NC_136274.1:1450993-1763493 GCF_964187855.1 Myxine glutinosa
GAGGGAATATCTTTTGTTATCGGGAATGATTTGGCTGATGGTCAAGTTTCTGGTAACCCGATGTTTGTTGAAAAGCCTAGTATGGAAAATAACATCGCACAGTTAGAGCAGGAGATTCCGGGTATCTTTCCATCCTGTGCCGCGCGCGACTCGTGCTATGGGTAGGAAGCGCTCTGAAGAGAAGAGGAAGGTACTGACGTCCCGCTTTGCACAGACACTTCTTGTCAAGTACCCTGAAACTAAGTGTCAGCATACACAAGTCAGGGATGGAGGCAATGTTGGCAAGCTCTTTGTAGGTGGACTGAACTTCAAAACAAGGGAAAGTTGTTCTGGACTCTGTCTTCGGCCAATATGGACCACTCTTGGAAGTGCGGCTGATAAAAGACAGGGAGACGCAAAAGTCAAGAGGGTTTGGCTTTGTCACGTTTGAAAACACAAAGGATGCCTAAGATGCAGAAAAGGATTTGAATGGCAAGGATTTGGATGGTCGGACCTTAATAGCAGAGAAAGCAGGTCATGGGCATCGTGGGGGCTACAGAGGAGGAAAACGTGGAGGTAGTTTCAGGGGTGGCTATGGCTCCCGGGGTGGGAGTAGTAGTTTTGGTGGTGGCCCCAGTCGAGATTACTCTGGAGGCTCCCAGAGTTACGGCAGCTCCCGAAGGGATGATTATCAGGGTAGTGCCCGAGAAGGATACCGCTATTCACGTGACTACAGCGACAAGCGCTCCAACCGTGATTATTATGAAAGTTAGGAAGAGTTTGAAGCACTGAATGCTGTGGAGCAGCCGAGCCAAGATTCCTACACGGATTAACCGTGAACTCCACATTCCTAAAGGCGTCCATGTAGTGAATACTTCCAGGCCTCACCACCCAACCACCATGAAACCTGGCTCTCAGCTCGGCCTCCCTAAAAAAGTGCTTTAGATTTGCTTGACTTTGGATTTTTGATCACAACCCCTTAACCTTCAATCAAAAAATGAAAAAAAAATAATCAGAGGTTGATGAGATGGAGTTTTGGCTTTGCAGGAGTTCAACTTGGAAATTGAGCATGTAAAGGGCAGGGACAATGTCGTTGCTGATGCTTTGTCCAGAGTGAACTAACTTTGGAAATCTCTGTAGGTTGTTTGAAGTTTTGTTGCTTTATTTTTGGGAAATATTGATTATATCGTTGCTCATGGGAATTGATGATTTGGGTGTGAGTTTACTTTTGTTTGTTGGGAGAGTTTTGCCTACAAAGAAAGTTTTCACTATGTTCAAACTTTCTTTCTTGAGGGGGAAAGTGTTACGGATTCGTCACTTCCATTGTGGTGGTTTGCAACCACTGTAAATATTTCTGATTCCATGTACTATTATTGTTTTCAAAAGGTTTATTGTTCATGAACTGTTTTCAAAAGGTAAAAAAGTTAATGTTAAAAGAAACAGTAAACCGGACCGGGAACCGGACGACGAAGAGGAAGAAGAGGGAGAAAAAAAGGCGGAGCGAGTGAATCGGACAAGAAGGAGCCGGGCTACTTGCGATCTGGAGCGAACGTTGGCGAGCAAGAGTCACTTGCGAACTTTCGGGTTCCCGGGAAAGGGATTCCTGCGACAGAGTTGTCATCGCTGTGACCGATCAACCTGCGTGTCAGGTTTTTGGCGGTGGATTCCGAGGAGAATTATCGCCGGGCCGTTATGTCTCAAGAATGGGTCGTCGGCCATTTTGACTCATGCAGAACTTGTGCTTCGCTCACGGTTTCGTCTCTTTTCGACCATTTTCACCGCATTCAGACGTCGATCTGGGGCGTGTGTGTGACGTGGCTTTTTGAAGGTTAATTCGTCCATACCCGAGGGTGTGGTCTCTCAGTCGCCTTGAGGGCACCTTTGGATTTCCCAGTCGCCTTGAGGGTGCCTATGACCCGAGTTGGTAGCGGGACTGTTCTTGCCATCCGAACGGGATTCTGGTCTCGATGGGACATCGTTCTGGCGATCGCTGGAGCACATCAACTTTGGCTTGGAGCCAGGAATAAGACACCTTGGGAATGTTCTTGGTTCACTCACTTGGAGCGCTGTGAGTTATATATTACAAAACTGATGGTACCATCATAGGATATTGATTGTACTTTTGATTACTATTATTGTTGTACCGTTATTCTTGTGTGATCGTAATACAGTATTTGTTTGTGAGTAACAATTGGGGTGGCTTCTCCATTGATCTTTGACATACAGAATAACACATTTTTCTGCCGTGACTCCTCTCGGGGCTCGGAGGTACACCGTGACCAGGGGGTCGGGGAGGAGCACGTAACACGTGTGTGACTTGCATGTTCACATGTCCGCTGGAGTGTGCACCTCGAGATTCGCTGAGCATTGATTTGGCAAATGAAAACAACGCGTGAACCTTCCCATCGGCATCTAAAATCGAATGCTTTGTCGCGAACCTTCCCATTGGCATCTAACATCTATCGCTTTGCCGCAAACCTTCCCATTGGCACCTAACATCTATCGCTTTGCCGCAAACCTTCCCATTGGCACCTAACATCTATTGCTTTGCCGCAAACCTTCCCAATTGGCACCTAACATCTATCGCTTTGCCGTAAACCTTCCAATTGGCACCTAAAATCTATCGCTTTGCCGCAAACCTTCCCGTTGGCACCTAACATCTATCGGTTTGCCGCAAACCTTCCCATTGGCACCTAACATCTATCACTTTGCCGCAAACCTTCCCATTGGCACGTAATAACTAGACTACGGATTTTTATGTTAAGAAAATAGGCCTTTTATGTTTTGAAAAGCGGAATTTTTTTTTTTTTTATGTGAAAAAATCCCGAAATATTTTTTTACCCCGTTTTATTCATTTTTTATTATTACCAAGTTTTTCAGAAATCAGTCAAAAAAAGAACAAAAAATGGTAAGCTTTTTCCTGCACAACATTAAGCACTCTGGGCTAGTAAACAGGTAAAAAATGACGTTCAGGTACCTTGATTGCAACCGCATTGTTTGATAAGTAGAGGACTAGAAGAAATTGACAAGACCCTTTTAGGAACTGTTAAAGTAGGTGTTTGAAATCATTATCTTGGTAATGTTCTCCTTGGTGAGGCGGTGTCGGCGGTCGGTGAGGACGTTTCTGTAGACGGAGAAGGACCTTTCCACGTCGACGCTGACGATGGGGCAGTACCTCAAGAGGGGGATGTCAGCAAGCTTGACTCCAGCCGGCACACCAACCTCAGATCCGTGCTGATCTCCATCCAGGATCAAAGCCACTGTCCTCAGCACACCAATGTCGGGATTGCGCTGCAGCACCGCCTTGAACTTGGTGAGCAGGATCTCCTTACGGCAGCCTCGGATCTTTTCGAGCTCCTCCTTGGCCTGATCAAGGAGCTGGAAGGCCTTGGCCAGCTCCATGCCGGCCTCCTCCAGCTGCTTAAGGATCTTCGGGATGAAAGACACGTGGGCATTTAAGAAGACCAAACTGAACTTGATGTCCGCCTTTCCGAACAGGTCCTTGGCACTCCGGATTGCCATCGCGTCGTCATCGTTCAGCTGGTCCACAATGTCCTTGACGGCCTCGAAGTGCTCGGCGTAAAACACCGCGGCGTCGATCCACGTCGCCCACCGAGTCAGAATGGGCTCCGGGGGGAGAGAAAGATTGGGCTGCTGCTCCTTCCAAAAGACAACACGCGACGGGGCTTTGACGAACACCTTCTTCGTCGTGGCAATCAGGTCGTTGACGTCCTTGAACATTTCTCGGACTGTCTCGCAGACACGGTGGAGCGCATGGGCAACGCAAGTCACATGCAGCAAGTCCGGGAAGAGTTCCTTCAGGGCATGGCCGGCCTTGATCATATAGGCCGCGGCGTCGCTGACGAGGACCTTGAGGCACTCCGGCTTGAAATCAGGCCAAAGATAGCGCAGCGTGTCATTGACTGCGCGCACGATCTCCCCGGAGTTGGTCTTCTCCAGAAACATGCACTGGACGAGGTGGGGACGAAAGTACCCCTCCTTGGACAAGCGTCCCGCGATGATGTTGGCCACATATCGACCTGCCGAATCGGTCGTCTCGTCGACTGACAGCCAGATGGGCTGCTGTCCGAGGTCGGCACGGATCCCCGCCAAGGCCTCGTCGTAGCACTTGTCGAGGTAGTGCTTTCGAATCCAGCTTTCATCGGGGACCTGGAGAGTGATGTGCTTCTCCAGGAACGACCGGAGGGCAGGGTTTTCCAATTTCGACCATGGGATGCCAGCGGCCAGCATGGGCTGGCACAGCTCCTGAGCCACGACGTCGCACTTGTGCCTCTTTCCGCCACCAAAGTCCTCCATGGTGGCTTGCGTGACCGTCCTCTTCTTCTTCAAGGCCAAGTTGCTCTTGTGGCGGTCTCCTCGGACATGTTGGGCCAGCTCAGACTTCTGCTTCACCCGGAAAGTCTTTTCACAAGCTCGACAGAAAGCCGTGTCACTCGACACGTACTTGAAGGTGGCCCCATCGCCGCCAGCGTTGGATTCCTTCAGCCACTTGTCACGAAGAGCAGCACTCATCTTGATAGGAGACTTGTTCACACTTTGTGTACACTCTCTCACTGTAGTACACCGCCTCACTGCTGTACACGCTGGAGACGCAAGTGGACGCAACGTTTTGTTTTTGAGATCGATCGCAGTTAAAAATTTCGATCGCAGTTAAAGATTTCGAGCGCAGTTAAAAATTTCGAAAAATTCCCTAATTTTTTTTAGCTTTGCCAGACATTTTCGACCAAAAAGGGCATTTTATTTAATTTTTCCCGAAAAAGGGCGAAAAAATTTTTTCTCCGAAAATAGCAAAATAATTTTTTTGTGCGCAAAAAAGCCGTTTTATGTGAAAAAATATTTTTTATTTTTTCACATAAAAATCCGATGTGCAGTAATAACTAATGCTTTGCCATGCACCTGGCATGTCTTTTCCCACCCCAAGTGTAAACCCCACCGTACTAACAAAAAATTTGAAAACGATGATGACATTCAATTTGCAGGAATGCAGGCATATTTAAATGATTTATTAAACAAAACATGAGGCACGAATCTTGACCGAGGATGAAAAAACTTAGGTATCGACAATAAATGATCGGGCAAATACCTCTTTCTTATGCCAAAGGTACAACTACCAGATATAGGGATTTGGTCAGGAAAAGGCAGGTGAAATTAAAAGTGTGGGGGCAAAGCACCAGTTGGTATACCTCAATCAACCTCCTGTTGATTTCAACCAATGCTCTACCTGTCCGCCGACGCAGATCAACCCTAACCATCATAATTACGACTAGTTCTTCATTATATAGGTGTGTGGAAACAGAACAACCAGACTTGGTGGCATAATGCTTCTAAGAGCATCTACTCTCATTTTGGGATGTTGGTGCTTCGAACCCCGGCCGAAACATACTAAAGCCGAATGAAGAGTCCCAAGGGGGCAGATGGTCATGTCCCGATGAAGGACATCGTAGTTTAGAGCATGAGGTGATAAAGTTGATTTTCAGTTTGATTTGATAGAGAATTATGGGCCCGTGGGGGCTGTGGGATGACCCGAGGTGGTGGTGAACAGCCATATTGAAGCCCGAGAAGAAAGAGTGAGGATCAAAAAGACTGAGGAAATTTGTTCCATTGGTGAGAGAAAAGAGAAACAAATGACTTGGTGAGTAGGGAGCCTGGATTTTGGGACTTTTACCAGAAGTGGGCTACTGGCAAAAATGTGCTCCCTGGAGAAATCAAGGGGTTGGTTGGGGGTGGAGCACAGAAAGGCCAGAGGGTGGAAGACCCATAAAGTAGGTGGTAGAGGATGGACCACAAACTTGTCCAGTATGCGAGAAGAACAAACGCAAAGACTCAAGTGATTCCAATGATTTTGAGGGCCTTGGACTCGACGACATTAAGTTGTGAAAGGTATGAGGGAGGGTTGCCAGTCCAGAGGGGAAAGCAGGGCACTGTCTAGCTGTTAATGAAGTCCTTGTAACAGGCTGTTAACGAAGTCCTTGTAACAGGCCGTTAATGAAGTCCTTGTGGCAGGCTGTTAATGAAGTCTTCATAGCAGGCTGTTAGTGAAGTCTTCATAGCAGGCTGTTGGTGAAGTCCTCATAGCAGGCTGTTAGTGAAGTCCTCATAGCAGGCTGTTGGTGAAGTCTTCATAGCAGGCTGTTGGTGAAGTCCTCAAAGCAGGCTGTTGGTGAAGTCCTCAAAGCAGGCTGTTCATGAAGTCCTCAAAGCGGGCTGTTAATGATGTCCTCAAAGCGGGCTGTTCATGAAGTCCTCAAAGCGGGCTGTTAATGAAGTCCTCGTAGCAGGCTGTTAATGAAGTCCTCTTAGCAGGCTGTTAATGAAGTCCTCGTAGCAGGCTGTTAATGAAGTCCTCGTAGCAGGCTGTTAATGAAGTCCTCGTAGCAGGCTGTTAATGAAGTCCTCGTAGCAGGCTGTTAATGAAGTCCTCGTAGAAGGCTGTTAATGAAGTTCTCTTATCAGCATGTTAATGAAGTCTTCTAGCAGGATGTTAATGAAGTCCTCATAGCAGACTTTTAATGAAGTCCTCATAGCAGGCTTTTAATGAAGTCCTCATATCAGGCTGTTAATGAAGTCCTCGTAGAAGGCTGTTAATGAAGTTCTCTTATCAGCATGTTAATGAAGTCTTCTAAAAAACCACCTTTAGAGGCCATTTTTCCCCGCAAGCGGGGATTGGCCTTTTTCGGGAACCGTGGTAGTTGTTGTTTTTCGGTCCCCTTTTTGAAGCAATGTTTTACGGCCGGATGCCCTTCCTGACGCCAACCCTTTTTGCCGCCTTTAACGACAAGCAGGGAATTACCAGTGAACTGGTACTCAATTAGCCGACCTCGGAAGGATGACAGGCTGAGTCAACCCCCCTGGCGTTAATTCAGCGATCGACCGGGTTTCGAACCCAGGAACCTAGGATCCTAAGCTGACACCCTAGCCGCTAGCCCAACACCAGGATTAATGAAGTCTTCTAGCAGGCTGTTAATGAAGTCCTCATTGCAGACTTTTAATGAAGTCCTCATAGCAGGCTTTTAATGAAGTCCTCATATCAGGCTGTTAATGAAGTCCTCATATCAGGCTGTTAATGAAGTCTTGTAGCAGCTGTTAATGAAGTCCTCATAGCATGCTGTTGATATCCTCTTAGCAGGCTGTTAGTGAAGTCCTCATAGCAGGCTGTTGGTGAAGTCTTCATAGCAGGCTATTAGTGAAGTCTTCATAGCAGGCTGTTAGTGAAGTGTTCATAGCAGGCTGTTAGTGAAGTCTTCATAGCAGGCTGTTAGTGAAGTCCTCATAGCAGGCTGTTAATGAAGTCCTCATAGCAGGCTGTTAGTGAAGTCCTCATAGCAGGCTGTTGGTGAAGTCTTCATAGCAGGCTGTTGGTGAAGTCCTCATTGCAGGCTGTTAGTGAAGTCCTCATCGCAGGCTGTTAGTGAAATCCTCATTGCAGGCTGTTAGTGAAGTCCTCATAGCGGGCTGTTCATGATGTCCTCAAAGTGGGCTGTTCATGATGTCCTCAAAGTGGGCTGTTCATGAAGTCCTCAAAGCGGGCTGTCAATGAAGTCCTCAAAGCGGGCTGTTCATGAAGTCCTCAAAGCGGGCTGTTCATGAAGTCCTCAAAGCAGGCTGTTAATGAAGTCCTCAAAGCAGGCTGTTAATGAAGTCCTCAAAGCGGGCTGTTAATGAAGCCCTCAAAGCGGGCTGTTAATGAAGTCCTCAAAGCGGGCTGTTCATGAAGTCCTCATAGCAGGCTGTTAATGAAGTCTTCATAGCAGGCTGTTAATGAAGTCCTTGTAGCAGGCTGTTAATGAAGTCCTCATATCAGGCTGTTAATGAAGTCTTGTAGCAGCTGTTAATGAAGTCCTCATAGCATGCTGTTAGTGCAGTCTACATAGCAGGCTATTAGTGAAGTCTTCATAGCAGGCTGTTAGTGAAGTCTTCATAGCAGGCTGTTAGTGAAGTCTTCATAGCAGGCTGTTAGTGCAGTCTACATAGCAGGCTATTAGTGAAGTCTTCATAGCAGGCTGTTAGTGAAGTCTTCATAGCAGGCTGTTAGTGAAGTCTTCATAGCAGGCTGTTAGTGAAGTCTTCATAGCAGGCTGTTAGTGAAGTCTTCATAGCAGGCTGTTCGTGAAGTCTTCATAGCCGGCTGTTAGAGAAGTCCTCATAGCAGGCTGTTAGTGAAGTCCTCATAGCAAGCTGTTAGTGAAGTCTTCATTGCAGGCTGTTAGTGAAGTCTTCATAGCAGGCTGTTAGTGAAGTCTTCATGGCAGGCTGTTAGTGAAGTCATCATAGCAGGCTGTTGGTGAAGTCTTCATAGCAGGCTGTTGGTGAAGTCCTCATTGCAGGCTGTTAGTGAAGTCCTCATCGCAGGCTGTTAGTGAAATCCTCATTGCAGGCTGTTAGTGAAGTCCTCATAGCGGGCTGTTCATGATGTCCTCAAAGTAGGCTGTTCATGAAGTCCTCAAAGTAGGCTTTTCATGAAGTCCTCAAAGCGGGCTGTTAATGATGTCCTCAAAGCCGGCTGTTCATGAAGTCCTCAAAGTGGGCTGTTCATGAAGTCCTCAAAGCAGGCTGTTAATGAAGTCCTCAAAGCGGGCTGTTCACGAAGTCCTCAAAACGGGCTGTTCATGAAGTCCTCGTAGCAGGCTGTTAATGGAGTCCTTGTAGCAGGCTGTAAATGAAGTCTTTGTAGCAGGCTGTTAATGAAGTCCTTGTCGCAGGCTGTTTATGACGTCCTTGTAGCAGGCTGTTAATGAAGTCCTTGTAGCAGGCTGTTAATGAAGTCCTTGGAGCAGGCTGTTAATGAAGTCATTGTAGCAGGCTGTAAATGAAGTCCTTGTGGCAGGCTGTTAATGAAGTCCTTGTGGCAGGCTGTCAATGAAGTCCTTGTAGCAGGCTGTTAATGAAGTCCTTGTCGCAGGCTGTTAATGAAGTCCTTGTAGCAGGCTGTTAATGAAGTCCTTGTAGCAGGCTGTTAATGAAGTCCTTGTAGCAGGCTGTTAATGAAGTCCTTGTAGCAGGCTGTTAATGAAGTCCTTGTAGCAGGCTGTTAATGAAGTCCTTGTAGCAGGCTGTTAATGAAGTCCTTGAAGCGGGCTGTTAATGAAGTCTTTGTAGCAGGCTGTTAATGAAGCCCTTGTATCAGGCTGTTAATGAAGTCCTTGTAGCAGGCTGTTAATGAAGTCCTTGTGGCAGGCTGTTAATGAAGTCCTCGTAGCAGGCTGTTAATGAAGTCCTCGAAGCAGGCTGTTAATGAAGTCCTCGTAGCAGGCTGTTAATGAAGTCCTCTTAGCAGGCTGTTAATGAAGTCCTCGTAGAAGGCTGTTAATGAAGTTCTCTTATCAGCGTGTTAATGAAGTTCTCTTATCAGCGTGTTAATGAAGTCTTCTAGCAGGCTGTTAATGAAGTCCTCGTAGCAGGCTGTTAATGAGGTCCTCGTAGCAGGCTGTCAATGAAATCCTCGAAGAAGGCTGTTAATGATGTTCTCTTATCAGCATGTTAATGAAGTCTTCTAGCAGGCTGTTAATGAAGTCCTCGTAGCAGGCTGTTAATCAAGTCCTCGTAGAAGGCTGTTAATGAAGTTCTCTTATCAGCGTGTTAATGAAGTCTTCTAGCAGGCTGTTAATGAAGTCCTCGTAGCAGGCTGTTAATGAAGTCCTCGTAGCAGGCTGTCAATGAAATCCTCGTAGAAGGCTGTTAATGATGTTCTCTTATCAGCATGTTAATGAAGTCTTCTAGCAGGCTGTTAATGAAGTCCTCGTAGCAGGCTGTTAATGAAGTCCTCGTAGCAGGCTGTCAATGAAGTCCTCGTAGCAGGCTGTCAATGAAGTCCTCGTAGAAGGCTGTTAATGAAGTTCTCTTATCAGCATGTTAATGAAGTCTTCTAGCAGGCTGTTAATGAAGTCCTCAAAGCAGACTTTTAATGAAGTCCTCAGCAGGCTTTTAATGAAGTCCTCATAGCAGGCTGTTAATGAAGTCCTCATATCAGGCTGTTAATGAAGTCTTGTCGCAGCTGTTCATGAAGTCCTCATAGCATGCTGTTGATGAAATCCTCTTTGCCGGCTGTTAGCGAACTCTTCATAGCAGGCTGTTAGTGAAGTCTTCATAGCAGGCTATTAGTGAAGTCTTCATAGCAGGCTGTTAGTGAAGTCTTCATAGCAGGCCTTTAGTGAAGTCTTCATAGCAGGCTGTTCGTGAAGTCTTCATAGCAGGCTGTTCGTGAAGTCTTCAAAGCAGGCTGTTCATGATGTCCTCAAAGTGGGCTGTTAATGAAGTCCTCAAAGCAGGCTGTTTATGAAGTCCTCAAAGCAGGCTGTTCATGAAGTCCTCAAAGTGGGCTGTTCATGAAGTCCTCAAAGCGGGCTGTTAATGAAGTCCTCAAAGCGGGCTGTTCATGAAGTCCTCAAAGCAGGCTGTTAATGAAGTCCTCAAAGCAGGCTGTTAATGAAGTCCTCAAAGCGGGCTGTTTATGAAGTCCTCAAAGCGGGCTGTTAATGAAGTCCTCAAAGTAGGCTGTTCATGAAGTCCTCAAAGCAGGCTGTTAATGAAGTCCTCGTAGAAGGCTGTTAATGAAGTTCTCTTCTCAGCGTGTTCATGAAGTCTTCTAGCAGGCTTTTAATGAAGTCCTCATAGCAGGCTGTTAATGAAGTCCTCATATCAGGCTGTTAATGAAGTCCTCATATCAGGCTGTTAGTGAAGTCTTCATAGCAGGCTTTTAGAGAAGTCCTCATAGCAGGCTGTTAGTGAAGTCCTCATAGCAGGCTGTTAGTGAAGTCTTCATCGCAGGCTGTTAGTGAAGTCTTCATCGCAGGCTGTTAGTGAAGTCTTCATAGCAGGCTGTTAGTGACGTCTTCATAGCAGGCTGTTAGTGAAGTCTTCATAGCAGGCTGTTAGTGAAGTCTTCATAGCAGGCTGTTAGTGAAGTCTTCATAGCAGGCTGTTAGTGAAGTCCTCATAGCAGGCTGTTAATGAAGTCCTCATAGCAGGCTGTTAGTGAAGTCCTCATAGCAGGCTGTTGGTGAAGTCTTCATAGCAGGCTGTTGGTGAAGTCTTCATCACAGGCTGTTGGTGAAGTCCTCATCGCAGGCTGTTAGTAAAGTCCTCATTGCAGGCTGTTTGGTGAAGTCCTCAAAGTGGGCTGTTAATGAAGTCCTCAAAGTGGGCTGTTAATGAAGTCCTAAAAGTGGGCTGTTAATGAAGTCCTCAAAGCGGGCTGTTAATGAAGTCCTCAAAGTAGGCTGTTCATGAAGTCCGCAAAGCAGGCTGTTAATGAAGTCCTTGTAGCATGCTTTTATTTTCTGTGAATTTATATCTGTTTGTGTTTTGTTCTCACATTCATAATTTTTCGTTTTCTTCAAAATAAATTTTTGTTTTCTTTCAAACTTTTTGCTTGTATTGCTTTCTGTTTGAAACTTTAATACTGTTTTTCAGCTGAAAGTTGAAGACCAGAGACAAAACAATGAGATTGTGACAACGTTAGAGGTAAGCAGAACTCATTGGCTGACTGAGGTGGTGAATTGACTGCTTTTGTTCCTTGTATGATGGTATTATTTGCCAAACTTGACTCAAGAGGCCTTAATGCATACCTTACTGTGCATGGTTCTCAGACTAAGGTCCTTGAACTGGAGCAGTTCTGTCAACTCCAGAGCGAGCAGTTTAACAGGCTCTCCTGCCAAATGGAGATGTTGCGTCAAGATCCGAGACAAGGTGATGACCAGGACGGTTCCTGCTTTATTTTAATGAATGTGGTTATGAAAGTTTAATGCCACTTATTGTAGACATATGCATCACAGGTGGGCTAACCCCCGCTCTAGCAGGGAAAATGGCCTTAAAATGCATGTCGTTGTTGTTTTTGTAGACATATGCAAGGGTTATTTTGTCTTTTCACCTTAGTTTGCTGTGTGAGATCCTCTGCATGCTCAGTTAGCCCTCCCAAGGCTGGGTCGAGCACCGTTAGCTTCTGGAAGGATGTCCCTTCGAACCCCTTGTCCTGCACTTTGAATTCTGCCTGTCGTCTGGAGATGTGTGAGGTGAGAGATGTATAATGCCATAAAGGAGAATAGTTGCTGGTATGTTTGCCTGCTTTCTTTGAAGCCAGCTGCATCTGTGTGTGTCTTGCACAAAAGAATGTTCATTTTGACACTTGTCGCTCCAACTTAATATTGAATACCTAATTATTCTTGGACCAGATACACTCACAGGTGGATACCGTCAGCGAGGTAGAAGACCTGGAAATGGACTCAGTTTCTCAATCAAGCAGCATTGGTCCTCAAAAGGACAGGAAGCTTCGAGTTTTTATTGCACGTTACAGGTAACATGCGAGCCCGTGTTTGTCATCTACATCATGAGCATAATCCTCATTTTCTGCATCGACGCATCCCTCTGCAAATTGCATCAAAAAGTTCTGTGGATATTACGACTTAGATTTGGTTGTCAATTTAGGATTGAGTGACGTTGCACCAAGAGCGATTTTAAGTGGTGAGTGACAATGTGCCAAGGTAAGGTCTCAAAAGTGTCCAATAGCAAAATATTCGCTAACTACGGAAGTTTACCTTCCCTCCCTCCCTCTAACCCCCAAGTCTTTGACCTAGTGTTGATCAAGTTAATGGACTTCAGGTGGCTGCATGAAATCCAGGCCGAGGAAAATGAAATTGAAGAATCCCATTCAGTCAAACCTTGCTAAGTTTTGGAAGATTCATGGAAAATAAGATGGCACAATGACGATGATGATGTGAGTCGTTGCTTTCGACGAATCTCTTCCCTTCGTTGGCGTGTTCACGAAGCATTGTGTGATGGCTGCACAGGTAAAAATGGGTGGTAAGCAGGTGAGCAGGTGCCAATGAGGGGAAAGACCTGCACACAGAGATGCGATTAAAGTGATAGAGGTGTGTGGTATCCCTCTTGCACTCTATTCCTATGAGCATCGTTGGCTGCAAGTACAGTAAATGCAATGTAAAGTCTGATGCACAAAGGTGCAGCACACTGGCCAGGTCGGCAGTATGAGGACAGCTGTCCTTGATGTCCAGGGTGGACATAGCTGTCTGCAGATGCTGTGCAGTGATGCCTAAGTTGGCGCCACTACCGACTTTCATGGGCACATTTTTCCACTATGTGGCGTTGTCCAGGTTGACCTACAGGTGCGGTTTGATATCCGAGTTTCCTTCTCAAAGCCTTAGCCTAAAGTGGCTTCCCCCACAAGGCAGTGGGGTCTGTTACCCTGGACAAGGGGCCCATACCAGGTACTGTCAGGCCCAGGCCTCGCATATGGCAGGGACATCACTCCCTGAGGTAGCTGAAAAATAGCTGCCCTGCTACCCAGCTGATGGCACGATAGGTGTTGTCCAAATTCCTTGTGCTCCGCAGGTGTGGTGTTTCATCATTAAATGCTGTGAGCATTTGCTCGGACATGTTAAAGATACCACAGTCCCTTTCACAATATAAGGGCATTTCCGAATCTGGATGTAAAAATTGGAATAACTGGTGATTGTAAAAAGACTTCGATTAGGAAAAGAATTGTGAATAAACCGATGAAATGCTGCAATTATAAGACTACCTTTGGATATCAATAGGCTCACCTGCACACAACAGACACAAAAGCTTCCTTCGCAATGAAATCAGAGACACTCGGCTGCTTTACCTGTACCTCTAATTTTGAACAGCCTTTGTAGAACAAGTTATATAAATTGCAGCTTAACAAATGGATGAATTGCTAAAAGCAGTGAAGGATTCATGAGAAATGACTCTGACTGTGTCCAACATTAGTTTAGAACTCAGGATCGTGTTTCTTAATTTTGGATTTCATTTAGAGATGATTCTGCAATAACTTTTGATGCTCCTCAAATGTTTGGAAAGGTGTTGGAATTTTTCACAACATATAAAACTGTATCAAGCCTGGTATTATCATCATTTTGAACGAATTGGGCCATTTTTCAGTATAAAGCCAACATTACACTTGCTTTAAGTTGTCACATGGGAATGATGTTGGCCTAGTGGTGATTATGCCATTCTATAGCTTGTGGGTTAAAATCTGTCTGAAAGCAGCAGTATTATGGCACTGAATTATAACCTTGTGGATACCAGGCTCGTCTCAAGAAAATTACAACAACAACATGCATTTTAAGGCCATTTCCCCTGCTGGAGCCTGCTAGGCCTTGCGGTCTCCATGACGATCTTCTCCGTTTTGCCCTATTTTCTGCATCTCTCCTTGTTAACCCCCTTGCCCGCATTTCTTCTTCCACCATCTTTAGCCAAGTCTTTCTCGGTCTTCCCCATCCTCTACTTCCTTCTACATTCATTTCCTTCACTCTTCTTAACCAGTCACTTTCATCCTTCCTCAACACATGACTCCTTCCTCAACACATGACCATGTCGGTAAAACCCAGCTGGTTAATTAATGACCTTAAGGGAGAAGGTAATCTGCCTACCTCACTTGGTATCGTCCACACGAGTCATTCCTACCTGTAGCTTCACTCTTAGGGTTTTTAACATCAAAATATAACAATTTGCACTTCACAGATGTATTGCTTATCTATCTGTGCATCTCGATGAGGATGTGGAACAAAGTGAAACATGTGAAACTAGGAAGGCACTCTTCGACATCACAACGTCGACCGATATACATCTGCCTGTATAATCACATTATTATACATACCTGCACCAAGTTTGATTTGGTCATCTATGACCAGACGCGACAGGTCATCTATTGGGGCCAAATTGGTACTGGTAGCTTGACAATTCGGTGCAAAATTGCCGGCGTGGGGGTAGACGCCGTAGTGGACACGAGCTAGCGCCACGATCATCAGCCCTGTGATCCTTAATTCGAGTGCAGACGGCTGGGATAAAATCCAGCGTCTAGAAAATTATAGTTTGCAGCTGGCTACCGGGGTAACGGCCCCCATCATAGGGCGTGGTTTTGTAACCCTCAAGTTGGGGTCGGTAAAGAGGGAGATCGAAGTTTGGGTGGCGGAGGTGTGCGACCCATGCCTAATCGGGTTGGATTTGTTGACTGCCAGCGGTTGTAAAATCGATTTGTGCCGGGGGACCCTGCAAGTGGGAGTAGAGGAGCTGCCATTGGGCGGGGTGAGCACGGCCGAGAGGACGGAGCTGGAGGCTTCTGAGGCCGTGACCATTCCCCCAAGGGCCGAGGCCATAGTGCTGGCCCGATGGCTAGCTCGCCCAACATGGCAGGAGTCCTGCGGCCTGGTCGAACCGGTGGCAGCGCAGTCCATCCCGGGTTTAGTCGTGGGCCGCACCCTCGTAAAAACGGATGGGCAGGTGGTGGCCGTCCGAGTAATTAATATTAGTACGGAACCACGCACTGTAGGACGGGGCACAAAGATAGTCGGCTGCGCCCCAGTTAATGAAGTCGCAGCAGTGAGGGGCAAGAACATCCAGCCGAGCCGGCCCCGGAGGGAGTCCCTAGGAAATAGCAGGAATTGGCCCGATCCCATTTGTGAGATTGTAAACCGGAGACAGAGAGAATTGAAAGGTAACATCTTGTATCGCAAATGGGTAGAGATTCCCTCTGAGAGAACTTCCTGGCTGGTGATAGTCCCAGACAAATTTAAGAACACCATATTACAGCATGTGCATGGTACCCGCCCGGCGGCCATTTGGGCAGGACAAAGACAACATCTCGGGTCCGCCGGAGGTTCTTTTGGGTAAATATGGGGTGCGATATACAGGACTGGTGTCGGAGATGCGACGCCTGTACTGCTAAAAAGGGACCAGCACGGAGGATGAGGGCCCCCCTTCAATTACACCAGGTGGGGGCCCCCCTTGAGCGGGTGGCTATGGATATTCTAGGACCACTACCCCGCACCCATGAAGGCGACAAGTACATCCTCGTTGTAATGGACTATTTCACCAAGTGGCCGGAGGCCTATGCCCTCTCCAACCAAGAAGCCGGGGTGGTAGCACAGGCCTTCGTGGAAGGATTTGTATGTAGGCATGGGATTCCGGAGGAGCTGCACACCGACCAGGGTCAAAATTTTGAAAGCCAATTATTAAAAGATGTGTGCAAGCTCCTGTCAATTATTAGAAAGACAAGAGCAACGCCCTTAAGACCTCAATCTGACGGGATGGTGGAAAGGTTCAACCGAACCCTGGTCCAGCAATTGGCGTTATTTACCACCACCCGTCAGGACGACTGGGACGAACATCTCCCGTATTTGTTAATGGCCTACCGAACCAGCCAGCACGGGGCCACCGCATGCATCCCAGCGTTGCTGATGTATGGGCGGGAGTTGCGGGCTCCCGCCGACCTGCTATGCGGTCCCGTGCCAGAGACCACTGATAGACCGCCGGGGGAGGGCTATGCGCGTCACCTGGAGGAAGGCATGGAGAGAGTCCATGCCTTCGCACGCCGCCAGCTTCAACTGGCGTGTGCCAAAATGAAGCGCAGGTACGACCACCAGAGCCAGTGGAGTCAGTATGCTCCGGGGATGAAGATTTGGTTCTTCAATCCCCGGAGGCGGAAGGGTAGGTGTCCCAAACTCACCTCACCCTGGCAAGGCCCGGGGGTCGTCCTGGCGCAAATTTGTGATGTGGTCATTAAGATCAAAATGGGGCCACGAGCCCTCCCTCGGATCGTCCACGCCGATCGTGTAAGACCCTACACCGGCGAGCAGGCGCCCTCATGGATCGCCTCGGCTTTGGAGGCCGAGGCAGGACCCAGTACCTCCAATGACAGGGGATCATAGTGCAGAGGACTGGGGGGTGATAGTTGGGAAATAGTGTCCGATGTAGAGGGATGGTAGATCTACCATCCCTCACATTAATTATTGGGGGCACGTGAGCTAGAGATTATGGGGATGGCAGTGTAAACTAGCCGAGGGCGGGCTAGGATATTGTTAGGGATTTAGAAATGATGGTAGAGACATGAGATTTAAGTAGTGACATTTGTACAGGTAGAGGGGACGTAGAGAGATTAGAAGGATGATAATGACGAGGGAGTGCTTAGTGTAAGGGAAGACGGGAAAGCACGAGTATTAGACGGAAGTAGTTAGTTAGTGATGCTGTGTGTGTGTAGAGGTGTATAAGTGGTGTACTGAGGACGAGTGGAATGGTGTTGAGTGAATTGACTTGCATGGGGTGCAAGTGGAGAACAGGGCAGAGCACAAGGAGTGTGCAAGAGGACTTGGTGTGTGGAATGAGTGGTGTGGAATGAGTCGTGTGGAGTGCATGGTGCGAAGGAGTGGATGGGGGAAGATGGACCCCTTCACGAATACCCGGGGAGGGTAGTTTAAAGTTAAGTAGAGGGTTTAGGTAAATTGTTGGATATTGACATCTGTGGTGCAGGAAGTAGCATGAAGTGCTTGGATGGGTGCTTGAGTCTGTGGAAATGGCTGGGCGTGTGGGCTTTGTTGGTGCGTATGGTTATTGGGGCACTCCGCCACTAGTAGTTTGTTGGCCAAGTGAGGCCGCAGGTAGGCTCTGGGAGCTGGTTAGGTTAGAGTTGAGTGGGGCCCGAGGATCCCAGGAGAGGACCCGGGTAGCCCAATGCCAGAGAGGGCATCAGAGGGGTGAGAGAGCCGGGAGTGGCCTTCCCCGATTTAGGGTAGTCGCAAGGAGCATGGTAAGCTCGGGTGGCGACTTCAGTGGCGGAGGTGCGCAGGTAGTTGGACCTGCTAGTGGAGCCACACGACCCAGCCCCAAAATTGTGCGAAGGCACAGTAAGAAAAATTGGGGAGTGAGACCCAAATTTGGAAGGCACCACAGGGTGGGTCAATGGGAATTGGTTTTTAGAACCACATAGTTTAAAGATGCCGATTGGCAGGGCATGACCCCGGGTAATTTAAAGGAGTTAATGTCATTAGTATAGTTAAGATGAGAAATCTCTTCGCACCATCCACATCCACTCACCAAGGAGACGGAACTCCACACCAGATTTTGCGAACGATTTGGAAGGGTAAAGACGCATCATGATCTGAGTGTGACATTGTGGGTATTCCATCTCTTCCAGCCAGGGAGGGATTGGAAGACGAATTTGGCGTAGAGGGGGATATGGGAGACAAGATGTAGTGACGAATTTGTAAAGTGTAAATACAGGGAGGGGCAAGGGTAGTGTAGGCTGACATGGGGGGGGGGGGGGAGTACGAACGGCTAGGGACGAGCTTTCTCTGCTCGCTCCCCTGCGCCCCTCATGTTGCATTGCCTTGATTGATGTGTACCTTAGCGCCCTTTTCTCCGCTAACTCTGCTTTGTCTTCCTCCCCACCCATGGACCCATTTTTTGGAGGGGAGTGTGCAGGAACCCTGAACCGTGCAGCAGCGCCTGGCTGCACTTTTGCGGCACGCCTGCTACCTTTTGCTGCACCTTATGGACCACACATTCTGTGGCTTAGCATCTTTGCTGAGCAGACATTTGCTGCAAACGTTACCTTGCACCTGCGGACCACTGGCTTTAAGTGGCGTCAATGTCACGCAGACGGACCACCTAAGATTGTCCCTGCAAATAAAAACGGACACGGTTTGTGCATTTTATACTTTGGTGTGTCAGGAAAGAAGACCTCAAGTTTTTATTATGGCACACCAAAGACGAAGCAGGAAGCAAGAAGACGCAGCCAAGCAGCAGCCAAGCAGCAAATGTGACATTTATTATTGAAATGGTGATTGTGCATTTTTGTGCATTTTTGTGCATTCTGGTGTATTGGTGCATTGCATTGTTGTCTCTCTCCTCAAAAATTTTCTTTCCCACAAAAGAACAGGTCCTGGGTTATAGAGATGTAAATAATTAGTTTAGTGTTGTAAATAACATGCTCCCCACCGGCTTTATGTATAGTTTGAGAATTCTTTCCGCAATTCGGTTAGCTGTGGGTGTGAGTCTGTTAGTTAGTACACAACGCAGTAGGTGGGACATATCCAGTGTTGTAATACTGTCGCATACAGGGTGTTAGATTAAATGTAGAGGGGAACCACATCTAAGTGTCACACGGAATTTCAAGAGTAGTCCTGAACCTTGCTCAAAATCGGTCGTTCTCACCTGTGTGGGTTCGGCTCGGGGACGAGCCTGGCGAAGGAGGGGGGCAGTGCTACGGTTTTGAGATTTGTACATATGACATCATCAAAGGCTAACGGTTTGCCCCCCATAGTTAGTCCATGAGCAACACGTAGGCCCACTTAGAGTATTGGTTATGTCATAGTATGTGTAAGTATAGGCCATTTCCCCAAGTAATATCTGCGTTGTGTAAAGACATGAGTTTAGGTCCTTTTATTTTTGCGCCACCCTCCAATTCCACCTAAGGACATAACCGATCCCACGCCACATTTGGCTGATCCACTCCATTTGTTACGCTTTGGCTGCCAGCAGCATTCGCTGCCCTTTGTTCGCTCGCTCGTCAAGTAACACGAGGTAGGCCTAAGGGAGAGGAGCACGGGGTCGGGGTGGGGTGGCGTCAAGGAGCGCGTCAGAGGTGATGACCGTAAGGGCCACCAGCCAACCAGGGCTCTAAGAGCATGGCGTGATAGGGCGTGGAAAGGTGCGTCTGGCAAATGCTAGAAGGTTCGCGGGGCGTGCCTATAAAAGCCTTGGCAAAAAGCCCTTGACCAGGACTGTATCGAGAGCACTTACTCGCGGAAGGCTGCAGAGGAATCGAAGGATTCGTAAGAAAGAACTGGTTGGAAAGGTGCTTGCTGTGAGGACTCGCAGAGAAGAGGGCTGGTTGGGAGTGCATTGTTAGCACTTCAAGGCTTAGCGCTGTATTCGCCTATTACGTACGCAGCCACGCGAGTGAACGCGGCAATAGCCGTCAGTGTTAACCTCCAGAGCCCAGACCCTACCGTTCGCCCTGCATTATCCCAAGTGCGCCAACGACACGCGGAGAGCTCCTGCCATCTCTACTTACCATCTGCCGGTACGAGCTGGGGACCGGAGAGAGAGCTGCACGGACGCCATCCCTGGACGCGCCGGTGACCATCAACCTGACCTGCTCATCTGCAATCCACTTGTGAGTGTGTCTGTGTGTGAGATGGGCCCGTTTGTCCTGGGAGTAAGTTAAGACTGTTTTTAAGGCTGCACTGTGTCTGCTTCTTCTCCTCATCATTGTGAATAGTGTAAATAAACCTTTTTCTTTCTTCCAATTCGATCGCCTTAGTGTTTTCCATCATTGCGTAAGCGTGGCACGAATAAGAACCGCTTGGATCGGGGTCCACTAATTGATAACGGCACGGATCACGTGTTCGCTACCGCTCGGCGTATCCAGCAACACACGTGATTCGTGCGAGGCTTATCTCCTCGTTTCAGGGCATCGCGAGTACTTAGGTAATAGCGAATCTGGTCCTACAACCCTATTTAGCGCTGTCCGGAAAGGACGTCATAGGCCTCGGGTCGCGCCTGGTCAGTCAAAGACAAGGGGACTAATCCCCCCTTGGTAGGGGGAGAAGGCCGACGTTGAGATCCGCAACAATATTATTAGCTTTCCAACCAAGTAAATATATTATTAGCTTTCCAACCAAGTAAATATATTATTAGCTTTCCAACCAAGTAAATATATTATTAGCTTTCCAACCAAGTAAATATATTATTAGCTTTCCAACCAAGTAAATCTATTATTAGCTTTCCAACCAAGTAAATCTATTATTAGCTTTCCAACCAAGTAAATCTATTATTATCTTTCCAACCAAGTAAATCTATTATTAGCTTTCCAACCAAGTAAATCTATTATTTTCTTTCCAACCAAGTAAATATATTATTAGCTTTCCAACCAAGTAAATCTATTATTAGCTTTCCAACCAAGTAAATCTATTATTAGCTTTCCAACCAAGTAAATCGATTATTAGCTTTCCAACCAAGTAAATCCATTATTAGCTTTCCAACCAAGTAAATCTATTATTAGCTTTCCAACCAAGTAAATCTATTATTAGCTTTCCAACCAAGTAAATCCATTATTAGCTTTCCAACCAAGTAAATCTATTATTAGCTTTCCAACCAAGTAAATCTATTATTAGCTTTCCAACCAAGTAAATCTATTATTAGCTTTCCAACCAAGTAAATCTATTATTAGCTTTCCAACCAAGTAAATCTATTATTAGCTTTCCAACCAAGTAAATCTATTATTAGCTTTCCAACCAAGTAAATCTATTATTAGCTTTCCAACCAAGTAAATCTATTATTAGCTTTCCAACCAAGTAAATCGATTATTAGCTTTCCAACGTTATCATTTTAATTATTTTATGCATGCAGAAAACCCTTTATAATAAGGTATGATGGACACACACGTCATCTGGAAGAAAATGGCATGTTACTAGCATAACCACCTTAACATCGGTTGTGCGTGCGTGCTTCAATACAACGACCTCCGATCTATAACGCCCATGGCAGGCCTTTGAAAGTGCATTTGTGAATCTTATATGAGAGATTATAAATGACAAGATATTAGTAGTTCTGAAAATCTACATGCATTTTTGCTATTTTATTTTTTGGGTTTGTGCGGCAGTTACAATCCATTTGATGGGCCCAACGAGAACCCTGAGGCAGAGTTGCCCCTAGTGGCTGGAGATTATGTGTACGTACGTGGTGGCGTGGATGATGACAGCTTCTATGAAGGTATTGGCATTGACTGGTTGTCAAAGTGCTGCCTAGGCAATTGTGCCGGGGGAAACAAAAATGTATTTGTCTTTATTTAGTCTAATTGATTTTTTTGCACAAAATTCATTTAAATGTGTTGTTAGGGTTATCGTTTCAATCCACTTGCAAATCGGCTTTCTTGGCAAAAATGCTTAAACAACAGATTCTGGTGAGATGTACGATCTCAGCAAGCAGGATAAGCTGATGGCTACCACATGGTTGATGTTTTCAATAGATCCTGCAAAGAGACTAATGTGAGTTTTTTTCATCTTCCAGGGGAGTTGATGGATGGCAAGAGGGGCCTTATTCCTTCCAACTTTGTTGAGCTCATTTCAGATGATGACCTGCTTGGAAACATTGGTCTCCCCTTCAACCTTTCTCCCGATTCATCCAGCCCTGGACATCTGGATCCATCTCCTAATGGACTTTCCTCAATTCAGTCTTGTCAAAACGAGCTACCAACCATGTCGGCTTTCAATGAACAGTTTCATCCTGCACTGAATGAAACATCTCAGGATGGCAAAATCAGTGGGTACTTTGTGAACTCGAGAACTGAAGATGAAGATACAATGACTTCAGAAGACCCACCCTGCCCGCGTTGCATCAGCCTTGTAAAACAGTTGGCCAGGAGCGTCATCGTAACATGGGAGCCTCCACGCCCCCATACAGAGAACCGTTTTGCACCACGGTGCTACAAAATATTTGTGGATAACAATCCATGGCTGAGTGTGACAGCAGCACAAACCGGTAAGCACAAAGCATTGGTAGAGAGGCTGGATTTGGACAAACGCGTGTATCGTATGGGCATCCAGTGTGTTAGCGAGTGCGGTGTGTCAGACCCACTGCGTTGCAGTATCTTGGTCGGACATGATGCAAGTCCCACACCCACCGCACTGAAGGTGTCAAACATTACGGCCACCTCCTCGCTGCTTTCCTGGCTGCCGGGCAGCAGCGCCTTTACGCATGTGCTGTGGTTGAATGGGAAGAGGCGGGCCTTGGTCCCGGCGGGTCGGAACTCGTATGTTCTGTTGGCTTTGCATCCTGACAAAAGTTATACGGTGCAGTTGGAAGCTCAGACTGCTGGTACTCACTGGGATCTTCCTGCAAAGCGTCAGCAGAACAAGGAGGCTCATTTGAGCTTTACCACTAAGTCCACAGGTAATATCAGTACAGATTTGTTTGTCAAATTATGTATATATTCAGCAATTTATTAGGATGTTTAGTTTTAATATATTTTGTAACAATAAGCAGGAAAAAGACTTGTCGATAATTGAAGAGCTTCGGTGTAAAACGCTGTATGTGCCATTTTTAAGTATTTAATCCTCTATCTGCATTGGACTGTTGTGCAAAAAACATTGTATGAAATCACAAAAATGGACAGATCGACTAAATTGCTGCTGAGGAGGAGCACTGATATCACTGATTTCAAACACCGTCATGGATAGTCAACTGATCTAAGTTAACGGCACAAAGTCCGTAAAATCAAGATTAACCCATTAGCTGCCATGGACCATTTAGAAAAAAGCAACATATTGCAATCCAAGAATCGTCAAATTGACTATATTGCTGCTGAGAATCGGAGGAATACCGATACCACACTCTTTAACACTCTCATAGAGAGGCTACTAAATACTAGGTGGCACTGAGTCTGTAAGTAAGGTATTCACCCTTTGGTTGTTCTGGACTAACTTGTAAAAATGATGCAGTAAAATCACAAATAATACCTAATTAACGAAATTAACTGCTTAGGAATACTGATATTACTGACTTAAACACTATGTACTAAAACCTAAGTGATTCTGGGTCCATAAGTCCAGTAATTTGAATGAAACACTACACAATGAAGATTACAAAAAAAAGGCCAAACATCAAAGTTAGCTTAACCCTTTGAGTACGGGAATTTTTTTTGATAAAAATACCCGCGGTACGGGATTAATTTGGCATTTCGGTACGGGAATGCAACCACGTACTGACAATCTATTTGTAGGTATAGTCGATGACGTGTAGTAACGTCATCCATACACAAAACTTTTTCGCGGGTTGCAGCACTGGACGTCATCCGTACTCAAAGGGTTAAGGTACACCTGGGCTATTGGTATGATATTTAACAAGTCGATGGAATGCTGAATACACTTTAGTTAAAGCAGTATCCTCCGGCTGTGTGGACTCGGTCACAGTGTCAATCAAAACACACAAAACGTCGGACAAAGATCACAGAAAGTCATCCAAAAAGGATTCTAGATTCACGATTATCAGCTGACTTAGTCATGTCACTTCGTCACTATCGCTGGCATCTGTGTCGCCAGCATCTGCAATGGTGTCAGTGTAGAATTCATCAACATTCAATTGGTCACGTGGATAAGCTGCGTTGTTGAGGTTGTACAATCAGGACGGCGCACAGTGTTTTGAAACAAAAGGTAAATGTGCGCGGTGTTTTACATGGTGTATGTGGTGTTTTTAAGAAAATAGAGGCTTTTTGTATACATAGTCGAAGCTCGTGGAAGGGTTAGTACAACAACAACAGGCATTTTAAGGCTATTTTCCCTGCTAGAGCGGGGGCTATTGGTATGATATATGCAGGGATACGGTTTACCGCCTTGCGGTCCCCATGAAAATCTTCTCCATTTTGCCCTATTTTCTGCATCTCTCCTTGTTAACCCCCTTGCACGCATTTCTTCTTCCACCATCTTTAGCCAAGTCTTTCTCGATCTTCCCCGTCCTCTACCTCCTTCTACATTCATTTCCATCACTCTTCTCAACCGGTCACTTTCATCCTTCCTCAACACATGACCAAACCATCTCAACCTGTTCCTCTTCACAGCATCCATCACAGGCTCTATTCCCATCATCTTTCGCAATTCATCATTTGTCTTCCTCTCTCTCAACGATACTCCACACATCCACCGAACCATTTGCATTTCCACCCTTTCCAGCCTTTGTTGCTGCTCTACATTCATTACACATGTCTTGCTCCCATAAATCATAACACTTCTCACACATGCAGCATACACCTTTCCCTTCAGCTTCAACGACACTCCCCTCCTCGGCAGCATGCCACTCAGTTCCCGAACTTCTTCCATGCATATCTCACTCCAGCAACCGTTGGCGAGTCTGATCCACCTTCTCCATTCAGCATGTCTCCCAGGTAGCAAAATGTTTTCACACCTTCGAGCTTCACGCCGTCTCCAAGATCCAACTCAACATTTCCTTCTTCTGCAGCTCCCTAAGTACACACCTTACACTTAAATGTAGCTGCCACACTGGTTAATGACCCTCTCAGACCACGGCATTTTTGATGAACCCACTCAGCGCACATTGTACATTAAATGGAGTTCACTCCGACACCCTTCCTGCACACAGCACATGGCCACTTCCTAGTTCTTTCCACCTCATCACATGCTTTACCACTTGCCATCACCTTCGTCTTTCCGATATTCACATTCAGACCTTTTGTCTCCAAACATTCCTTCCACTTGTTCATCTTCTCCTTCAGTCCATCCATACTTTCTGCAATCAACGCCAGATCATCTGCATCCAACAACTCCCACGGTAAACCCTCCTTTACGTTCCGAGCCAGCACCTCCATCACAGCTACAAATAGTAGTGGACTTAGTACCGACCCCTGATGCACTCCCACCTTCACCTCAAACTCACCACTGTTCCCGTCCTTCGTCCTTACAGTTGTGCACGCTCTTTCGTACATTGCCATCTCTACTCTGATCAACAATTCCTCCACTCCTCACTTCCTCAATGCCCATGTCATGACTTCGTGTGGAACCCCATCAAATGCTTTCTCCAGATCAACAAACCCAAGAAACAACTTCTTCCTCTTCTCCATGTCCTTCTCCTACAACTGTCTTGCAATAAAAAGCGCGTCTGTCATTCCTCTTCCTGGCATAAATCCAGACTGCATTTCGTCGATCTTCACCTTCTTCCTTATCCTCCTCTCCAACACCCTTTCCAATACCTTAATTCCATGCTCCAATAACTTTATCGCTCGGTACGAGCCACACTCTAGAGGGTCACCTTTCCCCTTGTATGGAGGGACAAGGGTACTCAGTTCCCAATCAACTCAAATGCAGCCTTCTGTCACCACCAGATTACAGATCTCTGTCATTCTCTTCACACCCCAACTTCCTGCTGCCTTCAAGATATCTCCCACAACTCCCGTCGGCCCTCCTGCTTTTCTACTCTTCATTTGCTTTTATCGCTTCCTCAACTTCCTTCTCAGTTATCTTCTCTGCCGGTCCTAAAATTGGGTTACTCTCTATGTTGCCATCCCATTCATTCTCTGCATTCAACAGCATTTCCATATATCTCTTCCATCTTCCTTTAATTCCATCTGGGTCCACAACGATTTGTCCCACTTCATCCTTCAAGCAACTCACCCCCATCACATCACACCTCTCTTTCGCTATCTGCTTTGCAATCCTGAATACCGCTCTCTGACCCTCTTCCGAATCCAAGCGTTCTCCAAACATTTTCCTACATGCCTCCTGTTCTTTGCTGCCTCTTCCTTTGCAGCCTTCTTGGCTGCCTTATAACTTTCATGCTCTGCCTTTTCTGCCCCCGCAGCCTTCGCCTCCTGCCACTCCTTGAACTTCTTCCTCTTCTCGTCAATCCTCTTTCCAACTTCATCATCCCACCACCATGTTTCTGAGTGTCTCAGTGGTCCTTTTGTCCATCCACATACCTCACCAACGGCTCCCAACAGACTATCTTTCATTGACATCCAACCACTTTCAAGCTCAACCACATCATCCTCTACCATACTCAGCCTCTCTTTTAATGCCTCCCTCAGTGTCACCTCTTTCAACCTCCACACCTTCATTCTCGGTTGGTACTTCACCCGCCGAGCTCTCCTCGCACCTTTCACCCTTATGTCGCAGACAACCAAGTGGTGCTGTGTAACAGCGTCCTTCCCCGGGATCACCTTTGTGTCCCGGAGGTGCCCCCTATCTCGCCTACGCACCATCAGGTCGTCAACCGTTGTCGTCGACCCACCTGACCTGTATGTAACAAGCTTATTATCCTCTTTCTGAAACTGAATATTACAAATCTACAAATCAGCTCAATCAGCAAACTCCCAAAATCCTTTCACCTTCTCCATTTCTCACACCATATCCGTAACCCCCATGAACTCACTCAAAACCATCCATACTCCTTCCCACATGTCCATTTCGGTCTCCTCCTACCACAACAACTGCCTCATCTTTCACATTTTCCATCAGCTTCTCTATCGCACACCAGAACCTGTCCTTCTCTTCAACGCTTCGACCAACCTGCGGAGCATATCCCGAGATGACGATCACCAAGAGCTTTCCAATCATCATTTTCACCATCATCAACCTTTCACTCACTCTCGTCACACTCACCACACTGTCTACAAACTCCTCAGAAAACAGGACACCAACACCATGCATGCCTTCTGGGCACCCTTGCCACACAAACTTGTATTTCTGTCCCTGCCTACCCTTCACCATTCTCACACCACTTCCCTTCCATCTCGTTTCCTGCACACAACATTTGTCCACTCTTCTTCTGACCAATACCTCCACCACTTCTCCTGATCTCCCTGTCATTGTCCCTATATTCCATGTCTCAAACCTCAGAAACCGATCTCCACGTGGGGCATCAGACATTTCGTCGTCCTAAATGGAGTGATTTCCACCCTTGCTTCGATCGGGTTCCCCACCTTGAGCTTTGACGAGAGGGAGTGGGGTCCCCCACGGGGTACTTTGGGCTGTACCCTGCCCATATGTAGTTCTAATTGTCATGGTTCCCTTTTTGAGGCAATGTTTTTATGGCAGGATGCCCTTCCTGACGCCAACCCTTTTAGTCGCCCATCGCCCCTTATGACACGCAGGGATACGGTGCACATATTCTAAACTGGGGTACACCCCCGGGGTGGAAGGGTTAGTATTGTTATGAATTTTGGGGTCGGGGAATATATAGATTTAGGTAGATCTGAATAGGTATAATAGGTCTGAATCGGTAGATCTGTTAGCCCGGTTTGTCGGATTAAGTGTGTACCTGTGATCATATGAGGATGATCTGGTGATAGGTAGCATAGTGACTAAGATAATTCCCCTGTGTGTCAGACCTGGTGATCAATCCATTGTCCCGTATGGCAACGCACTCGTATCGACACTTAGCTCGGGCCTCAGCTGCTCACATTAATTAATTTCCCTCTCCCACAATGAGACTTGCAGAACCACAGGCAGGAAGCCAGATCGGGGCACCGCCGATGAGGCCGCAGCCAGCCACATCACCAGCTGGCTTAGCAACACACGTTGACCAGGCAGGCTGAGAGCCACGTCCAGTGAGAACTCATGATTGGCCAGAGGAAGGGCAAGCAAAGAGCAGGCCACCGATTGGCAGAGCATGGAAGGATGCTTGATTGGTCAGGGGAGTGGCAGAAAGCTTTACCGTGATTGGGGGTAAGGAAGGTGAAGGAGCGACACACTGATTGGCCACTGACCGATGACACCACGGCCAATCAGTGCAGAAGGCGCAAAAGAGCCACAACAAGCGACGCGCTGATTGAAGGAGAAACGCCAGTGACGTAGAGACGATCAGTAAAACGACTTGCTGACTGACATTTTCTCTCTTCTCCTCTGCCTGTCTTCGCCTCTGCTTTTCTCTTCCCTTTGCCTCTTGCTCTGGACTGGCCCTTCGTGCTTGGACCTGTTCTTGCCTTTGGACTTTGCTGGAGAGACCAGCGCCGACGATCATCCTCCCCTGTTGTTCGTGCTCCTGGTGCCTGCGTGCTGTGCTGTGTGGCGCGGGATGGCCTGTGCAGAGAGGGGTGTTCGCGCCAACGCCCGAGTGGTTCGCGCCAACCGGAGCTTGGTCGGACGGCTGCGCTTGGACCTGACCATCCCGGACAATTCCTAACGACCACATCCAGACAGATAAGCCCAAACATGAACACAAATACGACGATTTATTTTTATTCGTTCTCCCATTGTGTGTCGTTGAGGTCTGGTGTGGGGACGCCCCGATTAGGATATTTAATTCCCGGCGCGTTCTTGTTATTGGCATCCGTGGAAATAAAGCCTTGTTCTTTTGTACATAAATTCCGTTTCGTGTGAGTTTAATCACTTTGCAGGTTGAAGACGCTGGCGCGCGCGCGCACGGACCGTGTGGTAAATCTAGCCGCTTCTTCTTCCTCTTTTCCTCTTCCTCCCGTGCGGGTATAGGAAATCCGCCATTGATTGTCGCCTCATTAAGCTCGTTTGGGCCATCCGCGATTCCCTGGTCTTAACCGAGGGGCAACCGCGCGACAGTATACTGAACGGATCAGGATGTAATAGAAAAACACAGGATACAAAACAAGCATGAATGGGGTCAACAAGATGGACACAGAAGGAAACTCCAAGGAGGGAAAACTGGAAATTCGGAAGGAGGAGGGATTTTGGTGCGGTGGGAAGTTAACAAATGTTTTTTCTTTTGTGATACCAAGTCGAGGCTCATGTAAGAGCTGGCACATAGAACATATTGTTACGGCCTGGGGTTCGGGTATACTACCCGGGGGTTAGCCTCCATTCCCTCCCGAACTTACTGGAGTTGAGGCTGCCGCCCACGAATAACTTCGTACTTCGGCAGGTTGAGAACCAGCAACTACGAACGCCAATTGGTCTGTCGCATGATAGCATGGTCCATTGTCTAACACCGCTTACCTGTACCACATGATGGTTCCAATCGGGGAACATACCCTCTGGCGGGTAACCCCTTTTGTTCCTGAATGGAAATTTGGACAGCTGAGTAACCGTTGGTACACACCTCGGCTGATGCTAATTTTGTTATGGCCGATCGCCACCCTGGATGCAAGCAATGGCGGACCAATGAAAGAAAGGACATTCACGGATGGAGGGAAAGGAAATGTTTAACGATTCGGTTCATTTACAAATATGTACAGTGCAACTTATCAGTAGGAAAATAAAAGGGACGAGAAGCAGAAACGTAGCTTAATGTCTGCCTCATGACGATCACTACGAATAAACATGACAAGGGCGCCCAGCACACATCCACGGGGGAGGAGAGAGGGTACGAACGTTGGGATCCTGTCAGCAAAATGGTTACTATTTTACCAGGACCTTGTTGTCTTGATTCACCAATGAGCACCGCGCCGGCAAAAGGCAGTCCCCAGCTCGAACACGGGCAGGGAGTCCCAGCACGAACACGAAGAGGCAGTACCTTTATGAACACGGGCAGGCAAGCAGGCATGTGCAGAGAGTCCGATGAACACGTGCACCGAGGGAGCAGAGAGAGAGATGAATCCAGTGCACGTGCTGAGGCCTGAAAGAGAGTGTTGTGCACACTTGCAGTGAGAGGGAGCAGAGAGATGAGTCAAGTACACGTGCCGAGCGAACAAAATCCAGCAGAGAGCGTCATGCAGGCATGTACAGAGTGGGAGCCAAGAATAAAGGGAGTGAATACGAGAGGAGGAGAGAGAGGGAAGCACAACACCAGTGGAGAACGGACATCGGGAGATCTGTGGAAGGGAGAGGGTTGGAGTGGGGTACACAGGATAAACAAGATGGACACTACAAGCACTTTCAGGAAAGAAAACGGAATTTGAAAAGGGTGGATTTCTGGTGTAATAATGGGGCTAGAAAAGGTCAAGGTTTTGGATGGGGGAGATAAGAGATGGTGGTGAACAGCTGTTTTAAAGACCTCGAGGGAGGAATGGGATTGAATAGAGTGTGGGAGTTTGTTCCAGAGGCGGGAGAAAAGAGGAATGCAAAAGTGAAGGTGAGCAGAGAGTCTTGATTTTGGCAATTTCACCAGAAGAGGGTTGCTGGCAGATCTTGTACATTCTGAAGGAATATTTGGGGGACAGAGCACAGACAGAGCAGGGGGAGCTCGGCTGGAGAGGAGTCGGTAGAAGACAGAAAAATCACCAACCTGCCTGTGGTGAGTGAGAGAAAGGCCCTCAGAATCAGCTTCATCACGGGAGATTCCAATGATTCTAAAAAGCCTTGGTTTCTACAGCGTGAAGCCGAGCTAGGTGTGAGGCAGGTGCACCGGCCCAGAGGGGAGAGCAGTATTCCATCAAGCCGAGGATGAAAACTTTGTATGTGGTGAGAAGCTCAGGTGTGCCAAGCAATGACTTCGCACGACGGAGGATACCCATTCGGTGAATAACATTGGAGGCCAGCTTGGAAATGTGGTTTTCCCAGGAAAGATCATGGCAGATAGTGAGACCCAAAAGCTTGAGTGACAGAACTTCTTTGAGAGGATTGTTGAGAAAGTAGATGGGAGGGTTGTCCATATGGTCTTTACAGAGAGAAAAAGTGAGAGTGTGAGATTTGTCAGGATTGAAAGACATGTTCCACTTGTTTGACCAGTTTGTGATATTGTCCAGATCTGCAGAGAGTGAGGAGGCTGCTGCCGATCTGAGGGATGAGGAATGGAGCGGCAGAGAGTGGAGTCATCAGCAAAGAGATAGAGAGGATTTTCCAGAGAGTCGGAGAGATCATTAATGAAGACCAGAAAAAGCACAGGGCCCAGAATACTACCCTGAGGGCCTCCAGCCTGGACAGGAAGAGGAGATGAATGAATTCAATTTAGGACACGTGATTACAACCGCAGAGGAAGTCCGCAAGCCATGCATGGAGATTTCCGTGGATACCATGAGAGGAGAGTTTGAAGAGCAGGGCGTGGTGCCACACTGTATCGAAGGCACGAGATATGTCAATGGAGACGGCTCTACTTTCCTGCCTGGCGTTGAAAATGAAGGATATATGGAAGATGATTTGAGATGGTAATGAACAGCTGTCAAGTTGTTTTGGCATTTTGAGATGGGTTTTTTTTTTTTTAACAATATTTTGAGATTTGATTTTCTTTTTTGCAAGTTTAATTGTAATCTATCTATAATTCCAGTAATCTCTGTCTGTACGTTTGTACGTTTGTACGTTTGTCTGTGACCGCTGTTTCTCGACAACCACGGGTCCGATATACTTTTAACTTGCCAGGTATATTGCTGGGGACCCGAGGATGTGCCTTTTCAAGGTTTCATATTAATCGGACAATTACTTACCGAGCTATGTCCAAAAAACGATTCAACCAATCAGAGAGCAGCGAACGATCGCGTGTGCCGAACGTGGCGGGCACACTCTGCCTCGGATGGCACATTTGAGAGCGTATTCATTTATTTCACGTTTGCAAACTATGTTGGCGTTAAACTATGTTTTACAACTAATAAAAACGAATTTGCGATTCATTCGCTTTCCTGCGCGTTTGTGCACGCGATGGCGATTTCTTTACCAAACTCCGGAAGCCGTTCGCTTTGGACCAAACCATTGCATGTAAATAGAGGGGGGGGATTGTCACCACTCGCAAGCCGTTCGCTTTGGACCAAACCATTTCATGTAAATAGAGGGGGGGGATATAATTTTAGATATAGATATAGTACGGGCATGCCCTAGTATCTATAATTCCAGTTCTTTTGTAAATTTTACATACTCCTGTATATCTAATTCCAATGCTACCATACCGATCAATCATCTTTCATAAAACCCACAAAGTCTACGTAACAGAGGGGGGTTGGAGGTGTATGTCCAATCATTATGGAGTGTTACAGAGGGTAGGAGGTTGTTTCCAGTGTCGTTATATAGCGCTAAATCAATCAATGACGACTTTGTTTCAGGTACCCTTTATTTAATGATGCAAGTATTTCAAATCTAGAAACACTGCTTAACTCCACTCATTTGTTCCTCTCCTTTCCCACGTGTGGAACCAACATCCACTTTCTCTTCAATCTCATTTTTCCACCATGTTTTATAGACAGCTCTTCACCACCATCTTAGATCGCCCCCCCCCCCCCCCCCCCCCCATCAAAAGCCATGATCTTTTATACACATCATAAACCTCAACCATCCCCAACCCTCAAGTCTACCTCCTTCCAAATTTCCATTTCTTCCTTCCTTAGATTTTGCTTCTGCATCCATGTTGTCCACCTCATCATCCCCTCCTTCTCCTCATTCCATCTTTTTTTCTTTTTTTTTGTATACAGGATCGAGGCTCGTGAAAGAGCTAACATTTATCACATAAAAAATCAAACGGACACACAAAACATATAATAAGGGTAGCGGTAGACAAGATGGGGAGAGAAGGGGAAGCACAAAGACAACATTCTGGACCTTGGCTGCTCTACTGGATTAATTTTGCACCATCTCTCTGGCTCCGACCTCACCCTCTCTGACCACTTAGCCATCACTATGACCATCAACATCCCCACCCCAGCACCAAGGCATTATCGCACTATCAACTTCCGTGCACTAAACGCTCTTTCACCTACCTCATTCTCATCCACCCTCTCTGAAAAAATGTCCACTTCTCCCTTCGTTGACCTCCACACCCCTTCTGACCTCACTGACTACTACAACCACACTCTCTCCTGCCTTGACCAGTTTGCGCCTATAAAAACCAAAACAGTTTCTTTCACCCATTCTGCTCCCTGGTTTACCCCTGAAATCCGCCTGATGAAAACTCGTGCTCGCCAACTTGAAAGACTCCGCAATAAAACAGGTCTCACAATTCAGTCCCAAGCCTACAAGGACCATCTACAGCACTACAAAGATGCCCTCTCCCGCGCCCGCTCCGCCAACTACTCTCAAATTATCCACTCTGGCTCTAGAAACCCAAAAGCACTCTTCTCTACAATAAACAAACTCCTCAGCCCCCTGAACACCACCACCCAGTCATTCACAGTAGACAACTGCATCTCCTTCCTTTCATTCTTCCAATGCAAAATTGACAACAGCTTAACCACCACCACACCCGCTCCCCCTCAAACCACCTGCCCCCCCTTATCCTGCCAACCCCTGTCTCAATTCTCCCCAGTCTCCCCTACTGACCTCTCTGAACTCCTCATAGGAATGAAAACTGCCACCTGCACTCTTGACCCCATCCCCTCCAGCTTTGTCGAGGCCTCCCTCCCTGCTCTCTCTCCACTTATCACTGCAACAATAAACTCCTCCCTGTCTACAGGGATCGTCCCACCATCCCTCAAAATTGCTGCTGTTACCCCCATTCTGAAAAAACCTGGACTCAACCCTGACACCCTAAATAACTTCAGACCCATCTCCAACCTACCCTTTCTGTCAAAAGTTTTGGAACGCGCTGTAGCCACTCAACTCAAACATCACCTCCCTGCCAATAACCTGTATGAAACATTCCAATCCGGATTCCGCTCCAACCACAACACTGAAACTGCTCTCCTCAAAATCACCAACGACCTTCTCCTCTCCTCTGACGCTGGCAACCTCAACATTCTCATCCTCCTCGAACTCAGCGCCGCCTTTGACACCATCAATCACACCATCCTCCTCACCCGACTTGAAACCACCTTTAGCATTACCGGCACTGCCCTCTCTTGGATCAAATCATACCTCTCTGACAGACGCCAGTTCATCTCCATCAATAACTGCAAATCCCCCACTGCTCCCCTCCCCCAAGGTGGCCCCCAAGGTTCAGTTCTTGGCCCCCTCCTCTTCATCCTGTACCTGTCCCCCCTTGCTCACTTAATCCACCGTCATGGTCTCCAATTCCACTGCTTCGCCGATGACATCCAGCTTTTCATCTCCACCAAGTCCATCTCCACCGCCACCCACTCTATCCTGACAAACTGCATCACTGAAATAAAATCCTGGCTTCAAATCAACTTCCTCAAACTTAACTATGATAAATCTGAAATAATCATCATTGGCCCAAAAACGCTCACCAAATCCACCCATAACTTTGCCCTCAACATCGATGGTTTCCCAGTATCCACCTCCCCTCACATCCGGAATCTTGGCATCATCTATGACCAAACCCTCTCCTTCGACAAATACACTAAACAGATCACAAAGACAGCCTTCTTTCACCTGAAAAACATCGCCCGTCTCCGTTCATCCCTCTCCTCCACGGCTGCAGAAACCCTCATCCATGCCTTCATCACCTCCCGTCTGGACTACTGCAACAGCCTCCTCTATGGTTCACCCTCAATAATCACCAATAAACTCCAATACATTCAGAACTCCGGTGCCCGTCTACTCACCCATTCCCGGACCCGTGACAACATCACCCCCCGTCCTTTACAAGCTTCACTGGCTCCCCATCCCCCAGATAATCCAGTACAAAATCCTCCTCTTGACCTACAAAGCCCTCCATAGCCTGGCCCCATCCATCCTACCTGGCTGACCTCCTCTCCAGACACACTCCCACCCGCAACCTCCGCTCTGCTGGTACCAACCTCCTGACCCCCCCCATCCGGACCAAATTCAGATCCTGGGGGGACAGGGCCTTCTCCATCGCTGCTCCCACCCTCTGGAATTCACTACCTCACACCATCAGAGACTCCTCCTCACTCACCACATTCAAAACATCACTCAAGACCCACCTGTTCATCACTGCATTCAACATTTAACCCACAGCATTTAACCCCTGACTATCTCTTCTCCTGCTCCTTCCTTTTGCTTTGATTATTTACCTATTTATTTTTGTCTTTTTGCACTTGTTTTTTGTACTCTGTCAAAACGTCTTTGGGCTTCTTGAAAAGCGCTATATAAAATAAATGTATTATTATTATTATTATTAACATTTGAGAGCAGGGACATCGGGAGATCTGTGGGAGGAAGAGGGCTTAGGGGGAGGATGCGTGGGAAGGGGGGGGGGGTGGGAGAAGTATAAAACACAAGGACACTGCAAGGACTTCCAAGAACGAAGTTGGTATTTCAAAAGAGTGGATCTGGGGTGAAATTAGCAGAGGTAGAAAAGATCAAGGTTTTGGATGGGGGAAGATAAGAGATGGTGGTGAACAGCTGTTTTAAAGACCTGGAGGGTGGAGTGGGATTGAAGAGAGTGAAGGAGTTTGTTCCAGAGGCGGGAGAAAAGTGGAATGAAGGAGTGAAGGTGAGCAGAGAGTCTTGATTTTGGCAGTTTAACCATAAGAGGGTTGCAGGCAGATCTTGTACGACCTGTAGGAATATTAGGGGGACAGAGCACAGACAGAGCTTGGGGAGTAAGGCCGGAGAGGAGTCTACACCCATTGTCCAAGTCTCCCTCGAGTTTGTCCTTCAATCCTGCTGTTGGTTTGTTGCTCCTCTGTCTACTCTTCATTTTGTTCTGTCAGATTTCCCTGTTCCTGCCCCCTACTCTTCCTTTTGTTTTGTTCTGTCAGATTTCCCTGTTCCTGCCCCCTACTCTTCCTTTTGTTTTGTTCTGTCAGATTTCCCTGTTCCTGCCCCCTACTCTTCCTTTTGTTTTGTTCTCTCAGATTTCCCTGTTCCTGTCCCTCTACTGTTCCTTTTGTAGTGAATCAGATTAAATGAGTTTTTAAAATAATGCACATTTTAAAACAAATATATAATAGCAACAAGAATAGCGAAGGGAAAAGACAATAAACAAACAACAACAACAACAAAGAAGCAACAACAAACAACCGATCTAGCACGGAAATCACACTTATCTATTTCCAACTCAGGGACTACACAAGTGGTAAAGCATGTGGTGAGGTGGAAAGAACTGGGAAGTGGCCATGTGCTGTGTGCAGGAAGGGTGTCGGAGTGAACTCCATTCAATGTACAATGTGCGCTGAGTGGGTTCATCAAAATGTAGTGGTCTGAGAGGGTCATTAACCAGTGTGGCAGCTACATTCAAGTGTAGGGTGTGCACAGACGGAGCTGCAGATGGAGGAAATGTTGAGTTGGATATTGGAGACGGCGTGAAGCTGGAAGGTGTGAAAACATTTTGCTACCTGGGAGACATGCTGAATGGAGAAGGTGGATCAGACTCGCCAACGGTTGCTGGAGTGAGATGTGCATGGAAGAAGTTCGGGAACTGAGTGGCATGCTGCCGAGGAGGGGAGTGTCGTTGAAGCTGAAGGGAAAGGTGTATGCTGCATGTGTGAGAAGTGTTATGATTTATTAAGGATTAAGTGGGACAAATCGTTGTGGACCCAGATGGAATTAAAGGAAGATGGAAAAGATATATGGAAATGCTGTTGAACACAGAGAATGAATGGGATGGCAACATAGAGAGTAACCCAGTTTTAGGACCGGCAGAGAAGATAACTGAAAGGAAATTGAGGAAGCGATAAAAGCAATGAAGAGTAGAAAAGTGGGAGGGCCGACGGGATATATGTTGAAGGCAGCAGGAAGTTGGGGTGTGAAGAGAATGACAGAGATCTGTAATCTGGTGGTGAAAGAAGGCCGCATTCCAGTGTATTGAGAACTGAGTACCCTCGTCCCTCTATACAAGGGGAAAGGTGACCCTCTGGAGTGTGGCTCGTGTCGAGCGATAAAGTTATTGGAGCATGGAATGAAGGTATTGGAAAGGGTGTTGGAGAGGAGGATAAGGATGAAGGTGAAGATCGACGAAATGCAGTTTGGATTTATGCCAGGAAGAGGAACGACAGACGCGCTCTTTATTGTGAGGCAGTTGCAGGAGAAGTACATGGATAAGAGGAAGAAGTTGTTTCTTGGGTTTGTTGATCTGGAAAAAGCATTCGATAGGGTTCCACGCGAAGTATTGACATGGGCATTGAGGAAGTTAGGAGTGGAGGAATGGTTGATCAGAGTGGTGATGGCAATGTACAAAAGAGCGCGCACAACTGTAAGGACGAAGGACGGGAACAGTGGTGAGTTTGAGGTGAAGGTGGGAGTGCATCAGGGGTCGGTACTAAGTCCACTAGTATTTGTAGCTGTGATGGAGGTGCTGGCTCAGAACGTAAAGGAGGGTTTACCGTGGGAGTTGTATGCAGATAATCTGGTGTTGATTGCGGAAAGTATGGATGGACTGAAGGAAAAGATGAACAAGTGGAAGGAATGTTTGGAGACAAAAGGTCTGAAGGTGAATATCGGAAAGACGAAGGTGATGGCAAGTGGTAAAGCAAGTGGTGAGGTGGAAATAACTGGGAAGTGGCCGTGTGCTGTGTGCAGGAAGGGTGTCGGAGTGAACTCCATTCAATGTACAATGTGCGCTGAGTGGGTTCATCAAAAATGTAGTGGTTTGAGAGGGTCATTTACCAGTGTGGCAGCTACATTCAAATGTAAGGTGTGCACAGAGGGAGCTGCAGATGGAGGAAATGTTGAGTTGGATCTTGGAGACGGCGTGAAGCTGGAAGGTGTGAAAACATTTTGTTACATAGGAGACATGCTGAATGGAGAAGGTGGATCAGACTCGCCAACGGTTGCTGGAGTGGGATGTGCATGGAGGGAGTTTTGGGGGCTGGGTGACGTGCTGGCGGGGAGGGGAGTGCCGTTGGGGCTAGGGATGGGGGGTGTATGCTACATGTGTTGGAGGTGTTGTGATTTGTGGGGGCGGGGCGTGGGTGATGAGCGTGTAGCGGTGGCGAGGGCTTGGGGGTGGGGGGGTGGTGGTGCGGGTGGGTCGATGGGTGTGTGGAGTGTCGTTGGGAGGGAGGAGGACAGTTGATGGATTGTGATGGATGATGGGAGTGGAGCCTGTGGTGGATGCTGTGGGGAGAGGCAGGTTGAGGTGGTTTGGTCATGTGTTGGGGGGGTGGGGTGGGTGGGGGGGGAGGGATGGGGGTGGCTGGTTGGGAGGAGTGATGGAAATGAATGTAGAAGGGGGTGGAGGGTGGGGAAGACCGAGAAAGACTTAGCTAAAGATGGTGGAGGAAGAGGTGTGGGTGGGGCGTTTGGCAGGGGAGGGGGTGCAGGGTGGGGGGGGGATTGTCATGGGGACCGCAAGGCTAACCCCCGCTCTAGCAGGGAAAATGGCCTTAAAATGCCTGTTGTTGTTTGTTGTTGGACTATGCATACCTTACTCTAAGCCTTGTCGGACAACTTCACGCAGAGAGAAAGAAAGAGAAAGAGAGGCAGGCACAGACACAGAGCGCAGGGGGGAAGAAAAGAAAAGGAGAAGTGTTTAAGGGTGTAGGACGTTCATTGCTCAACATCCGCACGTTTGGTCCAATCTGCGATGTGCTGCTGTATTTTCTCTGCGCTCAAACAACCTTTGACTCAGAGCTTGTAGTCCTCAGTCTCGACTCCTTAAAGGCGGAAGGGAGGGGGTGGGTTGGTCTTGTGATGGTGAGAAACATAATGCAGCATACTCCATGGCATGACCACTGTGACATATGAGAAACAGTATGCAGCATACTCCATGGAATGACCACTGTGACATGAGAAACAGAGTGCAGCATACTCCATGGCATGACCACTGTGACATATGAGAAACATTATGCAGCATACTCCATAGCATGACCACTGTGACATAAGAGAAACATTATGCAACATACTCCATGGCGTGACCACTGTGACATATGAGAAACAATATGCAGCATACTCCATGGCATGATCACTGTGACATATGAGAAACATTATGCAGCATACTCCATGGCGTGACCACTGTGACATATGAGAAACAGTATGCAGCATACTCCATGGCATGACCACTGTGACATATGAGAAACATTATGCAGCATACTCCATGGCATGATCACTGTGACATATGAGAAACAGTATGCAGCATACTCCATGGCATGACCACTGTGACATATGAGAAACATGATGCAGCATACTCCATGGCATGACCACTGTGACATATGAGAAACATTATGCAGCATACTCCATGGCATGAGAAACAGTATGCAGCATACTCCATGGCATGATCACTGTGACATATGAGAAACATTATGCAGCATACTCCATGGCGTGACCACTGTGACATATGAGAAACCGGATGCAGCATACTACATGGCATGACCACTGTGACGTATGAGAAACAGTATGCAGCATACTCCATGGCATGACCACTGTGACATGTGAGAAACAGTATGCAGCATACTCCATGGCATGAGAACTGTGACATGTGAGAAACATTATGCAGCACACTCCATGGCATGACCAGTGTGACATATGAGAAACATTATGCAGCATATTCTATGGCATGATCACTATGACATATGAGAAACATTATGCAGCATACTCCATGGCATGACCACTGTGACATATGAGAAACATTATGCAGCATACTCCATGGCATGAGAAACAGTATGCAGCATACTCCATGGCATGATCACTGTGACATATGAGAAACAGTATGCAGCATACTCCATGGCGTGACCACTGTGACATATGAGAAACAGTATGCAGCATACTCCATGGCATGATCACTGTGATATATGAGAAACATTATGCAGCATACTCCATGGCATGACCACTGTGACATATGAGAAACATTATGCAACATACTCCATGGCATGACCACTGTGATGTATGAGAAACAGTATGCAGCATACTCCATGACATGAGAACTGTGACATATGAGAAACAGTATGCAGCATACTCCATGGCATGACCACTGTGACATATGAGAAACAGTATGCAGCATACTCCATGGCATGATCACTCTAATATATGAGAAGCAGTATGCAGCATACTCCATGGCATGATCACTGTGACATATGAGAAACATTATGCAGCATACTCCATGGCATGACCACTGTGACATGAGAAACAGTTTGCAGCATACTCCATGGCATGATCACTGTGACATATGAGAAACATTATTCAGCATACTCCATGGCGTGACCACTGTGACATATGAGAAACCGGATGCAGCATACTCCATGGCATGATCACTCTGATATATGAGAAACATTATGCAGCATACTCCATGGCATGATCACTGTGACATAAGAGAAACAGTATGCAGCATACTCCATGGCATGATCACTGTGACATGAGAAACAGTATGCAGCATACTCCATGGCATGATCACTGTGACATGAGAAACATTATTCAGCATACTCCATGGCGTGACCACTGTGACATATGAGAAACAGTATGCAGCATACTCCATGGCATGATCACTGTGATATATGAGAAGCATTATGCAGCATACTCCATGGCATGATCACTGTGACATATGAGAAACAGTATGCAGCATACTCCATGGCATGACCACTGTGACGTATGAGAAACAGTATGCAGCATACTCCATGGCATGACCACTGTGACATATGAGAAGCAGTATGCAGCATACTCCATGGCATGATCACTGTGATATATGAGAAACAGTATGCAGCATACTCCATGGCGTGACCACTGTGATATATGAGAAGCATTATGCAGCATACTCCATGGCATGATCACTGTGACATATGAGAAACAGTATGCAGCATACTCTATGGCATGACCACTATGACATATGAGAAACATTATGCAACATACTCCATGGCATGACCACTGTGATGTATGAGAAACAGTATGCAGCATACTCCATGGCATGACCACTGTGACATATGAAGCCCAACGGACTCGCGTTGAATGAATGTGCATGACATCACGGAAGGCCTGGTTCGCTCTCTACCATTCGGTTCGGCCCCTGTTTGGACCATCGGGATGTTCTAATCATATTGGCTGGCACGGATCCCGGTATCCAGAAACGTCGGTCGCACCACGTGGGTGGCACCAGCCAACCAATGCTGAGGCTATAAGCCCTTTGAAGATGCGCTAGTTCGAATCCCAATGACCTTGAACGGGTGGCGATGTTGTTAATAAAATAATAGTAGTGAAAAGCTGGAACATGTTGGTGAAATTATAAAGGGGAGATAAGGGCACTCACTAAACACGCTGTTCCTGACAACACTCATTGAATTAATCCATTACCTCCTCCGTCATTTTCATAGACAGTAATGCTATTTGCAGAAAACAATTTTGTGCTTGATGGCAAAAATATATATATGCATATGTATACGTATATACCATCATGTTACCGTCATCAATGAAAACTTACCAAAGTTTGAACGATTCTACTTCGAAAGAAATGTTTTTTTTTGCCATTGTCATTTGTATACAAATATACGCTCAATCTCAGGGTCCCCTGAGCCACCAGTGGACGTGCGGGTCGAGGCTGGACCACTTCCGGGGACCCTGCTTTTATCATGGCTGCCAGTCACTCTCAACACCTGTGGCTCCTCCAATGGAGCATCTGTTTATGGATATGCTGTTTTCGCTGATGGGAAGAAGGTGCCATCTCTCATTCTTCATCAATGGCAATCACTTGTTAATCTGACAATCTCACCTTCTTCTCTTCCTGAAAAGCAATGTGTAACTCTGGTAATGACTTTCCCAATGGTCACGACTTGTCCAGGTGCTGGAGGTGAGTTGTCCCACGGCAGGCGCAGCCATCTTGGAAAGAGTGGCATGCGGTCAAGCTGTCATGCTTACGCTTCGCACCCTCTCGCAGCACGGCACCTCCATCGACTCTTTCCCTGCACGCTTCCTGGAGGCCCTGCCCCAGTCTGGACGTGCACCGACACCAGCTGCAATATTTCGCCAGGACCATGAGCACCAGAAATGCAACAGTGATTTATCTACAGGTGATGGCTCTCAGTCACTACATTGGTTATGAATAATTTGTCCACCCTGAAATGTAGATCATTGGAACGATTGCATTGGAGATTGGCTTAAAGGGAATAGCAACTATAAAACCACATATCGATGGGGACTCGAGTAGTCATTTATTCAGTTGTTCTCTTCGGCTGTACAGTACCTTCAGAAAGTATTCACACCCCTTGACCTTTTCACATTTTGTTGTTGTTACAGCCTGAATTTAAAATTAATTAAATTGATATTTTTTGTCACCGATTTACACAAAATACCCCATAATGTCAAAATGGAATTTTTTTCTTTTAATTTTTTACAAATCAATTAAAAATAAAAAGGTTAAATGTCTTGAGTCAATAAGTATTCAACCCTTTTTGCGATGACACTCCAAATTTTGCTTCCAATTTTGGTGCATCCAATTTCCTTTGATCATCCATGAGATGTCTCTGCAACTTGATTGGAGTCCACCTGTGGGCAATTCAGTTGATTTGACATGATTTAGAATGAAACACGCCTTTCTATATGAGGTCCCACAGGTGACGGTGCTTGTCAGGGCAGAAACTCTACCATGAAGTCCAAGGAACTCTCTGTAGAACTCCGAGATAGAATTGTGAAGAGGCCTACATCTGGGGAAGGGGAAAAAAAATTCTAGGTTGTTGAAAGTTCCCAAGATCACAGTGAGTTCCATCATTAGGAAATGGAAAGAATATGGAACTACCCAGGGGGGTTGACTCAGCCTGTCATCCTTCCGAGGTCGGCAAATTGAGTACCAGTTCACTGGTAATTCCCTGTGTGTTGCAAGAGGCGACTGACAGGGTTGGTGTCAGGAAGGGCATCCGGCCATGAAACAGTGCTTCAAAAAGGGGACCAAGGTGCCCAAAAAAGGCCAACCCCTGCTCTGCGGGTAAAAATGGCATCTAAAGGTGGTTCCAGACTCTTCCTAGAACTGCCCGTCCGACCAAACTGAGCAATCGCGCAAGAAGGACATTGGTCAGGGTGGTGTCCAAGAACCCAATGTCCACTCTGACAGAACGACAGAGTTGCTTGGCTGAGATGGGAGAACCTGCCAGAAAGACAACAGTCTCTGCAGCACTTCACAAATCCAGGTTTTATGGAAGAGTCGTCAGACGGAAGCCACTCCTGAGAACATGGCACATGACAGCACGTTTTTTTGTTGTTTTTTTGTATACAGAGTCGAGGCTCTTGTAAGAGCTAACACATTAAACACGAACACATGCACGGACACATAAAACTTACAACAAAGGGAGTGGGAGAAAAAATGGGAGGAGAGGAAAACATACAAACACAACAACCGTAGACAACAGGGACGTTGGGAGATCTGTGGAAGGGAGAGGGCTGAGGAGGGGGCGGGGGGGGGGGAGGGAGGAAGGGGTCCACGGTATAAAATAAATTGACACTACTAGGAATTTCAGGAATGAAGTTGGAGATTGAAAGAGGTGGATTTGGGGTGTTTTAACGGGGCGTAGAAAAGATCAAGGTTTTGGATGGGGGAAGACAGGAAATGGTGGTGAACAGATGTCTTAAAGACCTGGAGGAAGGAGTGGGATTGAAGAGAGTGAGGGAGTTTGTTCCAGGGGTGGGGAAAAAGAGGAGTGAAGGTGAGCAGAGAGTCTCGACTTTGGTAGTTTCACCAGAAGAGGGTTTCTCACGTTTGGCGGTCGCACAAAGGCACGTGAAGACTGTGAGACAATGAGGCAAAGTATTCTGTGGTTTGATGAGACGAAAATTGAACTCTTTGGAAATGCAATGCGCTACGTCTGGTGGAAATGGGGCACAGCTCCTCACCTACATCATCCCTTCCGGAAAGCATGGTGGTTGGCAACATCATGATCTGGGGATGCTTTTCATTGGCATGGACTAGGAGACTTGTAAGGATACAGGGAACAATGAATGGAGCCAAAATTCAGGAAAATCTGAGGAGAACCTGCTTCAGAGTGCAAAAGACCTTAGACTGCGGTGAAGATTTACGTTCCAACAGGACAATGACCCCAATCATACAGCCAAAGCAACACTGGAATGGCTTCAGAACAAGAATGTGAATGTCATTGAGTGGCCCAGACAAAGCCCAGACTTGAATCCCATTGATAATCTGTGGAAAGACTTGAAGATTGCAGTTCACCAACTCTCCCCATCAAACTTGACAGAGCTTGAGCAAATCTGCAAGAAAAATGGGAGAAACTACCCAGATCCAGATGTGCAAAGCTGATAGACATATTTAAGAAGACTCGAAGCTGTAATCGCTGCCAAAGGTGTTTCTACGAAGTATTGACTCATGGGATTGAACACTTGTGTAAATTAGATATTTCTATATTTATTTTTATTCTTTTATTATTATATATATACACAAAGAATTAAGTTAAGCACCCCCCCCGTTTTTTTACAACCTCGCACATTACAAGTTTGTTGTCGTCAAAACAGTGTAATATACCCATGATATTGCTATATTTTCTGGAGAAGTGATATTATGGTCACATAAAAACATAACAATCATGCCGTTTTCAATATTTTATTCTGAATAATTTAAGGTGAAATTTTTTGGGAATTTTAGGCATATTTTCACCTCAATTTAAGTATGGAGCTATAGGTCCATCACGGACAGTGTGGATGACGTTTTTGTTTTCTAACGTACAGTCATTGTTCTGAGAAGACCTCTAGCGATCTTTGCGTCAATAACGTGTGTAGGACCCACGTGATCGGATCACTGACTCAACCAATCACTTTTTTTCACTTTGATCACTCAATTTCATCAATGGATAATTGCTAATGTCATACCAATCATTATTTGATCTCACATACCTTAGAATATATGCCAATGTATACATATACACAAAGAATATATATTAGGGGGTGCTTACCTTAATTCGTTGTGTAGGGGTGCTTAACTTAATTCTTTGTGTATATATATTTTATTTTTTTGGGATATTGCCCACCTATATTTGGGATATTTTGGGATATTGGGCTACACAAAGAAAACAAGAGGAGAATAACCAGCTCCTTGGATTGAAACAAGACAAATATAGAAAGTTGTCTCTTCACAGAACAAAAAGGGCTGGGGGGGGAGTGAACTTGTCTGCTTCGAGACAACAATTCCTCTACCCCCATTAAAAGTGGCACACGTGAAATTCCATTTTATATTATTTTGTAACCATTTCTAAAAATAAAATTCTAGTTTGACGTTATGGGATATAATGTGTGGATCAGTGACAAAAAAAATCTCAATTTACTCCATTTTAAATTCAGGCTGTAACAACAAAATGTGAATAAAGTCAAGGGTGTACTTTCTGAAGGCCCTGCACTTGCTTGTAGTCAAAGTCAAGGGCTTTGCAAAGAGTGGACCAATCTGTGCTGATATCTACCCAAATTACAAATTCCCCTTATCTGAGTCAAGAATAGTGTTGGCCATCTTGTTTTTAAGTACCCATCATGGTGTGCTACTGCAATTACGGTCTCATAAGCTTAACAAGGTGCTCAGATATTTCACGGGGCTATTGCATCAACTCTCATGTGTTGTCTCTCCCACATCCTGTTATGCATCCTACTGAATTCCTTTTTGTCTTCTCAGCTGTCATTTTCATCTCTCCTTTATTTCCCCATCTGCTCCATCCCTATTTCCATCCTCCACCCTGTTTTTCCATCCCTTGTCAGGAATTGTAAACAAAATGTTGGTGCATAAAGCATTTTGTGTTCCAGCATCTACTGGCGTGATTCTATATGTACTTCCATAGGAATGACGTGACACAGTACCACATACCCATATGTGCGCAGCTTCTTTTTCTGGAGGGCTCTTGCGTGATTGTCCACCTATGGGCAAAGTGGCACATGTGAAATTGAGCCACGAGGGTTTGCAATCCGCCGAGTCTTCTCGATTGCCACCTCGAGATTTTGGAGCAGAGACCGTGCAATGCACTAATGGCCTACACATGCTGGAGGAGCGAGTCGGCTGGCATACTGGCAGTCAATGCTCACTCGAGGTAACACATTGTACTGGGCTTTAATGTACCTGTCCAATCTCATTTTTCCAATTGATTTGGTGTTTTAAGATCTCAGGTGCTCATGTTATATTAAATACCCCGATCTGTCATACTTTCATTAACCTTGTCCATAATATCCATCATACCAACAATCTACTTCATCATACCTCCAATCTGTGTTGTCCATATGTTATGTCCCGTGTTCACCTCTTCACCACCGTGCTGTCCTATTCATACGAAGTGGTATTTTCACCACTGAAGAAGTATTTTTTTTTCTCTTCGCTATTCTCTCTTCCCCCATCCACACCAAATGTCCAGCCCATCTCAGCCGGCATTTCACCAATCTCCCCGTCACACTCATCTGCACACCAATCTCCCCGTCACACTCGTCTGCACACCAATCTCCCCGTCACACTCGTCTGCACACCAATCTCCCCATCACACTCGTCTGAACACCAATCTCCCCGTCACTCTCGTCTGCACACCAATGTCCTCCCTCAGTTCATCCATCCTCCTTCTATCCACCCTTTTCACTCCCACAATCCTCCTGACCTACTTGTTCTCCCAAACCTGCAGCCTTTGTTGTCTCTCTGTCATTGTCACTTTCTCCAGACCATAAAGGTAGGCTGGCGTTACACACAACATCAGAACTTTTCCTTTCAATCTCCTTGAAATCTTTCTGTCTGCCATTACTCCCTCCGCCTTCCTCCATGCTTTTGCACCCACCTGAAGCCTCCTCCGCACCTCTGCCTCTGACTTACCATTCCTAGTCACTGTTCCCCCCCAGATACTCAAACCTATTTCCTGGTCTGATCTCCTTCCCCTCTAACCTGGTATTCATTTCTCTTCTCTGCTGCCCGACCCACATCACCTCCATCTTTTCCATACTCATTTTCAGCCCATCTTTCGCAAATGCCTCCTTCCACTCCTCCAGTACTTCCTGTATATCCCACCTACGCTCCACCACAATAACCAGATCGTCCGCATGCAATATCCTCCCCAGAATATCCTTCATGTTTACCTTCCTGCTTACCAGCTCCATCGCCATGATAAACATGAGTGCGCTTTGAGAACTTCCCTGCCTCAAACCGATATTCACACTGAACTTCTGTGACGTCCCAGGACGACCCAAAACTCTTCCCTTCATTCATTTGTATATCTCATCCACTAACCGAACGTCTGGGCGAAACTCCGTGCATATAGCACGGAACTCCGTATGTTTGTAACGACCACACGGAGGTTTCCGTATTTTCATCGTCACAAAGGCATGCCGCGATTTTGGGGAATTGAGGTGCTATTCCGATATGCTGATTCGTTTCTCAACCGATATCATCCACATGGTGCAATGCTAACGCATCGTGACCACGATTATGTGACTTACTCCCATGGTAGTCTTCATGTGGTGTTGTTCATTCCACCAGTCTCCTTGTAGAGACCATTACCAATTTAACTTCCCCTGTGGATTTGCCATAAAAGCCGCGCCAAAATGGTTTCTGACCCGAATGTTTCTAAATCTGCGATGACCGGTCACCACACCAAATGTTTGCTTGGAGAATAACAATTCATTTAAAGAACACATTGAATGACGAAAACAGAGAATCCTGGGGCAAAGTACACTGTAGACTGGCATGAAAACAGGCAAATAAAGAAATGAAAAAGTACCCTCGTGATCCGATAACGTCATCCGAGGGGGGTAAGGCGGTCATGAGTATTGTTAGCTCGGGTGATGGTTGAAGGGGGATTGTGGGGGTAGTGGAGTGTGCAAAAGGGGTATGGGTTTCACCTATTGGTTGGACAGCTGATCTGACCACCCACAAATGTAACCTGAAATACTTAACCTAAAGTACCCAGCAGACCCAAACGACCCCATTCCCCCCCCCCCCCCCCCCCGAGGACTCAAAATACTGAGAAGACCCTGAGAACCCTAAATACGCCAAGGACCCTAAATACACCAAAATACCCTGAAGACCCAAAATACCCCAAAGCCACAAAAGCCCCCAAAGTCCTAAGATACTTCAAAGATTGAAAAGACCCCGAAGACCTAAAACACCCAAAACACCTAAAAGACCCAAAAGGCCCCGAAGACCTAAAATACCCCAACGACCTGAAAAGACCCAAAAGGCCTCAAAGACCCAAAATACTCCAAAGACTGAATAGACCCCAAATACTAAAAAGACCCCAAAGACTGAAAAGACCCTGAATACTGAAAATATCCCAAAGACTGAAAAGACCCTGAAGACCTAGAAGACCCAAAAGGCCCCAGAGACTGAAAATACCCAAAAGATCACAAAGACCGAAAAGATCCCAAAGACCGAAAAGACCCCAAAGACCCGAAATATTGAAAGGACCCAGAAGACACAAAAGGCCCCGAAGACCTAAAATACTGTAAAGACCCCGAAGACCCAAAATACCCCAAAGACTGAAAAGACCCCAAAGACCCAAAAAGACTCCGAGGACACAAAAGACCCCGAAGACCTAAAATACCTCAAAGACTGAAAAGACCCCAAAAGCCCCCAACACCGAAAAGACCCCAAAGACTGAAAAGACCCCGAAGTCCCAAAAGACCCTGAAGACCCAAAATACCCAAAAGACTGAAAATAGCCAAAATATCCCAAAGACCGAAAAGACCCCAAAGACCCAAAATATTGAAAGGACCCGAAGACCCAGAAGACACAAAAGACCCCAAAGACCTACAATACTGTAAAGACCCAAAATACCCCAAAGACTGAAAAGACCCCAAAGACCCCGAAGACACAAAAGACCCTGAAGACACAAAAGACCCCGAAGACCTAAAATATCTCAAAGACTGAAAAGACCCCAAATACCCCAAAAGACCCCAACACCGAAAAGACCCCAAAAACCCAAAGACTGAAAAGACCCTGAAGACCCAAAATACCCCGAAGACCTAAAAGACCACAACGACTGAAAAGACCCAGAAGACGCCAAAGACTGAAAAGACCCAAAAGGCCTCGAAGACCCAAAAAACCCTAAATACCCTTAAAGACCCTGAAGACCAAAACACCCAAAAGACCAAAAATATCCTTAAAGGGGAACCCAATTTTTATTTCTTCTGAAAACCATTGACAAGCAATCACAGTCTAATTTGAAGGGGATTATATTTTAGTTGTGAATCACAAAGTGTCAAAAAAAGCCCGAGAGTGTCCATTTTCGAGTTTGCCAGTGACATCACATTGTGAACTCACTGTGATCCTGCTGGCGACAGTACATAGAGACAGTGCATTCCGAGCTGCACAGATTCCGATAATTATTGGGGATGATGGAGGGGGCGGGTGTGGGGTTGGTCGTGGGTATTGTTAGTTACAGAGATAGTTGATGGGGTATTGTGTAGAGGTGGTGAGGGGTGGTCGTGAGTATTGTTGGCTAGGGTGACGGTTGTAGGGGGATTGTGAGGCTTGGTGGATAGGAGGTGTGGGGTTGTCGGGGGTATTGTTAGCTAGGGTGAAGGTTTATGGGAGTTTGTGAAGAGATGGTGGAGGGTAGGAAAGAGAGTGGTGTGGGGTTGCCGTGGGTATTGCTAGCTCAGGTGATGGTTGAAAAGGGATTTTGAGGAGATGGTGGGGGGGGGGGGGGTGGGGTTGTCATGGGTATTGTTAGCTCGGGTGACGGTTGAAGAGGGATTTTGAGGAGATGGTGGAAGCGGGAGGAGGGGGAAAGAGGTGAGTGTGGTTTGGTCGTGGGTGTTGTTAGCTCGGGTGACAGTTGAAGGTGGATTTTGAGGAGATGGTGAAGGGGAGGGTGGGGAGGTGGAGGTATGGGGTTGTCCTGGGTATTGTTAGCTGGGGTGACGGTTGATGGGAGTTTGTGAAGAGATGGGGGAGGGGAGGAAAGAGAGTGGTGTGGGGTTGTCGTGGGTATTGTAAGCTAGGGTGACGGTTGATGGGAGTTTGTAAAGAGATGGGGGAGGGGAGGAAAGAGAGTGGTGTGGGGTTGTCGTGGGTATTGTAAGCTAGGGTGACGGTTGATGGGAGTTTGTAAAGAGATGGGGGAGGGGAGGAAAGAGAGTTGTGTGGGGTTGTCGTGGGTATAGTAAGCTAGGGTGACGGTTGATGGGAGTTTGTGAAGAGATGGGGGAGGGGAGGAAAGAGAGTGGTGTGGGGTTGTCGTGTGTATTGTTAGCTGGGGTGATGGTTCATGGGAGTTTGTGAAGAGATGGGGGAGGGGAGGAAAGAGAGTGGTGTGGGGTTGTCGTGGGTATTGTAAGCTAGGGTGACGGTTGAAGGGGGATTTTGAAGGTTGGGAGGTGTGGGGGTTTCGTGGGTATTGCTAGCTCGGGTGACGGCTGAAGGGGATTTTGAGGAGATAGTGGAGGGGTGGGTGGTGGGGGGTAGGTGTGGGTTTGTCGTGGGTATTTTTAGCTCGGGTGACGGTTGTAGGGGATTTTGAGGAGATGGTGGAGGGGAGGGGGGGTGGGGTTGTCGTGGGTATTGCTAGCTCGGGTGATGGCTGAAGGGGGATTTTGAGGAGATGGTGGAGGGGAGGGTGGTAGGGGGTAGGTGTGGGTTTGTCATGGGTATTGCTTGCTAGGGTGACGGTTGAAGGGGATGTGTAGGGGAGGGTGGGGGTGTGGGGTTGTCATGGGTATTGTTAGCTCGGGTGACGGTTGATGGGAGTTTGTGAAGAGATGGTGGAGGGGTGGAAAGAGAGTGGTGTGGGGTTGTTGTGGGTATTATAAGCTAGGGTGATGGTTGAAGGGGGGTAGGGGTCTGGGGTTGTCATGGCTATTGTTAGCTTGGGTGACGGTTGAAGAGGGATTTTGAGGAGATGGTGGAAGGGGGAGAAGGGGGGAAGAGGTGAGTGTGGGTTGGTCGTGGGTATTGTTAGCTAGGGTGATGGTTGATATTTGTTTTTTTCTGGAAAATTGAGATGCCTCAAAAACCAAGGCCACCTAAGTTGAACAGAGATCCAGCAATATTACCAAAGGAAATAATCAAGAAATCCAAGTCAAATCAGTTGTATCAGCAGAACATATCCTCCAATAAGCGATGGCAGAAAATGTGTTGTACGCTTGGAACAAGAACGCCATAGGGCGGATACTCTGGTAGTAATAATAATAATAATGAATGTATAATCCCCCCTCCCTCTAACTCTGCCCTGGCCCAAGCACATCTGTGTTTGGTGAAAGGTAAGCTAATTCCCAAGCACATCTGTGTTTGGTGAAAGGTAAGCTAATTCCCAAGCACATCTGTGTTTGGTGAAAGGTAAGCTAATACCCAAGCACATCTGTGTTTGGTGAAAGGTGAGCTAATGCTAAAGCACTTCTGTGTCTGGTAAAAGGTAAGCTAATGCTCAAGCACATCTGTGTCTGGTAAAAGGTAAGCAAATGCTAAAGCACATCTGTGTTTGGTGAAAGGTAAGCTAATGCTCAAGCACATCTGTGTCTGGTAAAAGGTAAGCTAATTCCCATGCACATCTGTGTTTGGTGAAAGGTAAGCTAATGCTCAAGCACATCTGTGTTTGGTGAAAGGTAAGCTAATGCTCAAGCACATCTGTGTCTGGTAAAAGGTAAGCTTATGCGAAAGCACATCTGTGTCTGGTAAAAGGTAAGCTAATGCTCAAGCACATCTGTGTCTGGTAAAAGGTAAGCTAATGCTAAAGCACATCTGTGTCTGGTAAAAGGTAAGCTCATGCTCAAGCACATCTGTGTTTCGTAAAAGGTAAGCTAATGCTAAAGCACATCTGTGTCTGGTAAAAGGTAAGCTTATGGTAAAGCACATCTGTGTTTGGTGAAAGGTGAGCTAATGCTCAAGCACATCTGTGCCTGGTAAAAGGTATGCTTATTCTAAAGCACATCTGTGTCTGGTAAAAGGTAAGCTTATGCGAAAGCACATCTGTGTCTGGTAAAAGGTAAGCTAATGCGAAAGCACATCTGTGTCTGGTAAAAGGTAAGCTTATGCTCAAGCACATGTGTTTGGTAAAAGGTAAGCACATCTGTGTTTGGTGAAAGGTAAGCTAATTCCCAAGCACATGTGTTTGGTGAAAGGTAAGCTAATGCCCAAGCACATCTGTGTTTGGTGAAAGGTAAACTAATGCTAAAGCACATCTGTGTCTGGTAAAAGGTAAGCTTATGCTCAAGCACATCTGTGTCTGGTAAAAGGTAAGCTTATGCTAAAGCACATCTGTGTCTGGTAAGAGGAAAGCTAATGCTAAAGCACATCTGTGTTTGGTGAAAGGTAAGCTAATGCTAAAGCACATCTGTGTCTGGTAAAAGGTAAGCTAATTCCCAAGCACATCTGTGTTTGGTGAAAGGTAAGCTAATGCTCAAGCACATCTGTGTCTGGTAAAAAGTAAGCTTATGCTAAAGCACATCTGTGTCTGGTAAAAGGTAAGCTTATGCTAAAGCACATCTGTGTTTGGTAAAAGGTAAGCTAATGCTAAAGCACATCTGTGTTTGGTGAAAGGTAAGCTAATGCTCAAGCACATCTGTGTCTGGTAAAAGGTAAGCTTATACTAAAGCACATCTGTGTTTGGTAAAAGGTAAGCTCATGCTCAAGCACATCTGTGTCTGGTAAAAGGTAAGCTTATGCTAAAGCACATCTGTGTTTGGTAAAAGGTAAGCTAATGCTAAAGCACATCTGTGTTTGGTGAAAGGTAAGCTAATGCTCAAGCACATCTGTGTCTGGTAAAAGGTAAGCTTATACTAAAGCACATCTGTGTCTGGTAAAAGGTAAGCTAATGCTCAAGCACATCTGTGTCTGGTAAAAGGTAAGCTTATGCTAAAGCACATCTGTGTTTGGTAAAAGGTAAGCTAATGCTAAAGCACATCTGTGTTTGGTAAAAGATAAGCTAATGCTCAAGCACATCTGTTTTTGGTGAAAGGTAAGCATAACTTCTTTAAGCATAACTTTAAACAAGCATAACTTCCGTTTTCCGGTCCGGTCGTGAGAGGACGCTGGCGTCGTTTGCTCGCCGCTTCTCTGACTGGACCATTGTCCGTGTCTTGCTTTCCTGGTGGTCGTGGCGGATTTATGGCCATTGAGTCTTCCTCTGCGCGGTCCCGGCTCTGCTCTGCTGCTCCGGGCTTCACCTGCTCGGCTCCATCGCTGTTTCCTCGGGCCCACTCCCGTTGGTTGTGTCGATTGTTTCGCCTCCTCACCCTTGGCCGCGTGCTCGCTTTGCCTTCGCTCCTGCTGGCATGGCTCTGCGGTACTCTGCCGCAAGGCTTCTCCTGCTTAAAACCCGCTCCACCCCATCATGCATCTCTGCAATCAGATCGAATGGACTCCTGCGTCGACCCAGGTACATTCACCGTAGCTCCGGTCGTAAGTTTGTTTATTTACAATCAGGTCACTCCATCCCCATCCTCTGGTCGGCTCAGCGCACTCCCACTCATCGTCCCAACACACCTGGTCACAACAACGCACAAAATCGCACCTCCTGTCTGCGAACCCTGGCCAAATCACCTGGATTCATACCCGCCGTACAAAACAACATCAAGCTCACCCTGTTCAATACCCGGTCCCTCAACAACAAATGCCTCATCCTGAACGACTACATCCTGGAAAATAAACTGGACTTTCTCTGTCTCACTGAGACCTGGCAACAACCACTGGACTACTACACGCTCAACCTCACCACACCCAATGGATATTCTTACATCAATAAACCACGCTCGGAGGGCCGAGGTGGTGGAATTGCCGTTATTCACCGACAAGACATTAAGACCAACCTCATCTCCATCTCATCTGCTCCATCATTTGAACACCTGGCTTTTAAACTCTCTGGTCACACACAGTCAGTCATGGCTGTTGTCTACCGCCCTCCCAAACCACACCCATCATTCCTGTCTGACTTCTCCTACTTTCTGACCCAGCTATGTTCCCTCTCCCCCTCAATCCTCCTCCTTGGTGATTTCAATATCCACATGGACTCCACTGACTCCACGCTAACCACTGACTTCACTGATTTACTCACCTGCTTTAACCTCACTCAACATGTCAACTTTCCTACCCATAACCGTGGTCACATTTTGGACCTTGTCTGCTCTACTGGACTAATTTTGCACCATCTCTCTGGCTCCGACCTCACTCTCTCTGACCACCTAGCCATCACTCTGACCATCAACATCCCCACCCCAGCACCAAGGCATTATCGCACTATCAACTTCCGTAAGCTAAACGCTTTTTCACCTGCCTCATTCTCATCGACCCTCTCTGAAAAAATGTCCACTTCTCCCTTCGTTGACCTCCACACCCCTTCTGACCTCACTGACTACTACAACCACACTCTCTCTTCCTGCCTTGACCAAATTGCGCCTATAAAAACCAAAACAGTTTCTTTCACCCATTCTGCTCCCTGGTTTACCCCTGAGCTCCGCCTAATGAAAACTCGTGCTCGCCAACTTGAAAGACTCCGCAATAAAACAGGTCTCACAGTTCACTCCCAGGCCTACAAGGACCACATACAACACTATAAAGATGCCCTCTCCCGCGCCCGCTCCGCCTACTACTCTCAAATTATCCACTCTGGCTCCGGAAACCCAAAAGCACTCTTCTCTACAATAAACAAACTCCTCAGCCCCCTGAACACCACCACCCAGTCATTCACAATAGACAACTGCATCTCCTTCCTTTCATTCTTCCAACGCAAAATTGAAAACATCTACAACAGCTTGACCACCGCCGCACCCGCTCCCCCTCAAACCACCTGCCCCCCCTTATCCTGCCATCCCCTGTCTCAATTCTCCCCAGTCTCCCCTACTGACCTCTCTGAACTCCTCATCGGAATGAAAACTGCCACCTGCACTCTTGACCCCATCCCCTCCAGCTTTGTCAAGGCCTCCCTTCCTGCTCTTTCTCCACTTATCATTGCAACAATAAACTCCTCCCTGTCTACAGGCATCGTCCCACCATCCCTCAAAATTGCTGCTGTTACCCCCATTCTGAAAAAACCTGGACTAAACCCTGACACCCTAAATAACTTCAGACCCATCTCCAACCTACCCTTTCTGTCAAAGGTTTTGGAACGCGCTGTAGCCACTCAACTCAAGCATCACCTCTCTGCCAATAACCTGTATGAAACATTCCAATCCGGATTCCGGTCCAACCACAGTACTGAAACTGCTCTCCTCAAAATCACCAACGACCTTCTCCTCTCCTCTGATGCTGGCAACCTCAACATTCTCATCCTCCTCGACCTCAGCGCTGCCTTTGACACCATCGATCACACCATCCTCCTCACCCGACTTGAAACCACCTTTAACATTACCGGCACTGCCCTCTCTTGGATTAAATCATACCTCTCTGACAGACGTCAGTTCATCTCCATCAATAACTGCAAATCCCCCACTGCTCCCCTCCCCCAAGGTGTCCCCCAAGGTTCAGTTCTTGGCCCCCTCCTCTTTATCCTTTACCTGTCCCCCCTCGGTCACTTAATCCGCCGTCATGGTCTCCAATTCCACTGCTTCGCCGATGACATCCAGCTTTTCATCTCCACCAAGTCCATCTCCACCGCCACCCACTCTATCCTGACAAACTGCATCACTGAAATAAAATCCTGGCTTCAAATCAACTTCCTCAAACTTAACTGTGATAAATCTGAAATAATCATCATTGGCCCAAAAACGCTCACCAAGTCCACCCATAACTTTGCCCTCAACATCGACGGTTTCCCAGTGTCCACCTCCCCTCACATCCGGAATCTTGGCATCATCTTTGACCAAACCCTCTCCTTCGACAAATACACTAAACAGATCACAAAGACAGCCTTCTTCCACCTGAAAAACATCGCCCGTCTCCGTCCATCCCTCTCCTCTGTGGCTGCAGAAACCCTCATCCACGCCTTCATCACTTCCCGTCTGGACTACTGCAATAGCCTCCTTTATGGTTCACCCTCAACAATCACCAATAAACTCCAATACATTCAGAACTCCGCTGCCCGTCTACTCACCCATTCCCGGACCCGTGACCACATCACCCCCGTCCTTTACAAGCTTCACTGGCTCCCCATCTCCCAGAGAATCCAGTACAAAATCCTCCTCTTGACCTACAAAGCCCTCCATAACCTGGCCCCATCCTACCTGGCTGACCTCCTCTCCAGACACACTCCCACCCGCAACCTCCGCTCTGCTGGTACCAACCTCCTGACCCCCCCCATCCGGACCAAATTTAGATCCTGGGGGGACAGGGCCTTCTCCATCGCTGCTCCCACCCTCTGGAACTCGCTACCTCACACCATCAGAGACTCCTCCTCACTCACCACATTCAAAACATCACTCAAGACCCACCTGTTCAACACTGCATTCAACATTTAACCCACAGCATCTAACCCCTGACTATCTCCTCTCCTTCTCCCTCCTTTGTGCTTTGAATATTTCCCTATTGATTCTTCTTTTTTTGCAATTGTCTTTATGTTTTGCTATGCGTTATGTTTTGCACTCTGTCAAAGCGTCTTTGGGCTTCCTGAAAAGCGCTATATAAAATAAATGCATTATTATTATTATTAAAGGTAAGCTTATGCTAAAGCACATCTGTGTTTGGTAAAAGGTAAGCTTATGCTAAAGCACATCTGTGTTTGGTAAAAGGTAAGCTAATTCCCAAGCACATCTGTTTTTGGTGAAAGGTAAGCTAATGCTAAAGCACATCTGTGTCTGGTAAAAGGTAAGCTTATGCTAAAGCACATCTGTGTCTGGTAAAAGGTAAGCTTATGCTAAAGCACATCTGTGTCTGGTAAAAGGTAAGCTAATGCTAAAGCACATCTGTGTTTGGTGAAAGGTAAGCTAATGCTCAAGCACATCTGTGTTTGGTGAAAGGTAAGCTAATGCTAAAGCACATCTGTGTCTGGTAAAAGGTAAGCTTATGCTAAAGCACATCTGTGTCTGGTAAAAGGTAAACTAATGCTAAAGCACATCTGTGTCTGGTAAAAGGTAAGCTAATGCTAAAGCACATCTGTGTTTTGTGAAAGGTAAGCTAATGTTAAAGCACATCTGTGTCTGGTAAAAGGTAAGCTAATGCTCAAGCACATCTGTGTCTGGTAAAAGGTAAGCTAATGCTAAAGCACATCTGTGTATGGTAAAAGGTAAGCTAATGCTAAAGCACATCTGTGTTTGGTGAAAGGTAAGCTAATGCTAAAGCACATCTGTGTCTGGTAAAAGGTAAGCTCATGCTAAAGCACATCTGTGTTTGGTGAAAGGTAAGCTAATGCTAAAATCTGTGTCTGGTAAAAGGTAAGATAATGCTAAAGCACATCTGTGTTTGGTGAAAGGTAAGCTAATGCTCAAGCACATCTGTGTCTGGTAAAAGGTAAGCTAATGCTCAAGCACATCTGTGTCTGGTAAAAGGTAAGCTTATGCTAAAGCACATCTGTGTCTGGTAAAAGGTAAGCTAATGCTAAAGCACATCTGTGTTTGGTGAAAGGTAAGCTAATGCTCAAGCACATCTGTGTTTGGTGAAAGGTAAGCTAATGCTAAAGCACATCTGTGTTTGGTGAAAGGTAAGCTAATGCTAAAGCACATCTGTGTCTGGTAAAAGGTAAGCTAATGCTCAAGCACTCAAATGCTCAAATGCTTTGTTTGTAAGAAAGAGAGATTGAAGCTAACCCGGTAGCTATATTTTGAGTGAGACAGAAAGTAAGACCAGCAATCCTGAAACTGAGAGTGTAAGATGGTTCCGGGCACCATTTTAACACTCATAAGTCAGAACGGTAGTACCACCCTGAGCGGTTGCTGTCTACAACCTACTACCTACTAACTAAAAAAATATACATATATATATATATACACATACACATATATACATACGTATACATATATACAAACACAATACACATATATACCTATACATATATACACACACAACACAACAACAGGCATTTTAAGGCCATTTTACCTGCAAGAGTGGGGGTTAGCCTTGCGGTCCCCATGACAATCTTCTCCAAATTGTCATGGTTCTATTTTTGAGGCAATGTTTTTATGGCCGGATGCCCTTCCTGACGCCAACGCTTTGAGTCGCCTCTAACGACATGCAGGGATACGGTGTACCTATTCTAAACCGGGGTACACACCGGTAACCGGGGTACTCACCGGTAGCTATACATACATATAGCTATACATATATTTACCTATACATATATACAAATACATATATATATATACATATATATATATATATATATATATATATATATATATATATATATATATATATATATATATATATATATATATATATATATATATATATATATATATATTGTTACGGGTCGCGGACAAGATGTTATTTTGACCGAGCGGTGGTGTATTACCGCGACCTAACAGTTCCCCCGATTCTTCCCCAACTCACCCGATTCACCCCAAACTTTGGCCGTATCGCACCGCAGCTGCCCAATCTGGAAAACTCTAAAACGACCAAATGCAAAGAGGAAAAGGAATAAGACGAGAAGACGTACAGAAGAGTAATTGGATTTATTATACACACAAGCAAAAAGAAAGCAGTCACGTTTATTTACAACACATAAGACGCAGGTGACACAGTGCAAATACTAGCTTACCTACAGTCTTAATTAACCCAGGGACAGAACAAACAAAAGACAGACTCACGCGGGGAATGCTGACAGGAATCGCAGGAGGTGGATCGCTGGAGGTGAACGCTTGGTGGAGCCAACGCAGAGCTTGGTGGAGCGTTGGTGGAGCTGAACGCTTGGTGGAGCCAACGCGGAGCTTGGTGGAGCCTTGGTGGAGGTGAACGCTTGGTGGAGCCAACGCGGCTGGTGGGGGGTTGGTGTGACGGGTTCTCTCTCCTTCCCTCACAAGCTTCAGGACTCTTTCTCTCTCTTTCTTAGTCCCACCCAGTCCAACAACTTCCTCTCTTGCTTAGTCCAACTCAAGGCCTTCCTTTCTTCTGATCTCCTCCCTCCTCGACTCTACTCAAAGCGCATCTCCTGCCAAAGCTTGTCTCAGCTTCTCTTTTGGGAGCGTCGCGCTGCGGATTTTAGCTGCGGTCACGCCTGCTCATTCCCTCCTCTCAGCGCCTCTCTTTAAAAGCGCAGCCTCTTCTCATCTCCATGCTCAGTACTCATCTCTTTCTTCTTCAAAGCTCGTCTCCTTGGGGAGCGTCGCGCTGCGGGTTATATAGGCCCCGCCCCTCAACCTTTGCGAACCTCCCCGATAGCTCTTCCTCCGCCCTCCCTAGCCAAACCCCTGGCTCATGGTTGGTCGAGTGGGGCTGGCTCACTCCTCCCCTCTATGACGAGGTGGAGACACGCCTTTCTTCTCCGACCCTGCCTCGTGGTCAATGGCGGTTATTGGAGGGGAGGTAATTGCCAATCGACGAAAAGGGGGAATGGAGGTTTTGGGAATGGGAATGAAGGGAATCTATCTCTTTCACTGGTGCAATGGAGTATTTCAATTAATGGGAGACACAGCCTTACCCTAAAACACAGAATAAGATATAACTATCGAACAGGGGTATTCTATTATTGGCTGACGTGTATGCTTGTGGACTAATTATGGGACGCCCTTTTGACCTTTACACAGCTCCGGAGGCAGGAGGCGCAGAATAAACAATAATTATAATTCACACAATCAAAAAATTATACAGTCCTCATATCCGCAACACTGCACCCTCCTCCTCTTAGGCACGGCCCGGGCCTACAACTTTTATTTAGTGTGACACGTAGGTGTAGTTCCCTCTACTTTTAACCTGACCCTGAGTGCGACAGTTTTAAAACATAAATAAATGTGTCCCGCTGCTCCATTGCACCCTGCCTAACAGACTTACGCCCACAGTTAACCGAATTGCGGAATGGTCTTCAAACTATACACTGACGGTGGGGAGCATTATTTACAATGACTCTGCTTTTATTTACAAGACTAACCCAGGACCTGTGATTGTTCTTTCTGGGGGGGAGACAGTCTGCTCTGCATCAATGCACCATTAAAGCACCCAAAAATGCACCAATACACCCCCAAGCACCAATCGGTGCAGTCATCACTGTTCATCAATGTTCAACAATAAAAAAATAAATCAACAACCCCTAACCCTGCAGGTGATCTCTTGCTCTTCGGCTCCCTCTGCTGGTTATTATTATTTGTTCTTCCAGATGTTGTCATTCTTTCATTTTCTTACTGGCGGCCTATTTGAACTGAAAAATGCACCCAATGTGTCCTTTTTATTTTATTTTATTTATGGCCCACAGGGCCGACTAGTGTGGTTCACCTGTGGGGCATCGGTGCCCTGTGGCCAAGGTCCGCCAGCAAGATTTCGGGCCCTCATGGCCGGTTCCAGCAGAGGGGCCATGCCCCAACCCATGGGGTCCATAAGTGTTGCTCGGCCACAGACATGTGGTCCATAATGTGGTGCATCGATGCAGACAGCTGGTTCTGGGAATTCCGGCCGCACAATGGAGGACTCACGCACGCTCCCCTCGGCACCCAATGGCGCACAGGTCATGTGGGAGACAAAAGGGGGACAAGAGAAATGAGCGAGGGGTAAGGTCACAAGGGTACACGTCAATAAGGCAATGCAAGGCGAAATGCGTACGGAGAGCGAAATGAGAAAGCTCGTCCCTACCGTACGTCACCCCCCTGTCACCTACACTACCCTTGCCCTTACCCCATATGTACAAAAATCTACACATTACCAATCCGTCGCTACCGTCACGTCTTCCCCTTATTTCCCTTATACCAAATTCGTCTTCACTCCCCCACTATCCAAAATTTGCCATCACCCAATTCGTCATCAATCATAAGGAGGAAGAGATGGAACAACAAAGCACAATGTCACACCCACGTCATGATGCGTCTCACAATCCAAACATTTGCACAGTAAAAAATAATCAAAACATGGCATGGTGTGGAGTACCTGTCACCTCAGGTGAGTGGATGCAGATGGTGCGAGGAGATCCTTCTTCCTAACTATCCTCTAAATGACTTTAACACACTTTACACTACCCGGGGTCTCTCCCTGCCAATCCATTGGCCAACTTACTCTATGGGTTCTAAAAACCAATTCCCATTGACCAAACTGTGGTGCTTCTCAATTTGGGGTCTCACCCCCCCGATTCATCTCCCGGTGCCCTTGCACAATTTCTGGGCCGTGACGTGTAGCTCTCCCAGCAGGTCTACCCACCTGCACACCTCCACCACTGCAGTTGCCTCCCGAGCTTACCTGCTCCTCACCCTAACCTAACTAACTGGGGAAGGCCCCTCCTGGCTCTGTCACCCCTTGGTGCCCTCTGGCACTGGGCTACCCGGGTCCGTCCTCCGGATCCTCAGGCCACATCCACAACAACTACTACCGGCTCCCAGAGCCCACCTGCGGCCTCACCTGGCCGACATCCTCACAGTGGTGGAGTGCCCAAACCAACTACACACACTAACAGGCTACACGCCCAGCCATTTCCACAACACTAATGCACCCATCCAAATACCATTCTTCCAACCGCACCACAGATGCCAATATCCAACCACAATTTACCTATACCCTCTACCTAACACTTACACTACCTGCCCCGGGTATTCGTGATGGGGGTCCATCCTTCCCCCATTCACACCTTCGCACCATCCACTCCACTCCACAATTTCCACCATACTCACCCCACGACCATCCATTCCAATACTCCAGATATTCCACACTACCATTTATTCCACATAGCCACATACACCTGTTGTTGCACACCTGTGCACTCCCACCTGGTGCCACCTGCACCCTCCTCTTCCTGGACCATTTGGTCAACACAACACGCAATCACCTTCACTCACTCATACACTGCTCCACACACCTGTTCAGTTGCACACCTGTGCAATCTCACCTGTTCAATCACACCTGTTCCTCGCACACTTTCAATCCTCACACGGCATCATCTAAACTACCTGTTGCCCTGCTAACTAAGTGCTCCCCATCTTCCCTTTAAACTAAGCACATACCACATCATTATCATCCACTCTAATCTACCTGCGTCCCCACTACAGCTGTCATTGTCACTAACTAACCTTAACGTTACCTAATGTCATCTTCTAGGTCCCTACACACAATATCCTAACCCACCCGGGCTAGTTTTCACTGCCATAAACCCCATAAACCTAGTGCTCCTTTGCCCCCCTCTGTGAGGGATGACAGAGTTGCCATCCCACCACATGGGGGGCGTTCTACTATCAATTTCGCTCGTCCAAATCCAACAAATCAAAAATTTGTCATTTACTGCTAATCACCGTACCAATCATCAAATTTTGCCTTTTTCTAATTTTGGGTCCAAAACACTAACCTCATCACCCGTCTACTTATTAGATCCTCTCGGTGCGCCAATTCCCTTCTAAAGCTCGGCTTCGTACAGCCGAGCAATGAATGCGGGTTGTTTTGTGCCAGCGGCTGGATACGTCCCGCATTCGGGGCAGGGACAGGGGCTTACCCGGGCCGAGATCCCACGCACCACCTCGGCGTGGAGCCATCCAATGTCCCGATCTCGACCTGCCGGCACGTCTCAACAAAAAGTGGTCGCCATGACGACCCTTCCTATCGAGCTGCCCGCTCCGCCTAGTTGAGCACGGACGCGGCCGTTCCAAGCGAGGCCCAGCGTGGATCGCGTACGGCGGTCCTTTCGAACCCGCCGTGGCTCGGATCCCCGCTGGTTCTCGCGGCACGCGAAGCCCGGCACGCACCGAGGGCCCGATTCGGCTATAAGTCGCTCTAACCGCTAACCCGGTTACCGTCGATGCCTCACCTGCATGCTTACACGCATACGCTACCCCTTTCTTGCTCATACATCCAGCTATTCCCATGCTCCTCGTCATTGCACCTTCTCTTACACACCTCGGTACACTCATTCCGCTCACAGACTTGGTCACACACCTGACCACCGAACACCTTTGCACGCACGCGTCGCTCGCACACCTCACCAACACACCTCTTCGCGCCCCCTCCTCGGTCACCTCCTCTGTGACAATCACAGGTGTGCTCTCACTCGCACAACCAACCACGTGCCTCACTACTAATTCCAGCGTGCATTCCCATACACGCTCTACCATTTCAGGTGTGCTTCCTTCCATTCCAGGTGTACATCCTCGCTCACCTGTCACAACCAACTCACGCTCCGTGTCACTCTCACTACTCTCACCTCCACTCTCGGTCGCGCACTCACCCTTACTCTCGACAGCGCACTCTTTCCTCATGCACCCGTCCGTTACACACCTTTCTCGCGCACACTCTTGCGCACACTCTCCCGTTACATCCTCTGTAACACTCACCACAGGCATACACTTTCTCGTTACATCCTCTGTAACACTCACCACAGGCATGCATTCCCCCTTACTCTTGACAGCGCACTCTTTCCCCATGCACCTGTCCGTTACACACCTTTCTCGCGCATCCTCTTGTGCACACTCTTTCGTTACTTCCTCCGTAACACTTACCACACCGCGCTTCCATCTACCCCCTCGCACACGCGCTTCGACCAACTCACTCTTGACGGCACACTCACTCCTCGGCGTGCACTTTTTCCTCACACACCCCATGGTCGGACATTCCCGCACACCTCGTTTTTCGCACACCAGACCTGTCGCACACTTCACCAACGGCCTCTCACGAACACCCGGGTCCACAACAACCCCCAAGCCGACTGAAGCTCCCCTCACATCATGTACATTTCCGATTATATCGCCACTCACCTTGGAACCTCGTCTCCGCACCTCCTTTGCCACCTGCAAACTCTTTATTTGGTTAGTGAGCAGCACATCATGAGTTGAGCACCGACCTTGTACATATTCCATTACTTCCTCCTTTATCTCTCTCTTAGTTTCTGTCCGTCTCTTCTTAATTTCACTCACCTCTTCCTCCACTTCCTCTAATTTTTGCTTCACCTCTTTTATTTCCCGGTGCGTCTCCTCAAGTTCGTCCTCTAAGGCTACCGTGACCGTCTCTATGTGCGTCCTCACCTGCCGGTCCTTTGTCTCCATTACCTCTGTCACCTCGTCCAACCTCATTGTCAGCCCCTCACGTACCATCTGACATTGCCTCTGTGTCGCTATCAAGTCATTTTTAATTTCTTTTTGTGTCGCCTTTAACCCTCCTAGTACTGCAGTGTTCCTTTGAACCTGCTCCACTAACTCCATCTGTCCCTCCGTCAGCTGTTCCACCTCCTCCGTCAGATCTTCTATTCCCCCTTGTAACCTCGCCGTATTATTCCTCACCTCTTTCTCCATACGCTTCTCACCTCGCTTTACCTCCTCGCGTAGCCCGGAAACCTCCTCACTTACACCTCGTCGTATCTCCTCTTTCATCTCCTCCCTCTCTTTTGTAGATGCCACCCTCATCTGTCCCAATTCATCCCTCTGAGCATCCAGTTTACTTTCTAACCCGATTTGCACCTCCTCTATCTGGTTCCCCATTCGTTTGATTTCCCGGGCAGATTGTTCCCCTATCTCCCGCAATTTGTCTTCCATCCTATTTTCTAACCCCATTAACCCATTTTTCACCCCCTTTAACCCATTGTCTAATCCCTCAAATTTCTTGTCTAATCCCTTAAGATTATTGTCTAACCCCTCAAATTTAGCTTCTAGCCGTTCCCCCATTTCTCCCATTTTGCCCCCCATTTCCCCCATTTTGCCCCCCATTTCCCCCATTTTGCCCCCCAATTGCTCACTCTGAGCCCTCATTTGCTCACTCTGAGCATCCATCCGGTTCCCCATTTGTCCCATTCGCTCACCCTGAGCATCCATTTTTGCTTCTAGCCCCATATTTGCCATTAGTATGGCTGCATTAATCTGCGCCATGAGGTCCCGCACATCAATTCCCGCTATTTGCGCAGCGGGCGCGGCTACCCCGCGCTCGTGCGAGCTGCCACTTTGTGCGTCTGATACCACGTGCGCGAGAGCGCCATTTTGTGCGTCTGATACTCCCTCAACCGCCTCCTCATTGCTCCCCTCCATTTGATCCTGGGTTACTCCTAACCCCTCCTCTAGCTCACCCACCGGCATCCGATCGCCTTGACCAGCCATGGCGCGATTTCAAAATTCGGGTTTTCCTTTACAACACAAATTTCCAGCACTTTGTAATTTTGAGCGCGTTAAGCGCGCTTCGGGCCTCGTATCCCACTCCTCGACACCAATTGTTACGGGTCGCGGACAAGATGTTATTTTGACCGAGCGGTGGTGTATTACCGCGACCTAACAGTTCCCCCGATTCTTCCCCAACTCACCCGATTCACCCCAAACTTTGGCCGTATCGCACCGCAGCTGCCCAATCTGGAAAACTCTAAAACGACCGAATGCAAAGAGGAAAAGGAATAAGACGAGAAGACGTACAGAAGAGTAATTGGATTTATTATACACACAAGCAAAAAGAAAGCAGTCACGTTTATTTACAACACATAAGACGCAGGTGACACAGTGCAAATACTAGCTTACCTACAGTCTTAATTAACCCAGGGACAGAACAAACAAAAGACAGACTCACGCGGGGAATGCTGACAGGAATCGCAGGAGGTGGATCGCTGGAGGTGAACGCTTGGTGGAGCCAACGCGGAGCTTGGTGGAGCGTTGGTGGAGCTGAACGCTTGGTGGAGCCAACGCGGAGCTTGGTGGAGCCTTGGTGGAGGTGAACGCTTGGTGGAGCCAACGCGGCTGGTGGGGGGTTGGTGTGACGGGTTCTCTCTCCTTCCCTCACAAGCTTCAGGACTCTTTCTCTCTCTTTCTTAGTCCCACCCAGTCCAACAACTTCCTCTCTTGCTTAGTCCAACTCAAGGCCTTCCTTTCTTCTGATCTCCTCCCTCCTCGACTCTACTCAAAGCGCATCTCCTGCCAAAGCTTGTCTCAGCTTCTCTTTTGGGAGCGTCGCGCTGCGGATTTTAGCTGCGGTCACGCCTGCTCATTCCCTCCTCTCAGCGCCTCTCTTTAAAAGCGCAGCCTCTTCTCATCTCCATGCTCAGTACTCATCTCTTTCTTCTTCAAAGCTCGTCTCCTTGGGGAGCGTCGCGCTGCGGGTTATATAGGCCCCGCCCCTCAACCTTTGCGAACCTCCCCGATAGCTCTTCCTCCGCCCTCCCTAGCCAAACCCCTGGCTCATGGTTGGTCGAGTGGGGCTGGCTCACTCCTCCCCTCTATGACGAGGTGGAGACACGCCTTTCTTCTCCGACCCTGCCTCGTGGTCAATGGCGGTTATTGGAGGGGAGGTAATTGACAATCGACGAAAAGGGGGAATGGAGGTTTTGGGAATGGGAATGAAGGGAATCTATCTCTTTCACTGGTGCAATGGAGTATTTCAATTAATGGGAGACACAGCCTTACCCTAAAACACAGAATAAGATATAACTATCGAACAGGGGTATTCTATTATTGGCTGACGTGTATGCTTGTGGACTAATTATGGGACGCCCTTTTGACCTTTACACAGCTCCGGAGGCAGGAGGCGCAGAATAAACAATCTATCTATAATTCCAGTAATCTCTGTGTGTATGTATGTATGTCTGTGACCGCTGTTTCTCGACAACCACGGGTCCGATATACTTTAAACTTGCCAGGTATATTGCTGGGGACCCGAGGATGTGCCTTTTCAAGGTTTCATATTAAACGGACAAGTAGTTACCGAGCTATGTCCAAAAAACGATTCAACCAATCAGAGAGCAGCGAGCTATCACGTGTGCCGAACGTGCCGAACAGACTCTGCCTCGGACGGCACATTTGAGAGCGTATTCATTTATTTCACGTTGGCAAACTATGTTGCCGCTATGTTGGCGTTAAACTATGTTTTAAAACTAATTAAAACTAATTTGCGATTCTTTCGCTTTCCTGCGCGTTTGTGCACGCTATGGCGATTTCTTTACCAAACTCCGCAAGCCGTTCGCTTTGGACCAAACCATTTCATGTAAATAGAGGGGGGGGATTGTCACCGTACTCGCAAGCCGTTCGCTTTGGACCAAACCATTTCATGTAAATAGAGGGGGGGGGATATAATTTTAGATATAGATATAGTACGGGCATGCCCTAGTAATTATAATTCACACAATCAAAAAAATATACAGTCCTCATATCCGCAACAATATATATATACAGACTTGGCATTTAATAGGGAATATTTTTTTTTCTTGACTTGTGTTTACTTTCTGAACTCAGTATATCAATCTGGTGAGTTTATTTTACCCTTTGGTGATGTCTTTGTTGAAAGAACCATGTCACTGATTGTCTTTCGCAGCAAGAAGTCAATAACAGGATTATATCACAGGTGGCGTGACAAAATGTAAGGACAGGTACATTTGACGATTGGCTTCACAATCGGGTATATAAGGGTTGTTGCGTTCTGTATTAGAGGAACACAACTGCTGCACGTCTACAAAAGTTATTGCCGCTTCCTCTGGAGATGGTCCGTCAACTTGACAATGCTGTTTGTCATGGAGTGGTGGCTTTACGAAATTCTGGCATGAAACAGCGTGCTATTGCTCGGGAGTATGGCATCACTCAAGGTCAGGTGTCAATGATCCTGAAACGAAATGCTCAGAGGGGTGTGCCTACACCAATACCGAGGCCAGGATGTCCACGCTGAACCACAAGGAGAGATGATCGCCAGCTTTACCGGTTAGTCCGCAATGGCCGTACCAATTCAGCTAATCGGGTAATCGGCTTAGGGCTGAGTGGCAGCAACTGACAAATGTGCCTGTATCCAGAAGGCTAGTCAACCAACGACTGGTTCAAGCAGGCTATCGTGCCAGGCGTCCCCTGAGAAAGCCACGCCTGACCAGACAACACAGCCAGCGCCGATTGCAGTGGGCCAGAGAGCACCGTCAATGGCAGCCAGGACACTGGAATCACGTGACCTTCAGTGACGAGTCTAGATTTCTGGTCTATCGTCAAGATGGCCGCGTCCGAGTGTGCAGACAAGTGCATGAAGCCCACAACGAAGATTGTATAGTGCCAAGAGTCCAAGCTGGATGTGGTGGGGTGACCGTTTGGGCTGCTTTTCATGCAGGGGGCAAAACTGACCTGGTTGTTCTGAATGGAAACCTGAACCAGTTCAAGTACAGGGTCATTCTGGAAGAAACATTGCTTCCATTTGCTCGTGCAGCCTTTCGAGGAAACTTTGTCTTCCAAGATGACAATGCATGGCCTCATCGTGCTCGCATGATCCAACACTTTCTTACTGACCGTGGTGTAGAGCATATGGAGTGGCCTGCCATGTCCCCGGATATGAATCCGATAGAGAACTTGTGGGCAGAATTAACGCTTCAAATCGACCACTTGGACCAGCAGCCGACCTCTGTGCGTGAATTGCAGCAAACTATTGTCACTACATGGCAAGCGATTCCTGTCCAAACCTTGGCAAATCTCGTGAACAGCATGCCTCGACGTGTACGTGCTCTCCTGAATGCTCGTGGGGGTTACACGAAGTACTGAACTGTAATTTTACTGTCCGTAATCCCAGTCATAATTTAGCTTTTGTTTTTATTGAAATTTTTTTGGCTAATGTGCAAAATAAAGAGATACTTCTGGAAAACGTACAGAAGTTTAACACAGTACTGTCCATGAATTGAGTTCGATATCAGTTTACATCACTTTCAAGGAGCAATTTATTTGCTTCGAAATGTCAAATGTGGTTTTTGTTTCTTTTAAAGGACACATTAACAAAATCTAGAATAATTTCAACATAATTCCAATTAACTTTTGGTTCTAAGTCATCTTGAAAAGTAAGTTCACCCCCACAATAAAAATATTCCATATTAAATGCCAAGTCTGTATATATATATATATATATATATATATATATATATATATATATATATATATATATATATATATATATATATATATATATATATATATATACACACACATATATATATATATATATATACATATACACATATACATATACACATACACATATACATATATACATATACATGTTACGTATACATGTTACATATATATGTTACGGATCGCGGTTTAGATGTTATGATGGGCCGAGCGGATGGTCCAACCGCGACCGTTACAGGATCCCCAATTGGCCCGACTCCCCCAACGTTGACCAGATCGCACCACAGATATTCAATCGGGAAACCTCTAAAGCGACCGAAAGAGAAGGAAAAGAGAAGAAGACAGAGTACGGAGGAAGAACAGATTTATTATACACACACAAGCAAAAAGAAGGAGCGACCAAAATTATTTACAAGCAATGGATGGAAGAAGCAGTCACACAGTGAATCGTTAACTTATACTATTCAATTTACTTAACCCCAGGACAACATTCAAGACAGACGACGTTCACACTTACACGGGGGAAATTGCAGGCAGGATTGGCGGAGGTGGGTTGCTGGAGAGGGAGGCAGGGTCAGGTCCCTGCAACCGGCAGGGCTGGAGGTAGCAGCTCTCAATTCTTCGCGTTTTTGGCGGGAAAACCCTCGGTCGCGTCGACGCTGCTGATGCTGTAGACGTCACGCGCTGGCTCGGTCACACCTGCTCCTCTCCTTCTGGTGGAGCCGTCTCCCTCCTCTCAGCGCGTCTCTTCAAAGCTTGTTTCCTCTCCAAGTATCTCTCCTTTTTGGTTTGGAGCGTCTCTCATCTCACAGCTCACAGCTCACAGCTCACAGCTCATCTCTCATGTCCTCTCTCATGTCATCTCTCGAAGCAGTCCCTTCCAGTCGCTTTTATTACTCGGGGCAGAATCAAGCCGCCGGCTGCGAGGGCACGCCTACCGGGTCGCTAACCGCGGTGCTGGTTGGCTGTTAGGGCTGTCCGATTCCTCCTTTGATCATGACGACGTGCCACGCCTGTGAGTTGGCGGCTCCTACCCCCCTCTTCTCCGAGATGAGCACATGGGCAATGGCGGCTTGCGAGATTGAACACCACTCGCACCGCTTTTGAAAGGAACTTTGGAGAGCGGAGATGATTGGGGAAATTGAAAGGGGCCTACGCTTATTTTGTTTGATACAATGCAGAGTTAATCTAGTGGGAAACACATATTTAGCCTACATAGAATAAGGAAATAAACTATTTAAAAAGATATATCGTGGCCTGTGTGTAAGTTTCATGGAATTAACTAGGAGGACGGCTGCGACCATTATTTACATTACGAGGGTGTTACACACAACAAAACCATACTTTTCACATTCGTTACACTTTCTCTAAAATTGTTACACTTCTCAAAACCGTTACCCTTCTCAAAACCGTTACACTTCTCAAATTCGTTACAATATATATATATATATATATATATATATATATATATATATATATATATATATATATATATATATATATATATATATATATATATATATATATATATATATACATATACACATATACATATACATACAAATATATACATACATATATACATACACATATATACACAAATATACATACACATAATTATATACATATACATATATACATACACATAATTATATACATATGTACATACATATACATACACACATACACATATACACAAAGAATTAAGTTAAGCACCCCCCCCCGTTTTTTTACAACCTCGCACATTACAAGTTTGTTGTCGTCAAAACAGTGTAATATACCCATGTTATTGCTATATTTTCTGGAGAAGTGATATTATGGTCACATAAAAACATAACAATCATGCCGTTTTCAATATTTTATTCTGAATAATTTAAGGTGAAATTTTTTGGGAATTTTAGGCATATTTTCACCTCAATTTAAGTATGGAGCTATAGGTCCATCACGGACAGTGTGGATGACGTTTATGTTTTCTAACGTACAGTCATTGTTCTGAGAAGACCTCTAGCGATCTTTGCGTCAATAACGTGTGTAGGACCCACGTGATCGGATCACTGACTCAACCCTACGTCTCATAGACCCTGTAAGCCGTCGTATGCGTTGCTGTGGCAGGTTGTTCCATTCCCGATGTAATGCACGTTCGGGACATGTTGGGACGACAAATTGCGAAGATGGTCCCTCCAATAGCCAATCTGGATGAATTGGAACGTGCATTACATCGGGAATGGAACAACCTGCCACAGCAACGCATACGACGGCTTACAGGGTCTATGAGACGTAGGGTTGAGTCAGTGATCCGATCACGTGGGTCCTACACACGTTATTGACGCAAAGATCGCTAGAGGTCTTCTCAGAACAATGACTGTACGTTAGAAAACATAAACGTCATCCACACTGTCCGTGATGGACCTATAGCTCCATACTTAAATTGAGGTGAAAATATGCCTAAAATTCCCAAAAAATTTCACCTTAAATTATTCAGAATAAAATATTGAAAACGGCATGATTGTTATGTTTTTATGTGACCATAATATCACTTCTCCAGAAAATATAGCAATAACATGGGTATATTACACTGTTTTGACGACAACAAACTTGTAATGTGCGAGGTTGTAAAAAAACGGGGGGGGGGGGGGGGGTGCTTAACTTAATTCTTTGTGTATATATACAATTATACATATTGTTACGGATCTCAATGTCGGCCCCTTTTCCCCTTAAGAAGGGGGGATTAATCCCCTTGTCCGCGACTGACCGACGTGAGTCCTGGGGGTCCCAACGCTCCTTCCGGTCGGGAGCAGCCAGGGTATTTGGTCTACGAAAAGTCCCAAGGACCTGAGTGCCACTCCTGACCGCGAAGCAGGGGAGGGACTCCCGCTCGAACCCCTGTTTTAGATGGTCTAGTTGCCGAGCGGTTTTTAGCAACCCGAAGTTCGAGTCATTAGCATTCACTAACCCGATTCTGAACGTTGGCCAAATCGTGCCACAGGTATTCAATGATGGAAAAGACAAGGACGAACAGATGTGAAGGAAAGAAGGCAAGGTAGGAAGAACAGGATTTATTATTATTTACACACAACCAAAGCAGGGAAGAAAAGAAATGTAATTTACAGGTAAATGGAAGGAGCAGAAGGGCACAGAGCAATTTCTAGCTTATCTATGCAGTCTTACTTATACCCAGGACAATACAGACAGAACGAACTCACTCACACGAATTGCAGAGTGGATTGGCTGGAGGGAGAGGAAGGCAGGACCACAAGGCTGGAAGGTTTGGCAGGGCGCACAGCAAGCAGGTCCTCTCCGGGCTTGGAGCGAGCAGGGCGGCGGCGGCACACGTATCTCGTTCGTTCCACGCGGCAGGGCTCGTTCTTGCCTCGACATGCCTCGGGCTCTTTCGGTCATCTGCTGCGGTCCTCCCTTGCGCGATTGTCGCGCGCATATATCAAGCGGGGTCGTGACACGCCCTCGGCCGTTTGGGTACCGCCCCCGTACTCTGTGTTGGTGGCCTTATATGGCAATGCCATGGTCTTGCATCCTTATTTGGGCATGGAGCCAAACAGCGCGCCCCTCGTGGCGAGCCACGGGCTTGTATCCTTAATTGGGCATGGGGCTGAACAGCCCCGCCCCTCGTGGCGCGCCCTGGGCTTGTCTCTTTTCGGCGACCCCGCCCTTCCTGTCCAAAGAGAGCACGGAGCACATATTCACCATAGCAGCGAACGCCGCTTCCAAACCCAGGCCAGTTGAGAGGGCGCGCACCCCACGCTTGTCAAGCTGCTTTACCCAGAGAGGGAGAGTTTGGCTGGGAGATGTAATTATTGAAGGGGAGCTATCCTTATTTGATTCGGTGCAATGGAGTGTCAATTACTGGGCAACAGGTCCTTAAACTGGAACACATAATAAGGGAATAACTATTTAGAGGTTCTAAGATTGGCTAGGTGTATGCGATGAATTAACTAAGGGGGACGACCTTTGACCTTTACAATTATGGAGGTATTTACACAGATCATGACATTTAGAAAGGGTGGTATTTACAAAAATTACAGGATTCTCAAATCCGTTACAATATATACATATATACATACACATATATACATATATACATATGCACATACACATATATACATATATACATATGCACATACACATATATACATACATACATACACATATATACATATGTACATACACATATATACATATGCACATACACATATTTACATATACATATATACATATGCACATACACAAATATACATTCTTGGGTAAAATGTCAGGGGCATATAAAAGGCCCCTTTATGTAATGGTATTTGCCATGCGGCAAAGTACAGAAAAGAAGGGACATTCCATGGCTTATACAAAACACCAAACAATACAAAATAAGGGACATTCAAAAAATCTCGGGTGCATCCTGGACTACACTTGTGTTCTGAGGAGGAACCAAGTAATGCTCTAGAAAAGTTAATATGAAGGGCGCCAATTTGATTCATAGACTTGCATGAAGATGTAAATGTATTTTATTTGCCAGATGTAGGGCGCCCCTTTATGTGAACTTTTCCGGAGCATTACTTGGTTCCTCCTCAGAACACAAGGGTAGTCCAGCATGCACACGAGATTTTTTGAATGTCCCTTATTTTGTATTGTTTGGTGTTTTGTATAAGCCATGGAATGTCCCTTCTTTTCTGTACTTTGCCACATTACCACAGCCTAAATATAGACCCCACCCCTCTCCGGCTCCTTATAAGTAACATTATTTATCATGTTGGTAATAATCGGTAGACGTCGTTTCCTTCATTCTGATTAAATTATTCTCTTAGCGCGTTTCATCAATGGCGTTAACACACACAATAAAATAAATGCTGAAATAAGTGTTACACAATCAGTCCGTTCGACTGTATTCTCAAATGATTAGCTCAATGCACAGGGTATCATTTGAAAAGAATCTAACTTAAAGGAGTGGGTTGTTCAGCCGAATGTACGTAGGGCAAGGAAGTACACAATTTAAATATCAAGTCCTGGCTTGAAAGTGATTAGTTCTCCTGTTCGCCAATGACGTTTGTTTCGTCTGCCACAAGTTTGCTGCAAGAGAAACGTCATTATGGATATTGTAGTGCACATCACATTATGTGGGAGTATCAAGGTGCTTGTCGATCGACCAGAGCACAGAAGTGCATCAGGAAAAGGTGTGGTTTACATCGTGATGGGCGGGGCACAGGTTGTCAGGATGATTTTATCGACTGAACAGGTCAATAGTGCATGCCTGAACGGGTCAATAGTGCATGCCTGAACAGGTCGATCAAAACTGAACAGGTCAATAGTGCGTGCCTGAACAGGTCAATAGTGCGTGCCTGAACAGGTCAATAGTGCGTGCTTGAACAGGTTAATAGTGCGTGCCTGAACAGGTTAATAGTGCGTGCCTGAACAGGTCAATAGTGCATGCCTGAACAGGTCAATAGCGAGTGCCTGAACAGGTGAATAGTGCGTGCCTGAACAGGTTAATAGTGCGTGCCTGAACAGGTCAATAGCGAGTGCCTGAACAGGTGAATAGTGCGTGCCTGAACAGGTTAATAGTGCGTGCCTGAACAGGTCAATAGAGCGCGCCTGAACAGGTTAATAGTGCCTGCCTGAACAGGTCAATCGTTGCGTGCCTGAACAGGTTAATAGTGCGTGCCTGAACAGATAATAGTGCGTGCCTGAACAGGTTAATAGTGCGTGCCTGAACAGGTCAATAGTGCGTGCCTGAACAGGTTAATAGTGCGTGCCTGAACAGGTTAATAGTGCGTGCCTGAACAGGTTAATAGTGCGTGCCTGAACAGGTTAATAGTGCGTGCCTGAACAGGTCAATAGTGCGTGCCTGAACAAGTCAATAGTGCGTGCCTAAACAGGTCAATAGTGCGTGCCTGAACAAGTCAATAGTGCATGCCTGAACAGGTCAATAGTGCGTGCCTGAACAGGTCAATAGTGCGTGCCTGAACATGTCAATAGTGCGTGCCTGAACAGGTCAATAGTGCGTGCCTGAACAGTGAACAGGTCAATAGTGCGTGCCTGAACAAGTCAATAGTGCGTGCCTGAACAGGTCAATAGTGCGTGCCTGAACAGGTTAATAGTGCGTGCCTGAACAGATCAATAGCGCGTGCCTGAACAGTGAACAGGTCAATAGTGCGTGCCTGAACACATCAATGGCGCGTGCCTGAACAGGTTAATAGTGCGTGCCTGAACAGGTTAATAGTGCGTGCCTGAACAGATCAATAGCGCGTGCCTGAACAGGTGAATAGTGCGTGCCTGAACAAGTCAATAGTGCGTGCCTGAACAGGTTAATAGTGCGTGCCTGAACAGGTTAATAGTACGTGCCTGAACAGGTTAATAGTGCGTGCCTGAACAGGTTAATAGTGCCTGCCTGAACAGGTCAATAGTTGCGTGCCTGAACAGGTCAATAGTGCGTGCCTGAACAGGTCAATAGTGCGTGCCTGAACAGGTCAATAGTGCGTGCCTGAACAGGTCAATAGTGCGTGCCTGTACAGGTCAATAGTGCGTGCCTGAACAGGTCCATAATGCGTGCCTGAACAGGTCAATAGTGCGTGCCTGAACAGGTAAATAGTGCGTGCCTGAACAGGTCAATAGTGCGTGCTTGAACAGGTCAATCGTGCTTGCCTGAACAGGTCAATCGTGCGTGCCTGAACAGGTCAATAGTGCGTGCCTGAACAGGTCAATAGTGCGTGCCTGAACAGGTCAATAGTGCGTGCCTGAACAGGTCAATAGTGCGTGCCTGAACAGGTCAATAGTGCGTGCTTGAACAGGTCAATAGTGCGTGCCTGAACAGGTCAATAGTGCGTGCCTGAACAGGTCAATAGTGCATGCATGAACAGGTCAATAGTGCGTGCCTGAACAGGTCAATAGTGCATGCCTGAACAGGTCAATAATGCCTATCGATGAACGACTTGTGCTACTGGGACATTTCCTCTCCATGGAGTACTCTGATCCCCCACTTTTGCCATCTCCGAAGCCCAAGTTGAAAACGTTATATTGGTTCCTGTTTGCCTATTTCATCATCCAAGACTCAAATATAATGTCACTCTTATGCTTTGCGGTCGTTGTTGACATGTTGTATCTGTGCAGATTGCAAACAAGGTTATGAAACGTTATTTTTGTTTGCAAACTGGAAAAGTGCCTTGTTTTTATTGAAAGTCAAAGTGTAGGGGGAAGGAAGGGTGCTTAGGATAGATTTTCATTTTGTACCCTGTTCCTCATTGTGCCATGCTGTTATATGCTGCAGGCCATTCCAGCTTGTGGAGAGATGCACCTGGCGGAAGGTAACCATGGCTCGGAGCTCTCAGACATTTTGGAAGAAGATGAAGAGGAAGCCATTAACGAAGTATTTATTTTTATAATACCGTTTGATATTTGACCTTTGTGAATCAAACTGAAATGCTAGATATTTTGTAATGAACCCACATTATAAGGGAAACTGATATTTAGATGTCAAAAGATTGCTTGTCATTTTGACTCCAGCGTCTTTGTTGTACAGACTGATGGATCCAAGACAGACAGCGATGAAGAAAGCATAGAAACCATGTTAGAACTTCCTCTACAAACTCGCTGCAGGAAACAATTGTTCAGCATCCCAGAAGTCGCCGAGGAAGAGGAGGAAGAAAACAAGGTCGGGTGCTGGGATGCAACCCAAGTAAATTGTGAACCCAACAACGTGCGGATAAGGCAGCTCGATGACGGTCGATCAAGCCTTGACCTACAAATGAAGATGGACAATGGTGTAGAGAGCCCGCTTCGTCCTCCGAGCACAGATTTGGTGGAAGTGGTGGGAAGGCTGCGTCAAGACCAGGTTTGTGAACAAATGTTTGTTACACTCGCCAGATGACGGAGTATTGCATTTGGGTTTGTTTGTTTGTCCGCACATAATGTGCCAACGTCGACCACAATTTTTATGCGTTATCTTTTTCTTCAACCGAGTACATCTATAAAGTATGTACTCTTAGAATGTGAGTGTGTCTATAAAATACGTACTATAAAACCACACAAACACCATGCAAAACAAGTCCTGGTGAGGGTCTGCAATCTTTGATTGCTCTTTCTAGTTTGTTATTTGCGAAATCGAAGATTTAAAAGTATATTCGTTTCCTGAGTGTGTTTATCTGTCTGTCAGTCGCCAACAAGTCGTTATTCAAAACCGATCTTCATGAAACCTAACCAACTGATAGCGCCAGTCAAAAGCTGAAAACATATTGTTTTTGAGGAAAATAGGTCAAAAGGACAAGTCGTCACATATCACATTGTCAATTTTCATCCGATTGACATGGATGTATATTTATCTTACGGGCGGTATATTGTATGTATATTGTATGTATATCTTTAAATATGGACTTGTATGTATATTTATCTCACCTTATATTGGGCGGGGCTTCAATTGGGAGGCCCAAATGAAAACGCAAAATATCAGAAATTGAAGGCTTTTTTTATTTTAAACGATTTATATAAACATCCGATAAATCATATCACACACAAATCATCAAAATCTAAACAGTATTTGTAGAATTTCAATAAAAGCCACATCACTGTTCACATCGGTAAATATTATTCCATTGTGTTTGGAAAAACTGGAAAATTGGAGAAATTGTAAAAAAAATTGGAAAAACAATATAGCCTATTTTACTCCAGGGGATCCCAGGGTTACCCACCCAAAATTTTGTTGCGGTCGGTTCAGCCGTTTTTGCGCTACCTGGGCACAGACAGACAGCATTTGTTGAATTATAGTAAGATATACTCGTACCTGAGACATGCTGAATGGAGAAGGTGGATCAGACACGGCAACGGTTGCTAGAGTGAGATGTGCATGGAAGAAGTTTCGGAAACTGAGTGGCGTGTTGATGAGGAGGGGAGTGTCGTTGAACCTGAAGGGAAAGGTGTATGCTGCATATGTGAGAAGTGTTATGATTTATGGGAGCGAGACATGGGTCATGAATGTAGAGCAGCAACGAAGGCTGGAAAGGGTGGAAATGCGAATGGTTCGGTGGATGCGCGGAGTATCGTTGAGAGAGAGGAAGACAAATGATGAATTGCAAAAGATGATGGGAATAGAGCCTGTGATTGATGCTGTGAAGAGGAACAGGTTGAGATGGTTTGGTCATGTGTTGAGGAAGGATGAAAGTGACTGGTTGAGAAGAGTGACGGAAATGAATGTAGAAGGAAGTAGAGGATGGGGAAGACCGAGAAAGACTTGGCTAAAGATGGTGGAAGAAGAAATGCGGGCAAGGGGGTTAACAAGGAGAGATGCAGAAAATAGGGCAAAATGGAGAAGATTGTCATGGGGACCGCAAGGCTAACCCCCGCTCTAGCAGGGAAAATGGCCTTAAAATGCATGTTGTTGTTGTTGTTGTTGTATACTGGTACCACCCGTTCCCCACGGAAGTGGCGGGAAGAATCATTCCCCTCTGGGATATATAGATTACAGCAGACCTACAGTCACGTGAAAAAGTAAGTGCACCCCATGTAAAGTTTTGACTTTTTCAACATATTTCAACATATAGCTATTTGATCTTCATTTCAACAATATTGATAGATAAAGGTGATATATGAATGAATGAATGAATGAATGATCGTTTTAAGGCCATTTCCCCCGCTAGAGCGGGGGGGCCGCGGGCCTTGTCTTGCGGGCCCCATGACAATCATGGTTCCCTGTTTGAGGCAATGTTTTTATGGCCGGATGCCAACCCTTGGTCACGCTCTTACGATGCGCAGGGATAGGGTATATCTATTCTAAATTCGGGGTACACGCCGTGATCATTCATCCCAGCAAGCTGGTACTCAATTTGCCGACCTCGGGAGGATGACAGGCTGAGTCAACCCCCCTGGCGTTAATTCAGCGATCGACCGTGATTCGTACCCAGGATCCTAGGATCCCAAGCCGGCACCCTAACCGCTAAGCCAACACCAGGTTTGATAAAGGTGATAGATAAAGGATATCTTGATAGATAAAGGTGATATAATATAACAAATATCATGAAACATTTATATTTTGTAGTCCATTGTATAATTTAAATAAACATAAATGCAAATTTCACATGTGGAAAAAGTAAGTACACCCTTGGCTCTAATAGGTGGTATTGCCCCTTTGGCAGAAACAACCTCAAGTAGGCGTTTCTTATAACTGTCTGCCAGTCTCTGACATCGACTGGGAGAAATTTTTGCCCACTCCTCCATGCAGAATTCTTTCAGCTCTGCGATGTTTGAGGGGTTTCTTGCATGCACAGCTCGTTACAAATCCCCCCACAACATCTCGATGGGATTTAGATCCGGGCTTTGACTTGGCCATTCCAGAACCCTCCATTTCTTTCTTTTCAGCCATTCCTTGGTGTATTTACTGGTATGTTTAGGGTCATTGTCATGTTGCAAGGTCCACCTTCGGTTGAGCTTCAACTTTCCGACAGATGGCCTCACATTATCCTCAAGCACCCTCTGGTACAATGAAGAATTCATAGTGGATTCTATGATGGTGAGCTACCCAGGCCCTGATGCAGCAAAGCTGCCCCAAACCATAATATTTCCACCACCATGCTTTACAGTTGGTATCAGGTTCTTGTGGTCAAATGCTGTCTTTGGTTTTCGCCAAACATGTCTTCTGCTACTGTGGCCAAATAGCTCTACCTTTGACTCATCTGTCCAGAGCACGTTGTTCCAGAAGTGCTGGTCTTTGCCTTGGTGTTCATTGGCAAACTTTAGTCTTGCCCTGATGTTCTTTCTGGACAGCAAAGGTTTCCTCCTGGCACACCTCCCATGTAGATCAAATTTGTGCAGCCTCTTTCTAATGGTAGACTCGTGCACTTTGACATCAACAGTGGCAAGAGCTACCTGTCGGTCCCGTGATGAGATTCTGGGGTTCTTAGAGACTTCTTTCAGCATCCTGCGGTCTGCTCTCGGGCTGAACTTGCTGGGGCGGCCTGGCCTGAACAAGTTGGCAGTTGTTTGGAATCTTCTCCACTTGTAGATGATCTTCCAGACAGTCGAATGATTGATTTCCAATTGTTTGGAGATTTTTTAAAATCCCTTCCCAGACTCGTAGGCATCTACAACCTTCTTTCTGAAGGCCTGAGAGAGCTCTTTTGATCTAGGCATGGTGTCGCCGCACACTTCAACAACAAAGAGCAAACCAAACGAAATGTCTGAGGTTTAAATAAGACAGGTTCCTCCAACATCCTCTCTAACGATGTTCTAATCATTTGCACCTGAGCTGGTGCACCTGATTCTAATTTTAGGTATTTGAAGTAGTGATAAATTTAGGGGTGTACTTACTTTTTCCACATGCGAAATTTGCATTTATGTTTATATAAATTATACAATGGACTACAAAATGTAAATGTTTCATGATATTTGTTATATTATATCACCTTTATCTCTCAATATTGTTGAAATGAAGATCAAATAGCTGTATGTTGAAATATGTTGAAAAAGTCAAAACTTTACATGGGGTGTACTTACTTTTTCACGTGACTATATGGTTGGGCCTCAAAAACATGGGGAGGGATGTGTTCATTTACCAAATTTCTTGTAGAGATCTCACCAAGTGGCTTAAGCATTCGAGCAAGCACTCCATTCAAAACCGTTGATAAGGAACGGCAGGCTTGGCAAGCGCTAGCTAGCTGCTTGGTAACTGAACACACCCCAGGTTTCCTCCCTTATCAGTTTCGTCTTTCTCCAAAGTGATCATGTTGTTGTTGTTGTTGTTGTTGTTGTTGTTGTTGTTGATGTAATGTTGAGGTAATATTTATTTTTCCCGAGCGATCCTGTTAATGGAGGTGTAGTTATTGTTGTTGTTGCGAAGGTAAGATATCATTGATGTCTTTATTTAATTTCTGTGCACTCATTATTTACTCCTAAATTGATCTGAGGCTCATCAAAGGAACTTTGTACATGCAGTATATGAATTTAATTACAAGGACGTGAGGGGACGATGGACAATAAGCAGTTGCTGTATGAATGAACTTGTACATACAGTATATGCATTTAATTTCAAGGATATGAGGGGACGATGGACAATAAGCAGTTACTGTTTAAAGGAACTTGTACATACAGTATATGAATTTCATTACATGGACGTGAGGGGACGATGGACAATAAGCAGTTACTGTATGAATTAACTTGTACATACAGTACGGTATATGAATTTAATTACAAGGACGTGAGGGGACAATGGACAATAAGCAGTTACTGTATGAATTAACTTGTACATACAGTACGGTATATGAATTTAATTACAAGGACGTGAGGGGACAATGGACAATAAGCAGTTACTGTATGAATTAACTTGTACATACAGTACGGTATATGAATTTCATTACATGGACGTGAGGGGACGATGGACAATAAGCAGTTACTGTATGAATTAACTTGTACATACAGTACGGTATATGAATTTAATTACAAGGACGTGAGGGGACAATGGACAATAAGCAGTTACTGTATGAATTAACTTGTACATACAGTACGGTATATGAATTTAATTACAAGGACGTGAGGGGACAATGGACAATAAGCAGTTACTGTATGAATTAACTTGTACATACAGTACGGTATATGAATTTAATTACAAGGACGTGAGGGGACAATGGACAATAAGCAGTTACTGTATGAATTAACTTGTACATACAGTATATGAATTTAATTACAAGGACGTGAGGGGACAATGGACAATAAGCAGTTACTGTATGAATTAACTTGTACATACAGTACGGTATATGAATTTAATTACAAGGACGTGAGGGGACAATGGACAATAAGCAGTTACTGTATGAATTAACTTGTACATACAGTATATGAATTTAATTACAAGGACGTGAGGGGACAATGGACAATAAGCAGTTACTGTATGAATTAACTTGTACATACAGTACGGTATATGAATTTAATTACAAGGACGTGAGGGGACAATGGACAATAAGCAGTTACTGTATGAATTAACTTGTACATACAGTATATGAATTTAATTACAAGGAAATGAGGGGACGATGGACAATAAGCAGTAACTGTATAAAGGAACTTGTACATACAGTATATGAATTTAATTACAAGGACGTGAGGGGACAATGGACAATAAGCAGTTACTGTATGAATTAACTTGTACATACAGTATATGAATTTAATTACAAGGACGTGAGGGGACAATGGACAATAAGCAGTAACTGTATAAAGGAACTTGTACATACAGTATATGAATTTAATTACAAGGAAATGAGGGGACGATGGATAAGAAGCAGTTACTGTATGAAGGATCTTGATCGTGGGTATCCTGGGTGTCGTGGGTATACTGGGTATCGTGGGTATACGGTATTGTGGGTATCCTGGGTATACTGGGTATCGTTGGTATACGGTATACTGGGTATCGTGGGTATACTGGGTATCGTTGGTATCATGGGTATCGTGGGTATGCTGGGTATACTGGGTATCGTGGGTATACGGTATAATGGGTATTGTGGGTATATGGTATACTGGGTATCGTGGGTATACTGGGTATCGTGGGTACCAAATCTTGAGTGATATTCTCGGATAGGAATACTAAACGGGCCGGGGCATTGTTCACACACATGGAGGCAAACAGAGTTATGAGCATTTATTTTTCCACCGATGAACACTTGTAAACAAGCCAGAGGTGTGTGTGTCCACCTGTGATTTTGCAGGGCTCAGGTGACGTGGAATCGCAATGTGAAGATGAACCTAAAAAGAGCCACTCAAAGGTGTTTGTTGCCCTGTTTGACTACGATCCTGTGACGATGTCCCCAAATGCCGATGCCGTTGACAAAGAGCTCCCCTTTGTGGAAGGGCAGATTATAAAGGTTGGTCAAATGTTGAGTTCTTCCTGTAATGGACTCCGTACTTTAAGTGTCAAATGTTGAGTTCTTCCTATAATGGACTCCGTACTTTAATTGTCAAATGTTGAGTTCTTCCTGTAATGGGCTCTGTACTTTAATTGTCAAATGTTGAGTTCTTCCTATTATGGACTCTGTACTTTAAGTGTCAAATGTTGAGTTCTTCCTATTATGGACTCTGTACTTTAAGTGTCAAATGTTGAGTTCTTCCTGTAATGGACTCCGTACTTTAAGTGTCAAATGTTGAGTTCTTCCTGTAATGGACTCCGTACTTTAATTGTCAAATGTTGAGTTCTGCCTATTATGGACTCCATACTTTAATTGCCAAATGTTGAGTTCTTCCTATGATGGACTCTGTACTTTAATTGCCAAATGTTGAGTTCTTCCTGTAATGGGCTCTGTACTTTAATTGTCAAATGTTGAGTTCTTCCTGTAATGGGCTCTGTACTTTAATTGCCAAATGTTGAGTTCTTCCTGTAATGGACTCCATACTTTAATTGTCAAATGTTGAGTTCTTCCTATAATGGACTCCGTACTTTAATTGTCAAATGTTGAGTTCTTCCTGTAATGGACTCTGTACTTTAATTGTCAAATGTTGAGTTCTTCCTATAATGGACTCCGTACTTTAATTGTCAAATGTTGAGTTCTTCCTGTAATGGACTCCGTACTTTAATTGTCAAATGTTGAGTTCTTCCTGTAATGGACTCCGTACTTTAATTGTCAAATGTTGAGTTCTTCCTGTAATGGACTCCGTACTTTAATTGTCAAATGTTGAGTTCTTCCTGTAATGGGCTCTGTACTTTAATTGTCAAATGTTGAGTTCTTCCTGTAATGGACTCCGTACTTTAATTGTCAAATGTTGAGTTCTTCCTGTAATGGACTCCATACTTTAATTGTCAAATGTTGAGTTCTTCCTGTAATGGACTCCGTACTTTAATTGTCAAATTGTTTCTCCAATCAATCAATGAATCAATCTGAGGAATTGGGTAGTGATGCATCTTCGTCAGATTTACGGACCAAAATTTCACATTTGAGCAGATTTTGGCTCTTTTTAGGCCTTGTGTTCACGTTTGGGAGGCAATGATGTTTCTCTACCTGTGCTTGTTTGCAGGTATTTGGCCACAAGGATCGCGACGGGTTTTACCGAGGTGAGACGTCCGGACGGTGCGGTCTCTTTCCCTCCAACATGCTCTCGGAGTTGCACGCGGACAACGAGGATCTCTTGGAAGAGATCTTGCGGCAAGGGTTCCTTCATCCTGACATTCCCACAGCGATTCGTGATCGATGTTCAGGTGCCTTACCTGTTCCATGATTTTTATTTTCTATTTCATCCACGCATTTGTTTTTTTGTTTTTTTTCACATCGACCTTTCTCGTCCATGTCACAGAAAGCCGTCCCATCAGTGCCAAACGCATGGTGGCGCTCTTTGATTACAATCCAAGAGAAAACTCCCCAAATGTGGATGCGGAGGTGAGGTGTAGTGGTGGAAGGTGAATGCGTGCTGGCCTGCATTGCATGCTCTTTCATGTGTTATCATGTCGGTGCAGTAATGAAAACGGAACATGTACAGTTTTGTCAGGTATGTTATGGTGGTATCTGTGACGTTCATAGTATCCGTCATTCTCGGTGATAATCCAGTCTGTCTGGCCATTTATGACCTTTCGTCCGACTGTCCCACAGAATGAACTGCACCAGATAAACCGTCCATTTGGGCCTTGGCCAAGTGTGCTTGTCTCCCCACTTTCCTTATCGTCATCCATCGTGTTGTAGCAACCACCTGCAACAGCCTCGTTGCTTCCTTCCTCTCTTGCTTGTCAAACTTACTTCTGCTAATTAGTCTTTTGTAATTTCTTCCATGGTTCAGAGAATTATTTAGAAAGTAAGAAGTTTGCAAATGTATTTTTTCTGAACACATTTTGTATATTGCATTTATAGTGACACCAACACGAACCAGTTCAATGAACCATCATCTCTGTATATTAACTAGAAGGGCACTCGGTAGAGCGCACACCTCCGCCAGGCTGAACAGTTTGCGTTTTGAATCCACCGGTAGGCCGGATCTGGATTCGGAGCTCAATCAAAATGGAATCTTCTTCTTCTTGACTCCTAACCAACTCATCTATCTGGTTTTTTCATAACTCGTGCACAACTTCTTGACATATCGTGCTGTATATTGTTTTTAGCCGCATCTCTGTGGTGAAGAATCGCTTCATTTTGTTTTTTAATTCCCGAAACCGATGTGGATCTTCACGAAAATCTAATCGATTTGTCCGTGTCACACACCCAACCTATCCCCAAAGTTTAGGCCGAATCCATCCACAACGTTTTTGAGAAATCCTGCTCACAGACAAACAAACAAACAAACAGACATACAGACAGTGGTGAAAACATAACCTCCGTCAACCTTCGGTGGCAGAGGTAAATATAGGGGCAATACCCCTGGCGCTCACCTGGTAGAATAAACAGTATACTGCACCAACTAAAGGTATTTTATACCAATTTCAATGGTTGCTCGAATACAGGGCAGCATGTAGAATCATACTAACATAATCATAAGACTTTAAACAAACAAACAAAAAAATACCTATTTTGGGGGGCAACCCGCCCCCTCTCCCCACCCCGTGTACATCCTCAGACCCCAATTTTTCTAATGCCTTAAGCAAACATTGGTACATCGTGGGTGATGAAGGTTGTGATGAAGTTTCATTGAAATTGTCTGTGTAGGTTCTGAGAAGAAAGCAAATAGATGTTTTGGGCAAACAAACAAAAAAATACCTATTTTGGGGGGCAACCCGCCCCCTCTCCCCACCCCGTGTACATCCTCAGACCCCAATTTTTCTAATGCCTTAAGCAAACATTGGTACATCGTGGGTGATGAAGGTTGTGATGAAGTTTCATTGAAATTGTCTGTGTAGGTTCTGAGAAGAAAGCAAATAGATGTTTTGGGGCCCCCCCCGCACCCCCCCCCCCCCCGTAGACGCCCAGAGGGGCACATTTCTTTTCATGCCGTGAACAAACTTTGGTAAAGCACAGGTGATGAAGGTTGTGGTCAAGTTTCATCGAAATAATGTGTGTAGTTTCAGAGAAGAAAGCAAATACCTATTCTGAGGGGTCAAAGCTGGACCCACTTTGACCCCCCCGTAGACCCACCTAGACTTTGATATATATATTTTTAATCCCGTGAACAAACTTTAGTCACAACTCGACAAATATAATTTGTGCCAAGTTTGGTCGCAATCCCTTCAGCGGTTTCGGAAAAGAAGTTGCAAGTGTTTACGGACGGACGTGCCATCACACAAGCTCCTGTCAACTTCGTTCCAGCTGAGCTAAAAATCGAAAAACAATAAAATTCACCAACTATACTTGTGATTCCTCTTTCTAAATGTTTTAAATCGTTAATATGACGCCCCATTTCATTTGTACAATCGAAAGGTTTTTTGAACTATATGTATTGTTATGAATTTGGGTAGAGGAATATCTAGAGCCAGATAGATCTGTTTCGGTAGGTAACTCGACTGTCGTGATAGGGAATCTACCTGTGATAAATTCTATGTTTAGCCCGGATGTCGGTATAAGTCGTATCTGTGTCCCCGCCACGAGGGGGCGGGGCATTCCTAGTAGTGCAGGGATTATGGATAAAATTCCTTTGTTCTCTGTCGCCAACACACTCATTTAGACACTTAGATAGGTCCCATAGTGCACACATTAAATAATTCCTCTCAATTACCACAATGACTTTGGAAGACAAGCAGGATGTGACCGCGTACAACACTGGCGTGGGCGTCGAACATCGTGTGAAACAAGCAATAACCACGCCCAGGGAACGGTGATTGGTTGGTGTAGAGGGCGCGAAGATTGAGCCAATCGGTGTGGAGGGCGCCAAGCGTCTCCTTAACAGCAGGTTGCTGATTGGAGGACAAGCGCCGGTGGCGGGAGAAGGTTCGAGAGACCAAGAAGATACGAGGCTCTGGTTGGGGCAGAGAAAGAATTGACGTCACACGCCAGGTGACAAAAGGACTCGCTCGACGACATTTTGTCTCTCTCTGCGATCGGCCCTTCGTGCTTGGCTCTCTCTCTGCGCTGGACCCTTCGTGCTTCGCTCTTGGAGATCTGTTGGCTCTTCTTCCCTGCGTGGTCGGTGGCATCTTCCCTGAGTCTTCTGGGTGCTTTTGGTTCGTCGTGGTTCTTGGAGCGGTGCTCGGTCCTTCATGGTGATTTTGGTGCTGGGAGCGAGGCTCGGTGCGGTGAGCGAACGGATCTTGTGTGCAACCGACGTGGAGCTTGGAGCAGGGCGTGCCGCTGAGCGGGTCGCTCGGGGCCTGTAGGAGCGCGCGAGCGAGGCGGACTGAAGTTTCTTCGCGCCGGCATCGGGGCCGGACGTGGCCGCGTTGGACGACGGACGCACCACTGCAGACAAAGATAAGCTTGCACCACATTTCACAAATACACGACGATTGTTGTCCCCCATCGCACAGCGGAGCGAAAGGGGGACTATGGTTTTCCCCCTCCGTCCGTGTGTCTGTCCGTCCGTGCGTGCGTGCGTGTGTGCGTGTGGGCGTGCGTGCGTGTGGGCGTGCGTGCGTGTGGGTGTGCATGCATGCGTAAGCGAAGGACCGCATTCGAATTTGGTGTGTGGGTGCAACCCACGTCAAAATCCAATATGGCCGCCGCCATGTATGTCTGATGCCATGTATGTCTGAACCTTGTGAAATGAATATCTTGAAAAATAAGCGAAGTACCAACTTCTAATCTGGTGTGTGGGTGTATCTAGGCATAAGGAAGAACGCTATTGAAAATTGGGTCGCCACGTCAAAATCCAAGATGGCCGCCGCCATGTATGTCTGAACCTTGTGAGATTAATATCTTGAAAAATAAGCGAAGTACCAACTTCTAATTTGGTGTGTGGGTGTATCTCGGCATAAGGAAGAACGCTATTGTAAATTGGGTCGCCACGTCAAAATCCAAGATGGCCGCCTCCATGTATGTCTGAACCTTGTGAGCGAAATATCATATCATGTTTTCTGCGTCTTCCACTTTGTCAACTCACATCACTTCACCGACGGGGGACCTAGGCGTAACGCTTGTTTGTTTTTTTTGTATACAAGATCGAGGCTCGCGAAAGAGCTAACATTAATCACACAAAAAGTCAAACCGACCCAAACCGACAGTCCGACACATAAAACACAAAATAAGGGGAGCGGTAGACAAGATGGGGAGAGAGGGGGAAGGACACAAACACAACATTTGAGAGCAGGGACATCGAGAGAACTGTGGGAGGGAGAGGGCTTGGGGGGAGGTGGGAGAGGTCGAAAACATGGACACTGCAAGGACTTCCAGGAAAGAAGTTGGGATTTCGAAAATGTGTATCTGGGGTGAATTAGCAGGGGTAGAAAAGATCAAGGTTTTGGATGGGGGAAGATAAGAGATGGTGGTGAACAGCTGTTTAAAAGACCTGGAGGGAGGAGTGGGATTGAAGGGAGTGGGGGAGTTTGTTCCAGAGGCGGGAAAAAAGGGGAATGAAAGAGTGAAGAAGAAATGGAACAGGGGAGGGGGGGGGGGGAGGTCGGTGTGGAAATAAGGTGAAGAAGAAATGAAACGGGTGAGTGGAAGGATGGATGGATAAGTGGAAGGAGGGATGGATGAGTGGAAGGAGGGATGGATGAGTGGAAGCAGAGATGGATGAGTGGAAGCAGGGATGGATGAGTGGAAGGAAGGATGGATGAGTGGAAGGAAGGATGGATGAGTGGAAGGAGGGATGGATGAGTGGAAGGAGGGATGGATGAGTGGAAGGAGGGATGGATGAGTGGAAGGAGGGATGGAAGAGTGGAAGGAAGGATGGATGAGTGGAAGGAAGGATGGATGAGTGGAAGGAGGGATGGATGAGTGGAAGGAAGGATGGATGAGTGGAAGGAAGGATGGATGAGTGGAAGGAAGGATGGATGAGTGGAAGGAGGGATGGATGAGTGGAAGGAGGGATGGATGAGTGGAAGGAGGGATGGATGAGTGGAAGGAGGGATGGATGAGTGGAAGGAGGGATGGATGAGTGGAAGGAGGGATGGATGAGTGGAAGCAAGGATGGATGAGTGGAAGGAGGGATGGATGAGTGGAAGGAAGGATGGATGAGTGGAAGGAAGAATGGATGAGTGGAAGGAGGGATGGATGAGTGGAAGGAGGGATGGATGAGTGGAAGGAGGGATGGATGAGTGGAAGGAGGGATGGATGAGTGGAAGGAGGGATGGATGAGTGGAAGGATGGATGAGTGGAAGGATGGATGGATGAGTGGAAGGAAGGAGGGATGGATGGATGAGTGGAAGGAAGGAGGGATGGATGATGAGTGGAAGGAAGGATGGATGGATGATGAGTGGAAGGAAGGATGGATGAGTGGAAGGAGGGATGGATGAGTGGAAGGAGGGATGGATGAGTGGAAGGAAGGATGGATGAGTGGAAGGAAGGATGGATGAGTGGAAGTTGGGATGGATGAGTGGAAGGATGGCTGAGTGGAAGGATAGATGGATGAGTGGAAGGAGGGATGGATGAGTGGAAGGAGGGATGGATGAGTGGAAGGAGGGATGGATGAGTGGAAGGAAGGATGGATGAGTGGAAGGAAGGATGGATGAGTGGAAGGATGGATGGATGAGTGGAAGGATGGATGGATGAGTGGAAGGATGGATGGATGAGTGGAAGGATGGATGGGTGATGAGTGGCAGGAAGGAGGAATGGATGATGAGTGGAAGGAAGGAGGGATGGATGATGAGTGGAAGGAGGGTTGGATGAGTGGAAGGAGGGATGGATGAGTGGAAGGAGGGATGGATGAGTGGAAGGAGGAATGGATGAGTGGAAGGAGGGATGGATGAGTGGAAGGAGGAATGGATGAGTGGAAGGAGGGATGGATGAGTGGAAGCAAGGATGGATGAGTGGAAGGAGGGATGGATGAGTGGAAGGAAGGATGGATGAGTGGAAGGAAGGATGGATGAGTGGAAGGAAGGATGGATGAGTGGAAGGAGGGATGGATGAGTGGAAGGAGGGATGGATGAGTGGAAGGATGGATGAGTGGAAGGAGGGATGGATGAGTGGAAGGATGGATGAGTGGAAGGATGGATGAGTGGAAGGAAGGAGGGATGGATGGATGAGTGGAAGGAAGGAGGGATGGATGATGAGTGGAAGGAAGGATGGATGAGTGGAAGGAAGGATGGATGAGTGGGAGGAGGGATGGATGAGTGGGAGGAGGGATGGATGAGTGGGAGGGGGGACGGAGGAGTGGAAGGAGGGATGGATGAGTGGAAGGAAGGATGGATGAGTGGAAGGAGGGATGGATGAGTGGAAGGAAGGATGGATGAGTGGAAGGAGGGATGGATGAGTGGAAGGAGGGATGGATGAGTGGAAGGATGGATGAGTGGAAGGAGGGATGGATGAGTGGAAGGAGGGATGGATGAGTGGAAGGATGGATGAGTGGAAGGAGGGATGGATGAGTGGAAGGAGGGATGGATGAGTGGAAGGAGGGATGGATGAGTGGAAGGAGGGATGGATGAGTGGAAGGAGGGATGGATGAGTGGAAGGAGGGATGGATGAGTGGAAGGAGGGATGGATGAGTGGAAGGAGGGATGGACGAGTGGAAGGAGGGATGGATGAGTGGAAGGAGGGATGGATGAGTGGAAGGAGGGATGGATGAGTGGAAGGAGGGATGGATGAGTGGAAGGAAGGATGGATGAGTGGAAGGAGGGATGGATGAGTGGAAGGAGGGATGGATGAGTGGAAGGAAGGATGGATGAGTGGAAGGAAGGATGGATGAGTGGAAGGAGGGATGGATGAGTGGAAGGAGGGATGGATGAGTGGAAGGAAGTATGGATGAGTGGAAGGAGGGATGGATGAGTGGAAGGAGGGATGGATGAGTGTAAGGATGGATGGATGATGAGTGGAAGCAAGGAGGGATGGATGATGAGTGGAAGGAAGGAGGGATAGATGATGAGTGGAAGGAAGGAGGGATGGATGATGAGTGGAAGGAAAGAGGGATCGATGAGTGGAAGGAGGGATGGATGAGTGGAAGGAAGGATGGATGAGTGGAAGGAAGGATGGATGAGTGGAAGGAGGGATGGATGAGTGCAAGGAGGGATGGATGAGTTGAAGGAGGGATGGATGAGTGGAAGGATGGATGGATGAGTGGAAGGATGGATGGATGAGTGGAAGGAGGGATGGATGATGAGTGGAAGGATGGAGGGATGGATGATGAGTGGAAGGAAGGATGGATGGATGATGAGTGGAAGGAAGGATGGATGAGTGGAAGGAAGGATGGATGAGTGGAAGGAGGGATGGATGAGTGGAAGGATGGATGAGTGGAAGGAAGGAGGGATGGATGATGAGTGGAAGGAAGGAGGGATGGATGATGAGTGGAAGGAAGGATGGATGAGTGGAGGAAGGATGGATGAGTGGAAGGATGGATGGATGAGTGGAAGGAAGGAGGGATGGATGATGAGTGGAAGGAAGGAGGGATGGATGATGAGTGGAAGGAAGGATGGATGAGTGGAAGGAAGGATGGATGAGTAGAACCTTCCATCCATCCTTCCTTCCACTCAGCCATCCTTCCTTCCACTCATCCATCCTTCAGCTCATCCATCCTTCCTTCCACTCATCCATACTTACTTCCACTCATCCATCCCTCCTTCCACTCATCCATCCTTCCTTCCACTCATCCATCCTTCCTTCCACTCTTCCATCCCTCCTTCCACTCATCCATCCCTCCTTCCACTCATCCATCCTTCCTTCCACTCATCCATCCTTCCTTCCACTCATCCATCCCTGCTTCCACTCATCCATCCCTGCTTCCACTCATCCATCCCAACTTCCACTAAGCGAATGCATGCAATGCGATGCACGTTCTGCTAGTTACGGAGGTTGGGTAACAACATGGCGCCTGTGAATCACATGACAGCGCTTAACCGTGGGCATCAGCCCACGGGTCCGAAAATCCTGCTCTGCCGCTCTATCTCACCCTCTCTCTGTTCTTTTCACCCTATCCTTTGCTCAAGGTCATCTGCCAGCATCCTGGAAATCAGCAAACATTACCGCTTTACACAAAAAAGGTGCAAAAACAGATCCTTGCAACTACAGACCAATCAGCCTGCTCCCAATTATCAGCAAAGTCATGGAATCCATCATTGCTTCGGATATGAAATCTTTCCTCTTCTCCAATGGCTTGATCTCTGATCATCAATTTGGTTTCAGACCAGGTCACTCTACTCTGGACATGCTGCTTCTGCTGTCTCAACAATGGATGGAGGTCCTCAATGCCAAACAGGAAATCACAGCTGTCTCCCTTGACATATCACGTGCCTTCGATACGGTCTGGCACCCAGCTCTGCTCACCAAACTCTCCTCCTATGGTATCCATGGAAATCTCCATGCATGGCTTGCGGACTTCCTCTCTGGTCGTAGTCAACGTGTGGCCCTGAATGGATTTCTCTCATCTCCCCTTCCCGTTCAGGCTGGAGTTCCCCAAGGCAGTGTGCTGGGCCCTGTGCTTTTTCTGGTCTTTATCAATGATCTCTCCGACTCTCTGGAAAATCCTCTGTATCTCTTTGCTGATGACTCCACTCTCTGCCGCTCCATTCCTCTTCCCTCAGATCGGCAGTCTGCAGCCACCTCACTCTCTGAAGACCTGGACAAAATCACAGACTGGTCAAACATGTGGAACATGTCTTTCAATCCTGACAAATCTCACACTCTTACTATGTCTCTCCGAAAAGATCGACTGGACAACCCTCCCATCTACTTTCTCAACAATCCTCTCAAGAAGTTCTGTCGCTCAAGCTTTTGGGTCTCACTATCTGCCATGATCTTTCTTGGGAAAACCACATTTCCAAGCTGGCCTCCAAAGCCAGTCGCCGACTGGGCATCCTCCGTCGTGCGAAGTCCTTCCTAGGCACACCTGAGCTCCTCACCACATACAAGGCTTTCATCCGCAGCTCAATGAAATACTGTTCTCCCCTATGGGCTGGTGCTCCTGCCTCACACCTGGCTCGGCTTCACGCTGTTGAATCCAAAGCTTTCAGAATCATTGGAATCTCCCGCGATGAAGCTATCTCTGAGGGCCTTTCACTCACTCACCGCAGGCAGGTAGGTGGTCTTTCTGTCTTCTACCGACTCCTCTCCGGCCTTGCTCCCCCAGCTCTCTCTGTGCTCTGTCCCCCAAATATTCCTACAGGTCGCACAAGATCTGCCAGCCACCCTCTGATGGTTAAACTGCCGAAATCTCGGCTCTCTGCTCACCTTCACTCTTTCATACCTCTTTTCTCCCGCCTCTGGAACAAACTCCCACACTCACTTCAATCACACTCCTCCCTCCAGGTCTTCAAAACAGCTGTTCACCACCATCTCTTATCTTCCCCCATCCAAAACCTTGATCTTTTTTACCCCCACTAATTCACCCCAGATCCACCTTGTTTGAAATTCCAACTTCTTTCCTGGAAGTCTTGGCAGTGTCCATATGTTTTATACCTCTCCCACCCCCCCCCCCCCCCTTCCCATGCCTCCCCCCCAAAGCCCTCTCCCTCCCACAGTTCTCTCGATGTCTCCATGTCTCTCGGTCCCTGCTCTCAAATGTTGTGTTTGTGTCCTTCCCCCTCTCTCCCCATCTTGTCTACCGCTCCCGATGTTATTTGTTTTGTGTGTCTGTTTGTCTTTCTGTGTGATTAATGTTCGCTCTTTCACGAGCCTCGATCTTGTATACAAAAATACAAAAAAAAAAAAAAAAAAAAAATCATAGGGCAGACAAGTTGAAACCGGGTTGACCGAACTCTCTCTCTCTCTCTCTCTCTCTCTCTCTCTCTCTCTCTCTCTCTCTCTATCTATCTATCTATCTATCTATCTATCTATCTCTCTCTATCTCTCTCTATCTCTATCTCTATCTCTCTCTATCTCTCTCTATCTCTCTCTATCTCTCTCTATCGCTCTCTATCTCTCTCTATCTCTCTCTATCTCTCTCTATCTCTATCTATCTCTCTCTATCTCTCTCTATCTCTCTCTATCTCTCTCTATCTCTCTCTATCTCTCTCTATCTCTCTCTATCTCTCTCTCTCTTTCTCTCTCTCTCTCTCTATCTCTCTCTATCTCTCTCTATCTCTCTCTATCTCTCTCTATCTCTCTCTTTCTCTCTCTATCTCTATCTCTCTCTATCTCTCTCTCTCTCTCTCTCTCTCTCTCTCTATCTCTCTCTATCTCTCTCTATCTCTCTCTCTCTCTCTCTCTCTATCTCTCTCTCTCTCTCTCTCTCTCTCTCTCTCTCTCTCTCTATCTCTCTCTATCTCTCTCTATCTCTCTCTATCTCTCTCTATCTCTCTCTATCTCTCTATATCTCTCTCTATCTCTCTCTATCTCTCTCCCTCTCTCTCTCTCTCTCTCTCTCTCTCTCTCTATCTCTCTCTATCTCTCTCTATCTCTCTCTATCTCTCTCTATCTCTCTCTCTCTCTCTCTATCTCTCTCTATCTCTCTCTCTCTCTCTATCTCTCTATCTCTCTCTCTCTCTCTCTCTATCTCTCTATCTCTCTCTCTCTGGCTCTGGGTGGGGAAATAAGGTGAAGAGGAAATGGAACGGGGGGGGGGGGGGGGGAGGGGGGGGGAAGGCAGATATGGGGCATACTTGGTATTGTGCTACATATTATGTAGATGCCTTGCAATCCTTCTCCGGTATTTTGGTCCACCACCGTTGACATCATCGGACACGGGGGACATCAAAATGAGCTCTGTGACCGTACATCCGACCAATCTTCCGTCCATGCACCTTTGTGTATGAAATATTTCAAAAGTCGTTGAAAATTTATTTTTCATATTGCAGATATCTATTCCTTGTGACATTGTCTCAACCTGAATAGATCACGACTATGATTGGCTGAATTGTGTTGCCATGGCCACCATCTCGGTAACCTGGCTTGTGTGCGTGATATTTCATAAAACATTCTAGATTTAACTTTCATATTACACAGATCTATTCCTCATACCACCCAAAGGCCGGGCACCTGGAATATCAGCTCCTTGTTACATTGTGAAACTAGAAGGGAACTCGGTGGAGTGCATACCTCCACCTGGTGAACAGTTTACGTTTTGTATCCACTAATAGGCCGGATCTGGATTCGGACCAGAACCAAAATCGAATCGACTTGTTCTCGTCACGAAACCAACTCAACCACCAAGTTTATTCATGTTATTTATCGCTTTTCACCCGATCTCTCAATGGTGAAGGATCACTTAAAAATTAAATAATTCTCATATCCGAATCCATATTCAGATCTTCACCAAAATCGAATATATTTGTCCTTGTCAGACACCCAACCAGTCCACCAGGTTTCGTCCAAATCCGTCCACAACCTTTTGACATATCCTGCTTTGTATCGTTTTTGGCCCTATTTCCCAATGGTGAAGAATCATTCAAAATTTTTACTAGCCGAATCCGGATCTTCACCAAATTCTAATCATTTCGTCCTTGTCACATACGTTACATCTCTGCCAAATTTCGTCCGAATCCGTCCCTAACTTTTTGAGATATCTTGTTCACAAACGGACAGACAGACAGACGGACAGACAGACAGACAGACAGACAGACAGGGGTGAAAACATAACCTCCATCCACCAGAGGTAACGAGAGGCAAATTAATTACGAGACAAGCACATTGTACTTTGAGTCATCATGCCCATCCGATTACGCGCTGTCAGGCCTCAGCCTCGCTTTGTCCCACCAGACTCCTTTCATCACTGCTCTTGTTGTTTGCTCGATTGAAGGGAAGATAAGGCATGCCGTGAGGACACCAGTAATTATATATTTGGCACAATTATGGGCACTTATCCGGGACAGATAAACAAAGTGAAACTTTGATGCCATCCAAGTGTGTTTCCTTCGTTGGTGCACTCGAAGTGAATGCAAAGCAACAGGAAGAAAGGGACCTTGTGGTTAACAGATATGCATATATGGCTTTTGGCAACTTCCCTCCCCTCGTCGCCTCCTTTTCTTGGCATGTAAACCCGGGCTCGGTTCAAACACACACACTGAGTAACGACGTTCCTTGAAATAATCTTTTTGTTTGAAAAAAAAATCATGAATAATCTCAAATGCCCCAGACTTGGATAATAAACAGTGCGTATAATCTTACATACACACACACACTCTATCAAACACACACCACACACACACTATCAAACACACACACACACACACACGCACATACAGCACACATGAACACTTTTAGATCCAGAAGGTTTCCATTCCACCTCCTCATACTTATCCATGTGTGGCGATAGGAAACAACAAAAGAAACTTGCACACACACACGCACATGCACACGCACATGCACATGCACACGCACATGCACACACACACACACACACATGCACACACACACACATACACACACACACACATGCACACACACACATACACACATACATACACACACACACACACACACACACACACACACACACATACAAGGGAAGTTCATAATGTTAAATTATGTTAAATAATACACACATAATGTTACATACACACATAATGTTAAATCATACATGCACACAAGACAGACCACACATATGTCGTTAAATCATACATGCACACAAGACAGACCACACGCATAATGTTAGATCATACGTGCATATAAGATAGACCATACACACGTAATGTTAAATCATACGTGCACATAAGACAGACCACACACATGTAATGTTGCATCATACGTGCACACGAGACAGACCACACATATGTAATGTTAAATTAACTTTCTTTTTCTGTATTACAGGCAGAAATGGCTTTCCGAGCTGGAGATATAATCATGGTATCTGGAGTTTTGGATGAAGATGGATTTTATACTGTAAGCTGCACTTCCTGGTATACAACATACACAAGTGCTTATTTGTTAAGGTGGCTATTCAACCTGCTTGCATTTGATTGTGGATGCAAAATGCATGTTTATTATGTATATTTCTTCTTCTCGATGAAGCTTTTCCAATGTGTCTCCTGCTTCCTGATATACGCGTTTGGGTCAAAGTCAGAGTGAACACTGATAATAAATATGTACCCTCTTGGAGCAACTCCCCCACCCCTTCCTCCCTCCCACACCCCTTCTTGGCATTAAAACTAAAACAAAAGTCACTTGAACACTTCCTGTTTAATAAACATAACAACCAGCCATCTATTTCGATCTCTGAATATCCTGAGGATTACATGTAACTTCACCCTGTTGACCTTGTTTTGTTACTTTTGTAGGGACAGCTCGGGTGTCACACGGGTCTGGTTCCTTCAAACTTCCTTGAAGAGGTTCCCGCTGGCGTGCAGGTCGCTCTCGGTCAGAGCGTGACCGCTGGACATTCCTGGCTCAAAGGAGATAAGGTGACGGCCTCTAGTTTGTTGTATTTCCATTTGTCACTCAATGTGCACACGGAATGTTGGTTTCGGTTCATCTCATTAACATGAACCAAAGTATGCTTTGGATCATCTGCAGTTTCTTCTTGACATCATTGTCTTATTTTTCCTTTGGGGTGAAATCTTTGCTTTTTGTTTCTTCCAAATGATAACAAAATGTTATTGTTTGCTTAATGTACAGAATACGAACTTCCCTTGTTACCACAACAGAACAATTTTCTGCAGCATTTGTGTGATGACGAGTCCGGTCCTATAAAGAATACTGCAGAAACTATGGGCGTTTCCATCCCCCGTGACCGCAACAAACTCCACCTTGCTCGTGGTCAGCAGGTGACACCCACCCCGAGTGCCAAAGGACGTGCGGAGGAACCCCGCCTCGGCTCCCCGAGTCTCCGCTTACCGTACTGGTCTCCTTGAGGCTCACGGCGATGACTGTAAGGAGTCCCAAAGGGAAAAGAAGGATTCGTTGTGAAAAGGCAAATGTTTGCACAACTAATTGGGTCTAAACAAGGATCGATTAATCCATTTTGTGTTCTTCTGCCACAGGCCTCGCCCCCATGCGGATCAACTTCTGATTTTGTTTCATCCTCGTCCCTGAAGCAGTGGACAGAAAATGAATGTGTTGTAATCCTGCGCTCCGTTGCTATTCAGCTATAATACGGGCTCGGCGTGCACTTCGGACAGCCGTACTTTCATAAAGAGGAAGTATCTGTGAAACGAGAGCGACACGGTCCTGGACCAGGACCCGAGACCGTCCGGCATTCCTGATGGATCCTCGCCTGGCTCCAGAAGATTACTTGCTTACCGATGAACAGCTGCTGTTTAATAACACGTGATCGATGCCAATGTCACTTTACCAAACCATTTGCAAACAATGAATCCCACTTGTGTTTATTTCCTTTTCTTGTACCCATGTGCAGTTGATAGATAACCTGGAGTCGGATGTTTCGACAGGAATGAAATCCAAAGTGGAATAGCATGTGTTGCAATGTGGAGCCTGAAGTAGACATTGCTGCATCTCACAGGAAGCGAAGTATTACTGCCTAAACTGAATGCCACGTGATCATCAACCTTGCCCCAATAACTCTACTTTTAAATGTACATGTGCTATATTCCCGCCCTCTCCCCCCACAGTTGTTCAGAGATTTGTATACCGAGTTGGTGGCATTCGTTAAGGGAGAGGGGAAGTATTATATCACGTATGTCAACTAATGCTTGCAATCAATATGTTTACTCACAAGCGTTATGAATTGTATTAATCAAGATTTGAGGTTATTTGTAAATAATCATGGTGGTTGCTTGTTTTTCACATGCATGGCATGTGCACCTGTTTTGCTTGTTCGCGAGGTGTATTTCAGATCGAGTGCCATTGTGCGTGGCGTGGCTTCGTGTAAGGAACTTCTTTCAATCGCTCCATGGCACTTTTGTATTCCATAACCATTATCGGGAATGCAGGCAGCAACGGACCGTCGGTTACGTTTTAGCTAGGCGGCGGCTCCTCCTGAGGTTTGGATTAGGTGGTGGTTCCTCCTCAGGTTTGGATTAGGTGGTGGTTCCTCCTCAGGTTTGGATTAGGTGGCGGCTTCTCCTTCGGTACGGACTCGGCAGTGGTTCCACCTGAGGTTCGGATTGGGTGGTGGCTCCCTTCTGAGGTTTGGATTGGGTGGTCGTTCCTCCTGAGGTTTGGATTAGGTGGTGGTTTCTCCTAAGGTTTGGATTAGGTGGCGGCTCCTCCTTAGGTACAGACTAGGCGGTAGTTCCTCCTAAGGTTTGGATTAGGCGGTGGTTCCTCCTAAGGTTTGGATTAGGTGGCTGCTTCTCCTTGGGTACGGACTAGGTGGCGGCTCCTCCTGAGGTTTGGATTAGGTGGTGGTTGCTCTCGAGGTTTGGATTAGGTGGCAGTCCCTCCTGAGGTATGGCCTATGCAGTGGCTCCTCCTGAGGAGATTGGGCCTTCAGATTGAGCATGGTGGTGGATTCTGTGGTCAAATGAAGTGATATGCATTTCTTGTATTTTAACAGGCTGTTTACATAATTTAATTGCAATGTCTCATATGACAAACAGGCAAACATACATTCATTAACAAAATGTTCCATGACGAGGCTGAACTGTGTGAAGAGTGTTTGAACTCGAACTATAAACTGCTGCATCACCAACATCAACGTTACCAAACAGTGAAAATGTAAAATAACAACTAGAAAGCATCTGAAAAAGCCCATCCGCATCCGCTTTTGTATTTGTTTTCTAAAAATGACAAAAAACAGCTAAAGAAATACAAAAAAATTGACGACTTTAGGCGACCTTGACCTTTTGACCTCAAAAGCTCGAGTGACCCAATATGGAAATTCTTCAAATTTCAGGTCAATCGGATGAAAAATGACCATTTTATGCAACCTTGACCTTTTGACGAAATTATTAATTTGTCTTGTCCATATTTTCATATGGTAAATTAATATTTCACGTCCATTGGATGAAAATTGATGATTTTAGGTGACGCGGACTTTCAGCTGACCTTTGACATTATTCTTTTGGCTTCTCTATATTCTCATAATAATGCTTTTTTTAAAAAAAATGGATGGCAAAGCCTCATATAGTAAAAAGGTTACGGCCAGGACAGACACGCAGAAGTGATTGCCAAACCCCGTCTCGTGCAGCGCGGGGGACAGAATAATAATTATAACCAGTGTCGCCAGAGTTTCTCACATCTGTATCGAAATGGTAAACATTTTCCATTCCACACCATTGTAGTTGCTGCTCCCTAAATATACATGTATATATACATATATATGCAGGACCTTCAGAAAGTATTCACACCCCTTGAATTTTTTCACATTTTGTTGTCAACCTGAATTTAAAATGGATTAAGTTGAGTTGTTTTTTTTGTCACTGATCTACACATTATACCCCATAATGATAAATAGTCCAGGGGCCAATACTGATATTTTATCAAATTGGTACCACCCAAGGTCAGCAAATACTTTTGGTATTTTTGTCTTCCTACATGTCTCTAGTTTATATTTTGGTATGATAACCCTGCCTATCGAGTAGCTTAATGATAGTTTTCACTCTGTAAACAAACCCACCTCCATATAATCTGGAAGTTGAATTTTAGGGGAGAGGGGTAGCATTTTTGCTTATAATTTCAGTTCTACTGAACATATTATGACAAATTGTGATTCATTGTGAAGCTACATCATATATCTACACAACTGTAATCCAATTTACACCTTTAATTATCAGGTGACTTCCTCGGAGGTCAAAAGGTCATGTTTCATTTGCAAAATCGAAAATTTAGCGTGTTTTTGTTTTCAACTGATCTGATTACTATTTCGTGATGTGTCGATGCTGAAATTATTTCACAATTTATATATAGGATATTGTGGATGATTTTAATAACCGAGCATTCACAAAACCTATTCACTTTATATTAACCCTTTTTATGCAAGCATTGTTTCTTCCATTTCCGAAAAATTTAGTCATTGCCTGTAAACAAACCCACCCCCGTATAAAATGACTGTGTATATCATATATTATGACTTCCAGACTATTTTTGGAAAACCAATGAATATGTCTCCAATATGTTTTATCATTCACATACCCACAAGCATTGGTATAAAGTTACATATTTATAAGAACATAAGCAGATAAAACAATCATCAGAAAAGAAATAAATACGTTTTATTATCTCTGTTTCAATACAACAACAACATGCATTTCAAGGCCATTTTCCCTGCTCGAGCGGGGGTTAGCCTTGCGGTCCCCATGACGATCTTCTCCATTTTGCCCTATTTTCTGCATCTCTCCTTGTTAACCCCCTTGCCCGCATTTCTTCTTCCACCATCTTTAGCCAAGTCTTTCTCGGTCTTCCCCATCCTCTACTTCCTTCTACATTCATTTCCATCACTCTTCTCAACCAGTCACTTTCATCCTTCCTCAACACATGACCAAACCATCTCAACCTGTTCCTCTTCACAGCATCCAGCATAGGCTCGATTCCCATCATCTTTTGCAATTCATTATTTGTCTTCCTCTCTCTCAACGATACTCCGCACATCCATCGAACCATTCGCATTTCCACCCTTTCCAACCTTCGTTGCTGCTCTACGTTCATTACCCATGTCTCGCTCCCATAAATCATAACGCTTCTCACACATGCAGCATACACCTTTCCCTTCAGCTTCAACGACACTCCCCTCCTCATGAGCACGCCACTCAGTTACCGAAACTTCTTCCATGCACATCTCACTCAAGCAACCGTTGCCGAGTCTGATCCACCTTCTCCATTCAGCATGTCTACGAGGTAGCAAAATGTTTTCACACCTTCCAGCTTCACGCCGTCTCCAAGATCCAACTCAACATTTCCTCCATCTGCAGCTCCCTCTGTGCACACCTTACATTTCAATGTAGCTGCCACACTGGTTAATGACCCTCTCAAACCACTACATTTTTGATGAACCCACTCAGCGCACATTGTACATTGAATGGAGTTCACTCCGACACCCTTCCTGCACACAGCACACGGCCACTTCCCAGTTATTTCCACCTCACCACTTGCTTTACCACTTGCCATCACCTTCGTCTTTCCGATATTCACCTTCAGACCTTTTGTCTCCAAACATTCCTTCCACTTGTTCATCTTTTCCTTCAGTCCATCCATACTTTCCGCAATCAACACCAGATTATCTGCATACAACAACTCCCATGGTAAACCCTCCTTTACGTTCTGAGCCAGCACCTCCATCACAGCTACAAATACTAGTGGACTTAGTACCGACCCCTGATGCACTCCCACCTTCACCTCAAACTCACCACTGTTCCCGTCCTTCGTCATTACAGCTGTGCGCGCTCTTTTGTACATTGCCATCACTACTCTGATCAACCATTCCTCCACTCCTAACTTCCTCAATGCCCATGTCAATACTTCGCGTGGAACCCTATCGAATGCTTTTTCCAGATCAACAAACCCAAGAAACAACTTCTTCCTCTTCTCCATGTACTTCTCCTGCAACTGCCTCACAATAAAGAGCGCGTCTGTCGTTCCTCTTCCTGGCATAAATCCAAACTGCATTTCGTCGATCTTCACCTTCATCCTTATCCTCCTCTCCAACACCCTTTCCAATACCTTCATTCCATGCTCCAATAACTTTCTCGCTCGACACGAGCCACACTCCAGAGGGTCACCTTTCCCTCTTGTATACAGGGACGAGGGTACTCAGTTCCCAATTCACTGGAATGCGGCCTTCTTTCACCACCAGATTACAGATCTCTGTCATTCTCTTCACACCCCAACTTCCTGCTGCCTTCAACATATATCCCGTCGGCCCTCCCACTTTTCTACTCTTCATTGCTTTTATCGCTTCCTCAATTTCCTTTCAGTTATCTTCTCTGCCGGTCCTAAAACTGGGTTACTCTCTATGTTGCCATCCCATTCATTCTCTGTATTCAACAGCATTTCCATATATCTTTTCCATCTTCCTTTAATTCCATCTGGGTCCACAACGATTTGTCCCACTTCTTCCTTCAAGCAACTCACCCCCATCACATCACACCTCTCTTTCGCTATGTGCTTTGCAATCCTGAATACCGCTCTCTGACCCTCTTCCGAATCCAAGCTTTCTCCGAACATTTTCCTACATGCCTCCTGTGCCTTTGCTACCTCTTTCTTTGCAACCTTCTGGGCTGCCTTATAACTTTCATGCTCTGCTTTTTCTGCTCCCGTATCCTTCGCCTTCTGCCACTCCTTGAACTTCTTCCTCTTCTCGTCAATCCTCTTTCCAACTTCCTCATCCCACCACCATGTTTCCGAGTGCCTCGGTGGTCCTTTTGTCCATCCACATACCTCACCAACGGCTCCCAACAGACTATCTTTCATTGACATCAAACCACGTTCAAGCTCAACCACATCATCCTCTACCATACTCAGCCTCTCTTTTAATGCCTCCCTCACTGTCACCTCTTTCAACCTCCACACCTTGGTTGGTACTTCACCCGCCGAGCTCTGCTCGCACCTTTCACCCTTATGTCACAGACAACCAAGTGGTGCTGTGAAACAGCCTCCTCCCCCAGGATCACCTTTGTTTCCCGGAGGTGCCCCCTATCTCGCCTACGCACCATCAGGTAGTCAACGGTTGTCGTCGACCCACCTGACGTGTATGTAACAAGCTTATTATCCTCTTTCTGGAACTGAGTATTACAAATCAACAAATCAGTTCCATCAGCAAACTCCAAAATCCTTTCACCTTCTCCATTTCTCACACCATATCCGTAACCCCCATGAACCCCCTCAAAACCGTCCATACTCCTTCCCACATGTCCATTTAGGTCTCCTACCACAACAACTTCCTCATCTTTCACGTTTTCCATCAGCGTCATCCATTTCATGTTTCAATAATGTACAAAAATATTTAAATTGTCTAATAAGCCATTGCACTTGTTGTGAACACCATCTAGGTAATGCACATACATTATAATCTTGTTATTTGAAGTGCGTTTAGACTACAAACAGTTTCTTTCATGTCATTGGGACAAACTTAGTCTGTGTCACAATCGTCCACATCACTATCATTCAGCTCTATTTGTTCTAGTTCATTTGCTTGGTTGCTGCAGGTTTGCAGCTTACACATGTCTGTGCATTTCAGACCATTTCCAAGGCATGTGCAGATTGGTAATTTGCATGATCGTACACATGAACAGGATAGCAGGTCCAACACAGCCTCTGGTGCAGGTGTACCTCGCATCCACTCAATGGCCAGATCCCCATCATTAATCTTCCATCCATGAGCCATTGGATAGGGTACACTAGGATTGCACTCCAAACACCTCTGCCAGATTGCAGCCTGATAGTTTGCTCGTAAGGCATGCATGAAGAGACAGTCTTCACAAGGGGGAAGCTGACTGGAGTCAACTTCTCCACGCCTTGCACAAAACAGCTGGTAGCGAAGCTTGTTGACTTGAGTTGTGTTTGTGGAAGGCAAATAATCCGACATGTTACTTCCTGAAGCTTTCCAAATAGTTCATCAGAGACCTCCCAGGACCTTCCCAACTCTCTGAATGTGTCTTGACAGGTCTTGTTAGTCTTCAGTTGTTTGAACATGGCCGACTTTCCATGCCCAGTGAAAGCACTGACTGTATAACAGCCCGTAAATGAGTGCATTCCAATCAGAGCATCACAGACATTGTCTCCTAGTGCATGACTTAGCTTGCTGATGTCAGTGAACCTTGTCCGGTTCTTGGTGCCACATTTCTGGAACATGGGACATGGAATTCTCTTGCTGACTCCAATGCTTATAATCATTACATCTGTGTCCTCTGCTGTGACTACTCTACCCTTGTAGCCTGATTCAGCTGCATGTAGAGCATGGACTATAAGACGGGTGTCTGCTTCTTCCTGGGTACTTGATAGCTCCGGAACCTCCTCCCATCGTTCCCTTGTGAGCTTGAAACAGACATCCTCACAGGTAACATACAGATCTTTGTCCTTGATCTTCTCAAGTTGACCTTTCCATTCTTCCACAAAGAACCTGATGAGTTGTGTTATGTTTTTAGAGTTACACAAAAGCTTCCTCCACTGGTGTACATTGTGGCCAGGCTCAATGCTCCTTAGCTCAATACCTGAATCTGCACCTCTCTTTTCTCTCTCCAAAACTTTGATGGACATCTCTCTATATACATCAAAGATAACATCAATGCCCTTGCTCTGACCACCTTCATGGATAACTTGAGCCAATAATGATTCTGCCAGTTGGGAGAACGTTTTGTCTTTCCCCTTCATCTTTTGGACCAGGCTCATTCCATCTGAGTGGCTGAAGGTTGAGGGATTATTTCTGCTGGTGAGACATGCTTCTCCAACACCCTGGCAAGAGCAGCCTTGTTGGTCATACGAAGAGACCCATCAATGTTGGCTCAGGCCCAAGGCAAAGGTCCAAGCGGGTGGGCTAAAACTTCACCCATGTGCAGCTGCCTGCTTTCTGCAACAAGAATCATCTGCCCAAACAGCTTCCTATCAGCCTTGAGGATAACTTCCTTTCTGTTGCCAAGGGTACATGATTTCTTGCCAATGTCTGAGAATGTTTTCAGCTTATTTGTAATCCTCTCATGAAACTTTATGGCTGGACTGTCTGACTCCATCCTCGCTTGTTTGAAATCTTCATAAGTGTCTTTACCTATTTGGTGGGCTTCAATTAGGTTTTCAGCAACATCTGGAGGTGCAGCAATGCCAGTCGACAAACTGACAATGTCTTCATGGTCAGGATCGAAAGGACTGATCCAGCTGGACTCCATCATTTCAACAAGTGACTGAATATCAGCTTCATCCTCCCTGATTCTTGGTAATTGTAGATCAGGATGACTAAAGTTGGAGTCATTCTCACCAATCATGTCCTGATCCTGCAAGATCCTGCAAGGAAAGCAAGGCATAAGACATATTTAATTTAGCATTTACGAGTCACAATATTCTTTTAGTATCACAATGCTCTATTTAAAGCAGGTTTCACATTTGTACAGACAGTGACAAAAAAATTCGGAAATCGAAGAAATAATGCTTGCATAAAAAGGGTAACATAGGGTTAATTGTTGAAGTTTTGTGAATGATATGTTATTTTAAATCATCTACAATGTCTTATCTATACATTATGAAATAATTTCAGCATCTACATATCACGAAATAGTAATCAGATCAGTTGAAAATAAAAACACTCAATTTTCGATTTTTCAATTGAAACATGACCTTTTGACCTCTGAGAAAGTCACCTGATAACTAAAGATGAAAATATAATACAGTTGTGTAGATATATGATGTAGCTTCACAATGAATTATGATTTGTTAAAGTATGTTCAGTAGAACTGAAGTTATAAGCAAAAATGCTACCCTCTCTCCTAAAATTCAACTTCCAGATTATATGGAGGTGGGTTTGTTTACAGAGTGAAAACTATCATTAAGCTACTCGATGGGCAGGGTTATCATACCAAAATATAAACTGGAGACATGTAGGAAGACAAAAATACCAAAATTGTTTGCTGACCTTGGGTGGTACCAAAATCTGTATTGGCCCCTGGACTAAAAGTGGAATTAGTTTTTTGTTTTACAAATTAATTAAAAATGAAAAGCTGAAATGTCTCGAGTTAACAAGTATTCAACCCCTTTGCTATGACACTCCTAATTGAGCTCAGGTGCATCCAATTTCCTTGAGATGTCTCTACAACTTGATTGGAGTCCACCTGTGGTCAATTCAATTGATTGGACATGATTTAGAAAGGAACACACCTTTCCATATAAGGTCCCACAGTTGATAGTCACAAACTCTATCATGAAGTTCAAGAAACTGTCCGTAGAACTCAGACATTGAACTGTGAGAAGGAATAGGTCTGGGGAAGGGTATAAAACAATTTCTAGAGTGTTGAAAGTTCCCAAGAGCACAGTGAGCTCCATAATTAGGAAATGGAAAAAATATGGAACTACCCAGACTCCTCCTGGAGCTGGCCGTCCGACCAAACTGAGCAACCGGCACGAAGGACCTTGGTCATGGAGGTGATGAAGAACCCAATGACCACTCTGACACAACTACAGAGTTCCTGGGCTTAGATGGGAGAACCTGCCAGAAGGACAACAGTCTCTGCAGCACTTCACATATATATGCTTTTTGGGAGAGTGACCAGACGGAAGCCCCTAATGAGAAAAAGGCGGAAGCCCCTAATGAGAAAAAGGTGCATGACAGCACGCCTGGAGTTCGCACAAAGGCAAGTGAAGACTCCAAGAGCACGAGGCAAAAACGTATTTGGCCTGATGAGATAAACATTGAACTGTTTGACCGGAATGCAAAGCACTACATCTGACTGAACCCGATGACATCTCATTTCTTTAACATCTAACACCATCCCTTCTGTGAAGGATGGTGGTGGTAGCATCATGCTCTGGGGATGCTTTTCAGCAGCAATGACTGGGAGACTTGTAAGGATAGAGGTTACAATGAATGGAGGCAAATCCTTGAGGTGAACCTGCTTCGCAGTGCAAAAGACCTTAGACTGTGACAGATTTACATTCCAACAGGACAATGGCCCAAACGTACAGCCAAAGCAACACTGGAATGGCTACAGAACAAGAATGTGAAAGCCCTTGAGTGGCCCAGCCAACGACCAGACTTGAATCCCATTGAGAATCTGTGGAAAGACTTGAAAATTGGTGTTTACCTGCACTCCCCATCCAACAACAGAAAAATCTCAATTTGAGCCATTTCAAATTTAGGCTGTAACACAACAAAATGTGAAAAAGTCAAGGGGTGTGAATGTGAATACTTTCTGAAGGCACTGTCTCTATATATATATATATATATATATATATATATATATATATATATATATATATATATATATATATACATACATACATACATACATACATACATACATACATATATATATATATATATATATATATATATATATATATATATATATATATATATATATATATATATATATATACATACATACATACATACATACATACATACATATATATATATATATATATATATATATATATATATATATATATATATATATATATATATATATATATATACATACATACATATATATACATACATACATACATACATACATATATATATATATATATATATACATACATACACATGGGGGTAACAAACAGACTATATGGGGGGGGGGGGGGGGGGGAGGAGGAGGGCGTAACTTTTCTATGTAAATGTGTACCGTGTAGCACCACCTGTTTATCGTGGCAGAGGGTATTACAATTTTATTTTTTTTATCTGGGCAACGCAGAGATTAAAGCACTCTTCGTACAGGTAAATTTGTCCTCCCACTCCTCCCTGCCTCTGCGCAACACCGGGTACTTCAGCTGGTATACATACATATATTCTTAAGCTTGCATTATAGTTTATTTGTGCATATCAGCTGAAGTACCTGGCGTTGCCATGGGGAGAGGGGGGGGGTGGGGGGGGGAGGACAAATTTAACTGAGCGGAGTGTTTTGACCTTGGTGTTGCCCAGGTAAAAAATTGAAATTGCAGTACCCTCTACCACCACCACTAGGTGGCGCTACACGGTACACATTTACATAGGGAATTTACGCCTCACCAGCCCCCCACACCCCAACGTGAGGACTTGGCCGCATCGCTTATGTAACCCCCCCCCCTCCCCTTCCCACCCCCCCCCCCCTCCCCACCCCCCCCCCCTCCTCCTTCCCACACACAAAGTTATATTTGTACCCCAAGTTTGGAGTTTGCAACTTAAAATGTGTGGCGGTGCATCAGGAACAAAGGCCCAGAGAGAGAAAGAAAAGAGAGAGAATGAAAGAAGAAAGAATGAGAATAAGGCGTTTATACAGAGTGCTTCAAAAAAAATGTTAACACCTATATGGGACGATATATCTTAGAAGTGTTAACATTTTTTGAAGCATGCTGTATTTATATATAAATAAATAAATAAATAGACGTACTGCTGGATGCACCCATTGTGCGTATAATGCAAACATTTTGTCAATGTGGATCAAGTGATATTGCTGTATAATGACGACATTGTTCCTTTGGGATTCAGAGGTTTATCCAATGAGAAATATTCTTGTAAGAATTTTGATATGCTGTGAGTGATTCTATTTTGGAGAAAGATGTTCTTATTAACCACACTGCTACTGCGATTCATCTCACCCTGTTCCCATCACCTCATTCAAATGCTGTACAACAGTTGTGCAAACTTGTGCTGTTCCTTCAAAATATCCTTTTTGCATCTTTTTTAAACGGTTATTTATGGCAAGGTGTACTGTGAGCAAATCAAAATAAAACTTTTATATTTTTACACAATTACTGTGTTTTTATTCGGTACGATTCGTCTTCCTCCTTTTGTGGTGGCAGGATGCAGTAACATAGTGAGGTTAGAGTATCTCAGTGGAAGTGGGGGCACAGCGGGTGCGGGGTGGTTAGGACATAGCGGGTGCGGGGTGGTTAGGACATAGCGGGTGCGGGGTGGTTAGGACATAGCGGGTGCGGGGTGGTTAGGACATAGCGGGTGCGGGGTGGTTAGGACATAGCGGGTGCGGGGTGGTTAGGACATAGCGGGTGCTGGGCGGTGGTTGGGGCATGGGGGTGGGGGAGGGGGGGTTGTCGCCGGGGCATAGCGGGCTTTTTATAACTTGTTGCCTTTTTATAACTGAATGTAACCCCCTTTTTATAACTGAACGTAACCCCCTTTTTATAACTGAACGTAACCCCCTTTTTATAACTGAATGTAACCCCCTTTTTATAATTAAACGTAACCCCCTTTTTATAACTGAACGTAACCCCCTTTTTATAACTGAACGTAACCCCCTTTTTATAACTGAACGTAACCCCCTTTTTATAACTGAACGTGACCCCCTTTTTATAACTGAACGTGTCCCCCTTTTTATAGCTGAACGTGACCTTTTTACAGCTGAACGTGACCCCCTTTTTATAACTGAACGTAACCCCCTTTTTATAACTCAACGTGACCTTTTTATAGCTGAACGTGACCTCCTTTTTATCACTGAACGTAACCCCCTTTTATAACTGAACGTAACCCCCTTTTTATAACTCAACGTGACCTTTTTATAGCTGAACGTGACCTCCTTTTTATCACTGAACGTAACCCCCTTTTATAACTGAACGTAACCCCCTTTTTATAACTGAACGTAACCCCCTTTTTATAACTGAACGTGACCTCCTTTTTATAGCTGAACGTGACCTCCTTTTTATTACTGAACGTGACCTTTTTATAGCTGAACGTGACCTCCTTTTTATAGCTGAACGTAACCCCCTTTTTATAACTGAACGTGACCTCCTTTTTATAGCTGAACGTGACCTCCTTTTTATAGCTGAACGTAACCCCCTTTTTATAACTGAACGTGACCTCCTTTTTATAGCTGAACGTGACCTCCTTTTTATTACTGAACGTGACCTTTTTATAGCTGAACGTGACCTCCTTTTTATAGCTGAACGTAACCCCCTTTTTATAACTGAACGTGACCTCCTTTTTATAGCTGAACGTGACCTCCTTTTTATAGCTGAACGTAACCCCCTTTTTATAGCTGAAAGTGACCTCCTTTTTATAGCTGAACGTGACCTACTTTTTATAGCTGAACGCAGGCGTGCGTGCGTAAGCGAAGGACCGCATTCGAATTTGGTGTGTGGGTGCAACTTGTAATGAAATCGTCATCCAAATTACGACACTGATGTTATTCGCCTCATGGCCGCTACGCGACCCTTTCTCGGTTCCTATATATATATCAGCGCGGACAGGCGATGCAGATCCGTCACCACGATGTAACCCTAGCGATGTACCTCTAGAGCTTCTCTGGGCTTCCCTTAGAAAGGTAACGTGTCTGCAATATGTATCAAAGCTTTTATAGTCATACAGCCTGTCCGCACCTGTATTCACCTGTATGTATTATTAATACCATGTTTATTGGTTTCTCTCTAGATGATGTTGAGAACGAATTACGATTAAACCTACTTTGGGTTGCTGTTGAATCTTGATTTTCACAACACTTAATCGTAATTCCTCTCCTGACATCGCTCCTGCACTGCTCGCCTCGGAGAAGAATGCCCAGCGGAGGACCCATCGAGCTAGCTCCAGCAACGGAGCTCCGACTACTCTCACTGCCGGCCTGCCTCGAAAGACGGGACGTCGCAAGCCTTTTCGCGGGACCGCGTCGACAAAAAGCGACCTGCTCTCATGAGACCCGAACGCCAGAGCAGGCGTGACGGACTCCGGCTCGATGCCTGGAGCACGATGCTACTGGGCAACGTCCCGCGGTTGAGACCCCGTCGGAACGACGGACCCGCTTGGAGCCGCCGGCCTACCCGTCCGGTCGCAGCTCGGAAGCACTAACGGCTCCGTCCGAGGGATTCATCCTAGATACGCGTGCCTCGGCCCGAGTTGAGATTCCTACGCGAGTGATCACGTCTCCCATGTCGGCTATGCCTCCACACGGACGGCACACTCCGACCACTCGCTACTCAGTGGCCCATCTACTCCGAGTCACATCTCTCTCTCACGACCGGCTCCACTCCGACCACTCGCTACTCTGTGGCCCATCTCCTCCGCGCGAACGCGCGCTGCTCGTCGGAATCACGCCGTGCCTCTCACGACCGGCTCCACTCCGACCACTCGCTACTCTGTGGCCCATCTCCTCCGCGCGAACGCGCGCTGCTCGTCGGAATCACGCCGTGCCTCTCACGACCGGCTCCACTCCGACCACTCGCTACTCTGTGGCCCATCTCCTCCGCGCGAACGCGCGCTGCTCGTCGGAAGCACGCCGTGCCTCTCACGACCGGCTCACCCCGACCACTCGATACTCGGTGGAACCACCTCCTCCACGCGAATCGACGTGCACTGCTCCCATCGCGTGCTACTACTCTGGGAGGCCCGCGATCCCATCCTGATTCCGATCACCTCCTACACGTGGCACCCTTCGCGTGGCACCGCACCGTCGCTGGAAGGAATCACTACAAATGCACGACGCGCCAGTTGCGCGCGCCGCCTCTTCACTGGATGGACCCCTTTGCATGCGGTTCCTCTCGCGGGCACTCTGTGAGGCCGGCGATTCTGATCGCGGCCCTCTCTGCGTTGCCGGCGATTCCTCGCTGCTCGTCGGATCCCCTCTTACACGCGCATCACGCGCCGCACCGTCGCTGGATGGAATCCCTACTATGCACGACGCGCCCGTTGCGCGCGCCGCATCTTCGCTGGATTCCTCTCGCCGGCCCCACTGAGTAGGGGATCGCCCGGAAACGCCTCAATGGAGGCTCGCTTGGGCCCTGGCGAGGACTCGTCGCAGCACGGACGAGTTTCTATGGACGTCGAGCGGGACCTTCATAGCCTTTCACGACACACGGGCATATGCTTCTAATGGTTGATCGTATACCTGACCACCATGTGTATTCTATAAGTGATCGTTCTTCTTCGTCCTTTGTTTTACTTGATCAAACGGCGTATGCGTTAACCACCTGCGACCATTGTAAAAATGCTGTGCATGGAATGTATGTGGACCGAATGCTTTCATTCTTTTTTTTTTACACCCCGCGTTTCACCCAATTATTTAATTCGATAAGCTGTTGGGTTGCGTCATATTGCGTTTATGTAGTGTTGGTGTAGAGCAGGCTTGTCGGACTGAAAGGCCTCCTCTTCATCCTTCATGCTCGATGCACCTCATATGAGATGCTACTTCAGGGCGTTGTATGTGATCGCTCCTTAGACCCGACAGCCAGGCAGGCGGGGCGCTGCTTCGGGTTGTGCGGTCTGTCGCTGCCGGGCTTGCTCGCCATCTCGACTCGGCGTGCTCGCCCCTCGGCTCGGCGGGCTCGCCCGCTCTGGATCAACGGGAACGGGCCGAGACGCGGCTTTCGGTTTCCCTCGTACGCGGTGCGCCCTAGATGATGCTTTCGCCGTCGGCCGGGTTCGTGTGCCGTGTGCCGATCTCGGGCTCGCTCGGGTGCTGCTGCGCGCGAGACGTTGGATTTCGGTGTGCTGCTTTGCTCCGTCTGGGGATGCCGCTCGGCTGGAGCTCGCCGTCAAACCCGCCCGACCTACTTGATGACGTCATCGACTGTATCACGCGTACGCTTTACAGCATCTTAGACGCGTTCGCTTCGCGGCGTCATTTGCGTAATGGCGTGCTTCCCGCGGTCTCATCGGGGATTCGTTACCTTTCTATGTACTAATTGTCCTTTACGTCACGACGTGTACAACGTACCGCGGCGCTCCCTCAGGGTCACCGCGGTGGGAGTACACGGTGACCTCGTGACATTGAGCGTCGCGCCCGACTCCCTCGTCGCCTGCGCATGTAACGAGGACACCGTACTGCGTGCTCGTCCTTGACTCTGGGCTCGTTGTTATCGGAGAGTTCGAGGCTGCGAGACGCCTCGTCTGATTCCGTTCCCCTATGCCCCAGTCTGACTGTGACTCAGCCTGACCCAGACTGTGAAGGTCGTCTGTCTTCGGTATGCAGCGCACTGCAGCCACCTCTTTAACAGATGTTTTGTCTACCTCGTTATTCTTGCGGTTTGTGGATAGTATGTCCTAGGGATATGACCATGTTGCTAATCTGCCGCGCTCCCGTGAGGTCGCGCTGGTCTCACTGGGTACACCGTGACCCATGGCCCCTGCGACCTTTTGTTTTCTCGACATGGCCCATCCCTGTGATCGGGCCACCTCGACTCTTGTGGGGACCCGGGAGGTTCTTGTTGCTCGCCCGGGTGGCGACTCCCTCCTCGCCCCTTGTGGGTTAGTTATGCGATGCGCCAATTGATTAGACAATATTTTGTGATAATCTTTTATTGATTTTAAATATACAATTAATCAATCAAATAGAGTACACCTCTCCCTCCCAATGCAGCCTCAATGAGCTGCACTGCGGCATTGCGTCCGTGGATGGACGATCCAACCGCGGTCCGGCTGGATCCGTGCCATGCCACGTTGGCGTTACCTGGATGGATCGGTCGGACATCCGGGATGGCCAATCCATCCGGGCCTTCTCTGTGCCATTGCGTCCGTGGATGGTCGATCCATCCGCGGTCCGGCTGGATCCGTGCCATGCAACGATGGCGTCAACTGGATGGATCGGTCGGACATCCGGGATGGCCAATCCATCCGGGTCATCTGGCGTGACAATCATGGCAATCAATCATAACGATCCGGGACGACGCTGGGACAAACATGGTTTGTCCAGCCGGAACTCTCTCGGTCTACCGATCTTCTCCGATCCTCCGCGCGCGGTGCAGATGGACAAGCTTGCCATAGGCATCCCGGCGGTCCTGCGCGCTTCGCTGGAGAGGCGCGTTTCGACCGTTTGTGCGCCGGTCGTCCAGGCAGCCTTCAGAGGCCGCTCGTGACTCGTGCGATCGCTGCCAACGGTAGATTCGCGTGCCACTACATGCGCTTGTACTGCGTATGTACCAGTCGCTCTTCGTCATGGCACACCTTATGTAATGAGTTGCGAATCTCAAAGGTACACCTTATCCATCTAGCTACTGAGCCGTTTCTCACTGTTCAACGAGGTACACTTATCTACTCAGACTACCCCACAGGAAGACTACTACTACCCACGGCTCAACGTCTTCTCCCTGGGATGACCACTGCATGCTCGGTCCGATATCTTCTTGACTGGGACTTCCTCCAGATGTAACACATCGCCATGTCATGTGACCAGATCCTCAGTTCTGATTGGTATACGTTTGAGGGGACATACATACATACATACATACATACAGATGGACCAGCACTGTTCTTGACGGCATTGCCCAATGGGCTACGCCATAAACATTAAAGTACCATACATAATAATAGTTTTCTATTCGATCGCAGAGGTAGATGTATACATACAATTCATCCATCATCTCTAATTATCATGAGGGCTATATCTATAGCTGGAGATTGATTGCTAACCGGGCTAACTGGCTGAAATGCAGTAACCCTGCCATCGGGATTGATGGCCCCTTGGACGTTCGACCGGCAGTGACATCTTTCCAATGTATTTCGTTCTTTGCATTCCTATGTATTCCTCTGTATGTGTCTGCTGTTCTTCACCGCCGAGTTTGGATCTAAGCGCGGGGAGAATGTAATGAAATCGTCATCCAAATTACGACACTGATGTTATTCGCCTCATGGCCGCTACGCGACCCTTTCTCGGTTCCTATATATATATCAGCGCGGACAGGCGATGCAGATCCGTCACCACGATGTAACCCTAGCGATGTACCTCTAGAGCTTCTCTGGGCTTCCCTTAGAAAGGTAACGTGTCTGCAATATGTATCAAAGCTTTTATAGTCATACAGCCTGTCCGCACCTGTATTCACCTGTATGTATTATTAATACCATGTTTATTGGTTTCTCTCTAGATGATGTTGAGAACGAATTACGATTAAACCTACTTTGGGTTGCTGTTGAATCTTGATTTTCACAACACAACTCACGTCAAAATCCAAGATGGCCGCCGCCATGTATGTCTGAACCTTGTACCCTGCATATCTATCTATAATTCCAGTAATCTCTGTACGTCTGTACGTTTGTACGTCTGTACGTTTGTCTGTGACCGCTGTTTCTCGACAACCACGGGTCCGATATACTTTTAACTTGCCAGGTATATTGCTGGGGACCCGAGGATGTGCCTTTTCAAGGTTTCATATTAATCGGACAAGTACTTACCGAGCTATGTCCAAAAAACGATTCAACCAATCAGAGAGCAGCGAACGATCGCGTGTGCCGAACGTGGAGGACACACTCTGCCTCGGATGGCACATTTGACAGCGTATTCATTTATTTCACGTTTGCAAACTATGTTGGCGTTAAACTATGTTTTAAAACTAATAAAACCGAATTTGCGATTCATTCGCTTTCCTGCGCGTTTGTGCACGCGATGGCGATTTCTTTACCAAACTCCGGAAGCCGTTCGCTTTGGACCAAACCATTGCATGTAAATAGAGGGGGGGGATATAATTTTAGATATAGATATAGTACGGGCAATGCCCTAGTCTATCTATAATTCCAGTAATCTCTGTATGTCTGTGTGTTTGTCTGTGTGTATGTCTGTGTGTTTGTCTGTGACCGCTGTTTCTCGACAACCACGGGTCCGATATACTTGAAACTTGCCAGGTATATTGCTGGGGACCCGAGGATGTGCCTTTTCAAGGTTTCATATTAATCGGAGAAGTAGTTACCGAGCTATGGCGATTTAGCCGTTCGCCGTTCGCTTTGGCTTTGCGAATGGACCAAACCATTTCATGTAAATAGAGGGGGGGGTTCTACCGTACTCGCAAGCCGTTCGCTTTGGCTTTGCGAATGGACCAAACCATTTCATGTAAATAGAGGGGGGGGTTCTGTGGTCGTTACTGCCACGTGGTTTCAAAGTTTTTTTTTGTTGTTGTTGTTTGCACGCATGTTTTTTTGCACCCACGTACGGGCACGCCCTAGTCTTGAAAAATAAGCGAAGTACCAACTTCTAATCTGGTGTGTGGGTGTATCTCGGCATAAGGACGAACGCTATTGAAAATTGGGTCGCCATGTCAAAATCCAAGATGGCCGCCGCCATGTATGTCTGAAACTTGTGAGCGAAATATCTCAAACAATAAGCGAAGTACCAACGTCTAATCTGGTGTGTGGGTGTATCTATTGGGTCGCCACGTCAAAATCCAAGATGGCCGCCGCCATGTATGTCTGAACATGGTGAGTGGAATATCTTGAAAAATAAACGAAGTACCAACTTCTAATCTGGTGTGTGGGTGCATCTAGGCATAAGGAAGAACGCTATTGAAAATTGGGTCGCCACGTCAAAATCCAAGATGGCCGCCACCATATATATGTCTGAAAATTGTGAGCGAAATATCGCGAAAAATAAGCGAAGTACTAACTGCTAATCTGGTGTGTGGGTGCATCTAGGCATAAGGAAAAACGCTGTTTAAAATTGGGTCGCCACGTCAAAATCCAAGATGGCCGCCACCATATATATGTCTGAACCTTGAGCGTAATATCTTGCAAAATAAGCAAAGCACCAACTTATAATCTGGTGTGTGGGTGTATCTCGGCATAAGGACGAACGCTGTTTAAAATTGGGTCGCCACGTCAAAATCCAAGATGGCCGCCACCATATATATGTCTGAACCTTGAGCGTAATATCTTGCAAAATAAGCGAAGTACCAACTGCTAATCTGGTGTGTGGGTGTATCTAGGCATAAGGAAAAACGCTGTTTAAAATTGGGTCGCCACGTCAAAATCCAAGATGGCCGCCACCATATATATGTCTGAACCTTGAGCGTAATATCTTGCAAAATAAGCAAAGCACCAACTTATAATCTGGTGTGTGGGTGTATCTCGGCATAAGGACGAACGCTGTTTAAAATTGGGTCGCCACGTCAAAATCCAAGATGGCCGCCGCCATGTATGTCTGAACCTTGTGAGATGAATATCTTGAAAAATAAGCGAAGTACCAACTTCTAATTTGGTGTGTGGGTGTATCTAGGCACAAGGAAGAACGCTGTTTAAAATTGGGTCGCCACGTCAAAATCCAAGATGGCCGCCGCCATGTATGTGAACCTTGTGAGATGAATATCTTGAAAAATAAGCGAAGTACCAACTTCTAATTTGGTGTGTCGGTGTATCTCGGCATAAGGAAGAACGCTGTTTAAAATTGGGTCGCCACGTCAAAATCCAAGATGGCCGCCGCCATGTATGTCTGAACCTTGTGAGATGAATATCTTGAAAAATAAGCGAAGTACCAACTTCTAATTTGGTGTGTGGGTGTATCGCGGCATAAGGAAGAACGCTATTGTAAATTGGGTCGCCACGTCAAAATCCAAGATGGCCGCCACCATATATATGTCTGAAACTTGTAAGCGTAATATCGCGAAAAATAAGCGAAGTACCACCGTCTAATCTGGTGTGTGGGTGTATCTAGGCATAAGGAAGAACGCTATTGAAAATTGGGTGGCCACGTCAAAATCCAAGATGGCCGCCTCCATGTATGTCTGAACCTTGTGAGCGAAATATCATAGCATGTTTTCTGCATCTTCCACTTTGCCAACTCACATGACTTCACCGACGGGGGACCTAGGCGTAACGCTTGTTATAACTGAACGTAATCCCCTTTTTATTACTGAACATAACCCCCTTTTTATTACTGAACGTAACCCCCTTTTTATAACTGAACGTAACCCCCTTTCATAACTGAACATAAATTGCATGCACATGATCTATGACCCATTTGCAATGAAATATTACATTTATGACATCATAGGTCACGTGGTTTGGCAGCCATTTTGGATAGAAAAACGAACCTTAGCCGATCAACACGAAACTTCACAAATGTGATCCCCTACCCATACCTATGCAGAGTGAACATTTTTAAGGTCATATGTCATGTGGTATTGCAGCCATATTTGCTTGAAAGCCGATATTTAAAAACAACCCTTCTCTGAAACCGCTTCACCGATCGATGTGAAACCTGTCATGTCTGCTAAATTATGTGATACTTGGGAACATCTGAATGGAGTTAAATCAAACTAGTTTCTTTTTAGGACAGTGAACGATGGCATCTACCCATTGTGGGACTATGTGGAGGCATATTGGCGACACAGTCGCATTGTTCTAGTTATAACTATCACAAGGCCTTCAGCAAGTATTTACACCCCGTGACTTTTTTCACATTTTGTTGTGTCAATCTGAATTTCAAATGGATTACATTTAGATTTTTTTTTGTCACTGATCTACCCAAAATACCCCTTAATGTCAGTGAATTTTTTTTTTTATTCTTATTTTTTACAAATTAATTAAAAACAAGTACAGCTACATTCAAAGTACATCTGCCAACTTCCTCAAGATGTCTTCCCGGTCGTTTTTGTTGTGTTAATGCTGTTTATTTTGTTGTCTCCGTGTTTGCTGTGTGCTCCGAGTTTGGTTTTGTTTTAAAATTTGTGCCAATTTGTGAGTATTCATCGAAGTTTTCGTCGCAAATTATTTGAGGCTTAGGCCCCATAAAAAAAAGTATTATCTGTTCACCCTCGCGCGCATCACTTTTGGTAGAATTTCGTTTTTTGTTTTTTTTTCGATCGTCTTTTCGGTCTTTTTTTGCTCGAAAAGCGGACGATTCCTTCCGAATAACAACGAACGATTACTTTCGCGCTCCGGAAGTCATCCGTTCGATAGTTTTTACTTTATGCGCATGCGCAGTTACCACAATGACTGTTCGATCCTTTTTGTGCGAGTTGCTCAGCGAGGCCCGGTCGCTCCGTTTGTTGCATTATGTTTGCTTTTTCTTCTGGACTATATTGAACTTCTTCAGCACAATCCTCTAATTGTCATGCAATTAAAATAACGAGGGTAGTGAATGTTTTGAAGGACTGGTTCGCTAAAAACATCCCTGGAAATACTACTGTGAATGAATTGTTTATGGCTTTCAAATATAGTTCACATTGCCAGTCTTAAAAACGTATCTTTCCATGCAGCAAAGTTCACCTTGCCAATCTTTGGTGAAGAAGTATGCATGTATTGTTCAACTTGCCAATCTTTGGTGAAGAAGTATGCATGTATTGTTCAACTTGCCAATCTTTGGTGAAGAAGTATGCATGTATTGTTCAACTTGCCAATCTTTGGTGAAGAAGTATGCATGTATTGTTCACCTTGCTAATCTTTGGTGAAGAAGTATGCATGTATTGTTCAACTTGCCAATCTTTGGTGAAGAAGTATGCATGTATTGTTCAACTTGCCAATCTTTGGTGAAGAAGTATGCATGTATTGTTCAACTTGCCAATCTTTGGTGAAGAAGTATGCATGTATTGTTCAACTTGCCAATCTTTGGTGAAGAAGTATGCATGTATTGTTCAACTTGCCAATCTTTGGTGAAGAAGTATGCATGTATTGTTCACCTTGCCAATCTTTGGTGAAGAAGTATGCATGTATTGTTCACCTTGCCAATCTTTGGTGAAGAAGTATGCATGTATTGTTCAACTTGCCAATCTTTGGTGAAGAAGTATGCATGTATTGTTCAACTTGCCCTTGATCTTTTTTAAATAAGTACATGTATTGCAATAAGCTATGCCAAAGTTATGCATTTGTGATGCCAACATGAGTTATGATGGTGATGGCTAACCAAGAGGACCACTGTAAAGTGATGGTCAATGATTTCATTTTTTTCTCCAATGGTGTCTTTCATTGCAGCAAAGTTCGCCGTACCAAATAAATGCAATATTCTGTGCTATAAGATATACTATATACCCAGGTTCTCCCTGTTGATACTGTAGTTTTAGATGCAAACTGTTTACTGTGTGTAAAATAAAAACCTGGTTGTTTTAAAAGTTGATAGTGTGTATGGTTTTTTATGTTAATTAAAGTTATGTATTTGACCTTGACCATCAACGCGCCAGCAAACAACACCGGGTGATATTTGGCTTTGGCAAAAAAAACACCTCCCTCCCTCATCACTTCTCCAGCCTGGATAGGGAGATGCACTGAATTGAAAATATATAGAACGCTCATACTTCGTGAAAAGTGAAGCCGCCGTGTCGCCATCTTGGTTAGCACGACTCGACCGACTCGCCTCGCGGATCTCGTTTGTTTCGAACGTGTCCCAGATTTTGACCAAAAACAAATCGTTGTGAAATAATTCGGACAGACTCTTCGCAAGTTTCATGAAAATGTCCCGAGTTCTTCACGCTCCCAAATTAACAATATTTGTTCTCGAATTTTTTTTTGTGAAAAGGAAAGGATAAAGGAAAGTGTTGTAGTAACTGTGATAGGTTTCCTATTGAAAAACGATCTCACAAAAGGTGAAAAAACGCAATCGCTTTTCGCTCTGAATTACGTGCAAACGCATGACGGAAATAACCATCGCCCAGCATCGAGTGCCGACCAAGATGGCGCCCGGTAGCTACATCTCCACCTGTGTGGTGTGAATGGCAACGGTCATTCTATATATGTTCAGTGAGGTGGTAAGATAATACTTTTTTTTATGGGGCCTTACCTTTTCCTAGTTTGAGTCCGCATTCACTTTTTATTGCCTTTTTCAGCCCCCTTGTTTTCTCCTCGGCCCCCCTTACCTCTCCTTCAATCCCTACCAATCTTACCCCAATAAAAGCCTTAATAAAAATTCAATGTTTTCACCTTCAACCCTTCCACCTCAGACCAACCTACTTCCTGCTCTCTGCACTTTTTGCCATTTTCCACTCAGCATTCCCACTGTGATCATGAACGTTTTCCTCACAGATAAACTTTATTTTTTCAACGAGTTGCTTTTCCCCTCTTCTGCCCGTCACCTTCAAACAGATAAAAAGGTAATTGCTCCCACCGTACCAACCATCACCTTATATACACCACGACTTACCGACATGCTATATCTATATTCACGTTGCCTTTTATAATGTTCAAACATCCTCTTTCTCCCATGTTGAATTCTCTATTATACTATTCACTCTTCTTGCTCTTCAAAAGTTTTGCTTTCAAATGAATCCTTCTATCATTACCGCACGTACATCAATTCCTTTCTTCAATCTCCACACTCACCTTCATTCCACCCCTCCTCAAACTTTTTCAAACGTAACCCGTTCCTTGAAAATCTCAAGCCCAGTTTGTAATAAATGTTCAATTTTCATTAATCATTCAAAACTTTCAAATATCTCCCACCCTCACTACTCCCACGCAAATCTCCCTCCCTCACTACTCCCTCGCAAATCTCCCTCCCTCACTACTCCCTCTCAAATCTCCCACCCTCACTACTCCCTCTCAAATCTCCCTCCCTTACTACTCCCTCTCAAAATCTCCCACCCTCACTACTCCCTCTCAAATCCCCCACCCTCACTACTCCCTCGCAAATCTCCCACCCTCACTACTCCCTTGCAAATCTCCCACCCTCACTACTCCCTCGCAAATCTCCCACCCTCACCACTTCCTCGCAAATCTCCCATCCTCACTACGCCCTCGCAAATCTCCCACCCTCACTACTCCCTCGCAAATCTTCCACCCTTACTACTCCCTCGCAAATCTCCCACCCTCACTACTCCCTTGCAAATCTCCCACCCTCACTACTCCCTCGCAAATCTCCCACCCTCACCACTTCCTCGCAAATCTCCCATCCTCACTACGCCCTCGCAAATCTCCCACCCTCACTACTCCCTCGCAAATCTCCCACCCTCACTACTCCCTCGCAAATCTTCCACCCTTACTACTCCCACGCAAATCTCCCACCCTCACTACTCCCTCGCAAATCTCCCACCCTCACTACTCCCTCTCAAATCTCCCACCCTCACTACTCCCTCTCAAATCTCCCTCCCTTACTACTCCCTCTCAAAATCTCCCACCCTCACTACTCCCTCTCAAATCCCCCACCCTCACTACTCCCTCGCAAATCTCCCACCCTCACTACTCCCTTGCAAATCTCCCACCCTCACTACTCCCTCGCAAATCTCCCACCCTCACCACTTCCTCGCAAATCTCCCATCCTCACTACGCCCTCGCAAATCTCCCACCCTCACTACTCCCTCGCAAATCTCCCACCCTCACTACTCCCTCGCAAATCTCCCACCCTCACTACTCCCTCACAAATCTCCCACCCTCACTACTCCCTCGCAAATCTCCCACCCTCACTACTCCCTCGCAAATCTCCCACCCTCACTACTCCCTCGCAAATCTCCCACCCTCACTACTCCCTCGCAAATCTCCCACCCTCACTACTCCCTCGCAAATCTCCCACCCTCACTACTCCCTCTCAAATCTCCCACCCTCACTACTCCCTCTCAAATTATCCACCCTCACTACTCGCTCTCAAATCTCCCACCCTCACTCCTCCCTCTCAAATCTCCCACCCTCACTACTCCCTCTCAAATCCCCCACCCTCACTACTCCCTCGCAAATCTCCCATCCTCACTACTCCCTCGCAAATCTCCCACCCTCACTACTCCCTCGCAAATCTCCCACCCTCACCACTTCCTCGCAAATCTCCCATCCTCACTACGCCCTCGCAAATCTCCCACCCTCACTACGCCCTCGCAAATCTCCCACCCTCACTATTCCCTCGCAAATCTCCCACTCTCACTACTCCCTCGCAAATCTCCCACCCTCACTACTCCCTCGCAAATCTCCCACCCTCACTACTCCCTCTCAAATCTCCCACCCTCACTACTCCCTCGCAAATCTCCCACCCTCACTACTCCCTCGCAAATCTCCCACCCTCACTACTCCCTCTCAAATCTCCCACCCTCACTACTCCCTCTCAAATCTCACACCCTCACTACTCGCTCTCAAATCTCCCACCCTCACTCCTCCCTCTCAAATCTCCCACCCTCACTACTCCCTCTCAAATCCCCCACCCTCACTACTCCCTCGCAAATCTCCCATCCTCACTACTCCCTCGCAAATCTCCCATCCTCACTACTCCCTCGCAAATCTCCCACCCTCACCACTTCCTCGCAAATCTCCCATCCTCACTACGCCCTCGCAAATCTCCCACCCTCACTACGCCCTCTCAAATCTCCCACCCTCACTACTCCCTCTCAAATCTCACACCCTCACTACTCGCTCTCAAATCTCCTACCCTCACTCCTCCCTCTCAAATCTCCCACCCTCACTACTCCCTCTCAAATCCCCCACCCTCACTACTCCCTCGCAAATCTCCCATCCTCACTACTCCCTCGCAAATCTCCCATCCTCACTACTCCCTCGCAAATCTCCCACCCTCACCACTTCCTCGCAAATCTCCCATCCTCACTACGCCCTCGCAAATCTCCCACCCTCACTACGCCCTCGCAAATCTCCCATCCTCACTACTCCCTCTCAAATCTCCCACCCTCACTACTCCCTTTCAAATCTCCCTCCCTTACTACTCCCTCTCAAATCTCCCAGCCTCACTACTCCCTCTCAAATCTCCCACCGTCACTACGTCCTCACAAATCTCCCACCCTCACTACTCCCTCTGAAATCTCCCTCCACCTCACTACTCCCTCTCAAATCTCCCTCCTCCTCACTACTCCCTCAAAATCTCCCTCCTCCTCACTACTCTCTCTCATATCTCCCTCCTCACGCCTTTTCTCCCAAATCTCCCTCCTCTATCCTCCCGTCAAATCCCTCACCCCATCTCCTCAAATCTCCCTCCTCACCCCTCCCCTTCAAACCCCACCTCCCCCGCCCCCATCCCTCCCTTTCAAATCTCTCTCTCACCCCACCTCCACAAAGCCGCCTCCTCCCCCCTTCCTCTCTCTTTCAAACTCTTTCCTCCACCTCCTCTTGTCTTCTACTTCCCTCTGACCCCTCCCCTCTCAATCAAACACCTCACTGTCCCTCATCCCATCACCACGTAGCCTTTTGTCCTCCTCATCCTGCCCTCTTTCCGTGCTCTTCCGCAATCTCCGACACACTGTCAACAGCTCTCCCTACCCTGATCCTTTATGGACCACCTCACACCTGTACGGTCTTAGACTTTGTTTACCCATTAAAATTAGCACAAACTCTTCTTTTTTTTTTAAAGGGGAAGTTGTTTAATTGCAAATATCACACATATAGATACATGTACGACTTCAAGTATCACACATATCGATACATGTACGACTTCAAGTATCACGCATATCGATACATGTACGACTTCAAGTATCACACATATCGATACATGTACGACTTCAAGTATCACACATATCGATACATGTACGACTTCAAGTATCACGCATATCGATACATGTACGACTTCAAGTATCACACATATCGATACATGTACGACTTCAAGTATCACACATATCGATACATGTACGACTTCAAGTATCACGCATATCGATACATGTACGACTTCAAGTATCACACATATCGATACATGTACGACTTCAAGTATCACACATATCGATACATGTACGACTTCAAGTATCACACATATCGATACATGTACGACTTCAAGTATCACACATATCGATACATGTACGACTTCAAGTATCACACATATAGATACATGTACGACTTCAAGTATCACACATATAGATACATGTACGACTTCAAGTATCACACATATAGATACATGTACGACTTCAAGTATCACACATATAGATACATGTACGACTTCAAGTATCACACATATCGATACATGTACGACTTCAAGTATCACACATATCGATACATGTACGACTTCAAGTATCACACATATAGATACATGTACGACTTCAAGTATCACACATATAGATACATGTACGACTTCAAGTATCACACATATCGATACATGTACGACTTCAAGTATCACACATATCGATACATGTACGACTTCAAGTATCACACATATCGATACATGTACGACTTCAAGTATCACACATATAGATACATGTACGACTTCAAGTATCACACATATAGATACATGTACGACTTCAAGTATCACACATATCGATACATGTACGACTTCAAGTATCACACATATCGATACATGTACGACTTCAAGTATCACACATATAGATACATGTACGACTTCAAGTATCACACATATAGATACATGTACGACTTCAAGTATCACACATATCGATACATGTACGACTTCAAGTATCACACATATAGATACATGTACGACTTCAAGTATCACACATATCGATACATGTACGACTTCAAGTATCACACATATAGATACATGTACGACTTCAAGTATCACACATATCGATACATGTACGACTTCAAGTATCACACATATCGATACATGTACGACTTCAAGTATCACACATATAGATACATGTACGACTTCAAGTATCACACATATAGATACATGTACGACTTCAAGTATCACACATATCGATACATGTACGACTTCAAGTATCACACATATCGATACATGTACGACTTCAAGTATCACACATATAGATACATGTACGACTTCAAGTATCACACATATAGATACATGTACGACTTCAAGTATCACACATATAGATACATGTACGACTTCAAGTATCACACATATCGATACATGTACGACTTCAAGTATCACACATATAGATACATGTACGACTTCAAGTATCACACATATAGATACATGTACGACTTCAAGTATCACACATATCGATACATGTACGACTTCAAGTATCACACATATAGATACATGTACGACTTCAAGTATCACACATATAGATACATGTACGACTTCAATGAATCATGAAGATTAAGAATTAAACACACTTCCTCAAGTGGAATTGGTCATGATGCATTTAGGATATCTCGAGGCAATCATGTTGTTTGTTATGTAGACATGAAATGTGGAAGTCATGTGACATATTGTACATGTATAGCATATGGACATGTTTGTTATACAGAATATGAAATGTGGAAGTCATGTGACATATTGTACATGTATAGCATATGGACATGTTTGTTATACAGAATATGAAATGTGGAAGTCATGTGACATATTGTACATGTATAGCATGTGGACATGTTTGTTATGTAGACATGAAATGTGGAAGTCCTGTGACATATTGTACATGTATAGCATGTGGACATGTTTGTTATGTAGACATGAAATGTGGAAGTCCTGTGACATATTGTACATGTATAGCATATGGACATGTTTGTTATGAAGAATATGAAATGTGGAAGTCCTGTGACATATTGTACATGTATAGCATATGGACATGTTTGTTATACAGAATATGAAATGTGGAACTCCTGTTCCATGTTGTACATCATAATGTATGGCATGTGGACATGTTTTCTGTGCTAACATTGACGGACCATGATTCTAACTGTTTGAGTGCTGTTGGACATGATGGTGGCCGCGTCTTCCTTGTTGGACAATCTGTATTGTTTGTTGCTATGCAAGTGTTTGTTGCTATGGTTACCTTCTAAACAACACAGGCGTTTTATTCCGTTTGTCTAAAAAGACCAAATACTGGAACATTGAAACATTCAAAGTGTAACTAACTCGATGTCCAGGGACCCTTTGTCTATATAGCAGTGGAAGGTTTGTTTTTCTCTGCATACATGATGTGTCGGCCCCAAGTTAGAGGTGAAACAATATAATGGTTAAACACAAGATAAAGCGAATGGAGAACAGAAATAAAAATAGAAAACAAATAAAAGAGTACGTTGATTGTATTTGTGGTTAAGATTGCGAGAGAACAAGTTGTATAATTGAGGCAAATAGCGAGAACCTTTACACGATTATATCCATAACAGGTAGACTTGTCACGACCCTGATGATTTGTCTTCAACGGTTTCTTTCATCTCGCTGAGACATCAAGAGAACAGCAGGAGGAGCAGGACGAGCAAAGGCACGGAAGAGCGTCCCGCGTTGCCCAGCAACCCACGGGGGCGCGACGACCCCCCCGTGGTGGACGGCGAAGCGTACACCGGACGTGAGCTCCTCTCTTGGGTGGGTCGGTAGTTGTTGACCATTACTTTGGGCGGGTCCCCGGTGGATTTACCGACATTCAGAGTCCAGAACTTTGTAAGCTGCCAAGGAGAAACGGAAATTGAAGCAATCAGTGTCCGATACCATGGAAGTTTGTTCCTTTCCTGCAAAAGGCAACTTTCAACTTTACCTGTACAGAACAAGATGATTGTTTCCCACATGAGGTCAACAGCTGTCAAAACATTTTTTTTAACATGCAAAAGGATTCTGCACACATTTTTACCAAAGATAGTGCCACAAAAAAAGCAGCGATGAACAGTTGGAACACGTGCTCCTGGTACGTTGGTCACATTGGCAAAGTGCCCTCCAAGTGCAACCCTGGCTCAATCATCAAGATTGCGATTTTTGTTACAAAGTAACAGCCATATTCAAATTTACATCGTTACTTTTGTGAGGTTTCTATATAATGACTCGAAATCAGACTCATTCTAATTAGTCAGGTGCACTATGTCAATAAATTACATTTCGTTCAAAATCATGGTAGATTAGCAAACCTATACATTTTTGGAAAGGTTATAGCATAAGGAAACTAAAAATCAATGTTTACATTTGGAGAGATACCTGTATGGCGGCCATTTTGGATTTTCAAAATGGCCATTGTAAAATACATATTTTGTTCTATTTCTGCCTCTAATTACCCTAAAAACTTTTTAAAATACTATACTAAACCTATATTTTCAGGGACAAGGAATCCAATGAAAGTATCAAATTAGTGCTGTGGGGAATGGTAAGACACGAATCAAAGGTTTTGAATTGCAAAATACTGTCTTTATATTCGCGATAAGTTGCATAATCAAATACATGTTATCATTTTGTACAGGCAGTTAATAACATCAAAATGTGTCACAATAATTCATATCACCAAACATACACAGGCAGTCAGCAAAATCATATGTACACATGCAGTCAGTATAACTTCACATCTACACGGGCAGTCAATGACAAAATATACACAGGCAGTCAATGGCATCAAACATACACGATTACAGAATATGCCATTTAGAGTTCGTCATCACTGTCCTGTGTGTCGTATCCGACAATATAGTCCGCATCGTTTTCACAGTCCGTTCCACACAAGCAAAGGTCGGTCAAATTGATTGGCAAATCGAATTGGTCGAATGGTCGAATTGGTCGAATCGAATTGGTCGGAATTGGTCGGAATTGGCAAATGTAAACATTGATTTTCAGATTTTCCATGTAATAACGTTTCCAAAAATGTATAGGTTTGCTAATCTACCATTATTTTGAACGAAAAAACATAGTGAACCTGACTAAATGTTCCACCCGAAGGAAGGTTCTGTTTCCAAAGAAGGTACTCCACTGTCAGGGAATAAATATTCATATTGACAATATTGCTAGAATATATATCAATGTAATCTTGTTTAAAGTGGATATGTTTTACTTTACGATTGAGTAAAGTGCATAGAACTAACAGGTGGGCAGGAGAGTTAAATTACAGACAAAAATGTGTAATGCTCGTGGACTGCCATCTGTGTAGAAAAATAGCCTATGGTCAGGCCACTGCCCATAGGCTGCAAATTCTTCCTCAGCAGGTCAGAGTATTTGACCTCTTGAACAGAAATAAGTACAAGCTAGCCAAGAGAGCCAAATAAGGTTTTGGGATAAGAGACACCCTGCATGCTCTGTAACATCAAAGGGTTTTGGGGCTTTAAAACCAGGAGAAAGTTGCGAGCAGGAAGCGCAGAGTGGACGGGGAACAACTGAAGACTGGTCAGCAACTGAACGAGCTTCAAAAGACCTACAGACCGAGCTTCAACCAAGACCTACCAAACGAGCTTCAACAAAGACGAACAAAGACTCATTAAAGATCTCGGCTTAGTATACAACAATTCTCAAGTATACAACAAATTCTGAAAAGTGAATAAAACATTGATTTTGCTAAACTGAGTCTCTTGAAGTTTAGTAACATAACACCAGAAATTGTTAATAATTCTCCAAGACCACTGATTCCACGAGGTAGTCTGGCTTTCTGGGAGTGGAAGAATTTGTAATTTGGTTAATATGTCGATGATAATTCACCGACTATTCACAAACATCCACCAGCTAAAGTTAACAGAGAGGATAACCGGTTTTACATCCATAATCAACTTTACATTCATCATCGATTCTGATATCAAATCCTTCCTCTTCTCCAATGGCTTGATCTCGGATCATCAATTTGGTTTCAGACCAGGTCACTCCACTCTGGACATGCTGCTTCTGTTGTCTCAACAATGGATGGAGGTCCTCAATGCCAAACAGGAAATTAGAGCTGTCTCCCTTGACATATCACGTGCCTTCGATACCGTCTGGCTCCCCGCTCTGCTCACCAAACTCTTCTCCTATGGTATCCATGGAAATCTCCACGCATGGCTGGCGGACTTCCTCTCTGGTCGTAGTCAACGTGTGGCCCTGAATGGGTTTCTCTCATCTCCCCTTCCTTTTCAGGCTGGAGTTCCCCAAGGCAGTGTTCTGGGCCTTGTGCTTTTTCTGGTCTTCATCAATGATCTCTCTGACTCTCTGGAAAATTCTCTCAGTCTCTTTGCTGATGACTCTACTCTCTGCAGCTCCATTCCTCATCCCTCAGATCGGCAGTCTGCAGCCTCCTCACTCTCTGCAGACCTGGAAAAAATCACAGACTGGTCAAACAAGTGGAACATGTCTTTCAATCCTGACAAATCTCACACTCTTACTATGTCTCTCCGAAAAGACCGACTGGAAAACCCTCCCATCTACTTTCTCAACAATCCTCTCCAAGAAGTTCTGTCACTCAAGCTCTTGGGTCTCACAATCTGCCATGATCTTTCCTGGGAAAACCACATTTCCAAGCTGGCCTCCAAAGCCAATCGCTGACTGGGCATCCTCCGCCGTGCGAAGTCCTTCTTAGGCACACCTGAGCTCCTCACCACATACAAAGCTTTCATCGGAAGCTCAATGGAATACTGCTCTCCTCTCTGGGCTGGTGCTCCTTCTTCACGCTATTGAAATCAAAGCTTTCAGAATCATTGGTATTTATATGTTCTGTGCTTACACGAGCCTCGACTTAGTATACAAAAAACATAATGCCTCCGGCGACTTCATCGGTAGAGGCATAAAAAAAAATCAGTGATGGCAGCGTCCTGCGTATGAAGCACCAATGCGACGAAGGACAAAACAAACACTCTAGAACCATGGTTCTTAACCTGGGTTCGACCAAACCCCAGGGGTTCAGTGAGCCAGTCTCAGGGGTTCGGCAGAGGTCCTCCAAAACGCATTGCAATTTTTTTAATATTTTTTTTTTAGTTTTGTATCAATTTTTTATCTATGTGTTATTACACTTATTATTAATATTATTATTATTTTGCTATGTATGTTACGAACGAATGGAAATGTTATTTGTAATTGTATTCCCATCCCATTCATGGTTTCTCTGGTCTGTGTTTAAGATAAGTTGTTTCACACTGACTGTAGTAAGTTGAATCAATGAGCAACTTGCTAATTATTCTGTTGATGGTGCTTACTTGCTTACTTGCTTACTGGATTTTGGACTTTGCAGGTGTTCGGAAATTCCAGTGAATAGCCTCGATTAGCTTGCCGTGTGCCGTGCGTCATTGGTCGCCCCTTACTTTGGAGTTACTGATTAATTGAAAAGTAAGTTGGAAATGTTTGTGGATATGCAGGGCGGGTTCAGAGTTATATTAAAGTCAAAAGTGGATGGTGATTATAAAATATGATTGAATTACTCACAAAATTAGGTGGAGGTGATATAACTCCTTTGGTCGCAATTCAAAACTAACAATTCACAGTTTTCTATGTAATATTATAATGGGATTTGAGGTGACATAGAGTTGAGTAGATAATAAATCCCGTCATCTTAACTATAAGTTATGTTTTCTTCGTTAAAATATCTGTTTTCAGAGGGGTACTGATTATATTTAAGCATGTTCCTTTTTTAATTTTTGTCATATAATTATATGCCCGAACTCAATTAAGATCAGTTTGTTCCTTTTTTTTTTTTTTTTTTGCAGTATGTCGAGCAAAAAAAGGAAGTGGTCAGAGGATTACATGCTGTACGGGTTCACATGTTTGACGGAATGGGACAGAAGTCAGAGTCCTCAATGCATGCTTTGCAATGTCAAGTTGGGCAACTCCAGCCGAGCACCAGCAAAACTACGGGACACAAACAACAACAACATGCATTTTAAGGCCATTTCCCCTGCTAGAGCGGGGGTTAGCAAAACTACGGGAACACTTCAAAAAACTGCACGGTGAGGGTCAGTACAAAGACGCAACACTGGATGAATTCAAATTTAAGAGAGTCCGATTCGACGCAAGTGCTACCTTGCCCACTCTCGGCTTCGTTCCAATTGACAAACCGATCCTCACCGCGTCGTATGAAGTTGCGTACCTGATCACAAAGCAGGACAAACCGCACACCGTTGGCGTAACACTCATCAAACCGGCCGCGTTGAAGATGGCCAACATCATGCTGGGAAAAGCTGCTGAAAACAAGTTGTCTCTCGTTCCACTCTCAAATGACACCATCAGATGCAGAATCGACGACATGAGCGACGACATCCTCGCCCAGGTAGTTGCAGATTTAGTCGAGAGCCCAACAAAATTCAGCCTTCAACTGGACGAGACCACCGACGTTTCGAATTTGAGCCAGCTCATCTTATTTGTGCGTTATGTCAAAGGAGACGAGATCTAGGAAGACTTTCTGTTCTGCGAGCCTATCACAACAACGACGAAGGCAGCTGACGTGAAGAAGTTTGTGGACGACTTCTTCAGAAGCAACAGCCTCTCGTGGAACATGGTGTCTGCAGTTTGCTCGGACGGAGCTGAAGCCATGCTGGGATGCAACTCCGGTTTTGGAGCGCTGGTGAAGGCCGATGCACCACACATCATCGTCACGCACTGTGTCCTGCACAGACACGCGCTGGCATCAAAAACCCTGCCTCCAAAACTGGCCAATGTTCTGAAAATCGTCGTTGAAACTGTGAATTACGTGTGAAGCCGTTCTCTGAATCATCGCATCTTCAAAGAGCTGTGCAATGAAATCAGCTCTGAATTCGAAGTCCTTCTCTACCACTCTAACGTTCGATGGTTATCACGAGGGAAGGTAGTGAGCCATGTTTTTGCCTTGTGTGTAGAATTAGCCCTGTTTTTGCGAGAACACCAGCAAGCCATGCAACGCACTTCCAAGAGTCAGAGTTCATCCTCGCTTTGGCGTACTTGGCTGACATCTTCAACGCACTCAATCATCTCAATTGCCAGATGCAAGGCGGTGGAGTGAATGTCATCGAATCTGAAGAAAAGCTGAGCGCTTTCCGAAAGAAGTTACCATTGTGGAGGGGGCGAACAGAGAACGACAACTTCGCGAACTTTTCGCTAATGGACGAGTGCGTGAGCGGGATCGAAGATGAGTCTGAAGTTGGAGGCACTGCTGTACCGGGGGAGCTGAAGCAAGCGATTGCCACGCACTTGGATGAGCTGGGAAAGTCATTCGACGGCTACTTCCCCGACCAAGAGCAATACCCAGCATGGGTGCGGCAGCCATTTACTTTCGACGTTGCAACGGCAGATGTCAACGACCAATACCTCGACGACCTCATCGAACTTCAGCACAGCCAGACTCAACTACAACTCTTCGGCACAACAACGCTCTCAACGTTTTGGTGCCGCCAAATGGAAGGGTATCCTCACATCGCTAAAATTGCCCTTGAGATCCTCACGCCGTTCGTTACAACGTATATCTGCGAGCATGCGTTTTCGAAAGTGGTGGACATTAAAAGAAAGAAAAGGAGCAGGCTTGCATGCGAAAATGATTTGAGGGTGGCCCTTGCCAAAACAAAACCACGCATTTCCCAGATCGCCTCCCGAAAAGAAGAATAGAAAACGCATTAAGATTCAAATCTTCTTAATTTTTTGGTCAAATTTGAGGGGTTCCGCGAATGTTCGGTGGGTTTCGTTAAGGTTCGGCGCCTTTAAAAAGGTTAAGAACCACTGCTCTAGAACGTCAATCGGTAGAGAACATACCTCCACCAGGTGACCAGTTTACATTTTGTATCCACTGATAGGCCGGATCAGGATCCAAACCTGAACATTGAATCAGGTTGTGCTTTTAACCAACTCATTCACCAAGTTTTGTAATGACTTGTCCACAACTTTTTGAAATATCATGCTTTATATTGGTTTTGGCTCCATCTCTCAATGTTGAAGAATCGCTTAAGAAATTTAAAAAAATTCTCGGATCCCGATTCAGATCTTCACCCAAAATAGAATCCATCCTCATCACACATCCAACGTCTCCACCTAGTTTTGCCCGAATCCGTCCACAACGTATTGTGCTCACAAATAAACAAGTGTGACAACAACCTCCATCCACCTGTAGTGACTTCTCGTTTTCCATGCATCATTTTCAACAGGAACGGACAGTGCAGACAGAATCAATTCACCAAGCTCGTTCCTCACATACTGGCGCACACCTAGCGGGCATGGTTTAAAACCAGGAACACCCAATCAACTCTGAGTATGTGAGGAGGAAGCGGTTTTTACATGGACTTTTCCTCTCGAGCAGCTTGGAGCTAAAGGGCGCAATCACGTGGAGTGAGTCAATACTGTACTTCACTGTTCTTAGGTTTCCCTTGGGACTATCAGCAGAGTGCTACTTCACCACCCGCTCACTGTTTACGACAACCCACAAACCTTTCTACTTCCTGGGATTTTTTTTTCTTCTGCCATTTTAGATCACTTTTTGCCGGTGGAATATTCATTTTGTTTAACCACTGCTCTTGTCACCCCAAAGCATTGGTATTGTCCTGTTCACAGATGGTTACCACCGAGACCCGTGAACGGACGAGCCTAACAAGCTTTAACTCCGAGGCATTACCCAATTATGGCGGTTAGGGATGGAAGAACCACGAAGCGCTTATTCTCACAAAACACGGGTTTATGCTTGAACCCACAAATAAACGACATAACAAAAATGTAACAATGATTCTGTACAATAAAACAAGGCACGGGAAAGACATAAAGAAAATAAATACTGAGGTAATAAATTCTACGTCGAGGATCCTCTCAAATGGACACAAAACCACACACAGGGTGAAGTAAGAAAATAAAAAGAAAAGCTTCGGCACTCAGCTGGCCCAATGGATATTGTGGAAGGTCAGCAGTCGTCGAAGTCTGAAGCCCCATTAAATGGTGGCCAAGCTGTATGCCGAAGGCGCCCGGGATAGAGGCGAGCAGGGAAAGCGGCCCTCTTTCTTTTCTGGTTCCAAAACTCTGCAATCCTTTGGCGTGGTAAATAAAGTCCTCTGATTTGGGAAGAAAATGCAGACACGTCCTGCAGCACACCAGAGACAGCCCAGGACAAGCCTCCTCACGGTTACACACCACCCGAATATCGAACCTTCCCAGCCTCCTTCCACGCTCACCCAACCCACGCCATCGGGCCGGGTGGGGGGGGGGGGGGGTGTGGGGGTGGGGTGTGGCTTGCTGTTCCCGTCTCCTGCCCATCGAACCATTGTAACTCCGCCTCTCCTCGGCGTGTCTTTGCTCTATCATGTCCCATGGAGTGTGACATTGGCCAGCCAATGCTACACTTGGCCGGCTGATGTTATAATCGTTAGGAATGGTCACAGGGGGTATTACGAACAGGGGAAATTAACCTTAAGTCCTAATACTAATTAACATGGCACAACCCCCCATATGGTGCACATTTAAACACAACCTTAAGCTACATTTTCCCTACTTATTACATCGAAATGCTACTACACGTCACACTGTCAATACTATTCCGATGCAATCCTACCTTTCTTACAGTATTCTCTAACCTCCCCCATAAACATAATAGTATTTTTGTCTCCTGAAAAAAATCAACATTTTCATGATGGGGTTACCCACCGAGGCATTCGACCAGCTCCTCTGGATCATTGGTTGCATCTTGGTGGAATAGCCACCTTTATTTCCGTTTTACCATGTTCGTCGAGCGTAACAGAGAGGGGTGATTCCCAGCAAGCATCTAGCCACTGTATGACCACATGTGAGTATAAATTCACACACAATTTCTACCCACCTTCAATGGCAGAGGTAACCAGAACTTGATACCTACTTGTGACCTGCTGAGGGTGTTTGGAAGTTCAAAAACGGTCCATGTGACAACCTCGTTGCATTCCGGTGTGGTAAGGGATCCATCATAACGGTAGAACTGCTTGAGGTTCTCCCTCGGAGGAAGTATCTGCTCTAGTTTAAATGTGGAAAGCAGTTTCTTCACTTGCCCTGGAAATAAATACCAAATGAGTTTGTATTGCGACTGCAGACACAATATAATCGATGGATTATTTTCTTGTCCATGCATACAATGTACCTCCACATAATCAAATTCCAAACAATTTGTATTCGCTCGGAATACATGAGATATTGAAATCGGGTATTGAACATCACATTGTTCCTTTATCCCATTAACAAACTCAACATGAACCTCAAATATGTGTGCTCACTATTTGGCAAAAAATATATATTTTTTGACAAGTATGTTGATCACTCTGGTTTGTGTGTGTGTGTTTCTTTGTGTTTGTCTGTCCGCTCACTTATACTTGCCTACAGTTTACAGTTTTTAACCCATCTTCACGAAACTTCAGCAAATGGTAGAGTTCGTGGTCCGACAAATTCTTATATATTGTCACGCGGACCCTTCGGTTAACACCAGGGACCGCGGATGACCAGAACAGATTTACTTGAGGCGATGACCAAACGGATTCTACTATAAAACGCGGGAGGAAGAAGGGAAGTGGAAGCTGTGGTAAAAGCGCGTACCTGTGGAAGGCGAACGAAAACAAAACCAGATTTGTGTGGAATGAAAAATAATACAAGGGTTTATTGTAATAAAAGGAAGGGACAGGAAAACGCGATACTAAATAAAAGTCCTAAGTTGGGATCCCACACACCTCACTTCAGAAACGAGACACAGGAAGGAATTACAAAAAGAATTGTCTCGTCGTGTAATGCAAAATGTTCTGTGGGTGCAGCCTTATCTTGTCTGTCGTCTTGTATTGTCTGCCGTCCAAACACGGCTCCGTTCGGCCCCGCTCGCGCGCCACCAGGCCTCGCTCCAAGCTCCAATCGATCGCACACTTCGACAGGCCCCGATGCGACTCGCTCCGCTGCACACCACGAGGTCCCTCGCTCCAAGCTCCAAAGCACTGAGCACCGAGCACCGCTCAGATGGTGAACCAATGACCACTAGGACCTCTCAAGACCAAGAAGGGAAGCGCAGAGAGCACAAGACGTCGTGCAACACAAGACAGTGAAGAACCCAAAAACTAGAGCTAGAGCTGCTGCTGGACGTGCAAGAGAGAAAATGTCGTTCGGCACGCCCTTATATAACCTCCGTTACGACGTCAGCCTTGGCGCGCCACCCAATCGGCGCCTTCCACCGAACCTCCTAGCACCTTCCCTCCAATCACAGGCCCCTGTGGCGTGGTCATGTGATGTTGCTAGGCAAGTTTGTGATGCGATCGCCGGCAGCGATCATCGGTGGTGTCCTGGCCTGGTTTCCTGTCCGTTTTCTTCCAAAGTCATGGTAAGGGAGGGGAACTAATTAATGTGTGCACTACAGGGCCTGTCTAAGTGTCTACAGGTGTGAATTGCCATAAGGGGCAAAGGTTTGATTACCAGGTGTGACGCACAAGGGCTGTTATCTTTAATCCCTATCACTACCGAGCACACAAACATCCTGGTATGTTCACAAGCAGACATCTTAACCCGACAAACTGGACTACACACACACAACTTATTACAGGTAGATTCCCTATCGCAACAGTCGAATACCTACCTATACAGATCTAGCTGGCTCTAGATTTTGCTCCACCCCCAGACATAACAATATTCTTGAGGTCAAAAGGTCAACATCAATTTCCAATTTATAAAATCCTCAATTTTCATCCGATTGACGTGAAATTTGAATAAGATTTACATATCGGCGAACTGAATTCAACGACTATTTTTGAGATCAACATAGGCCAAAAGGTCAACATAGGCCAAAGGTCAACCACTTTTTTTGAATTTCTAAAATCCTCAATTTCCATCCGATTGACTTGAAATTTGAATAGGATTTTCATGTCAGCTTACTGAATTCAACCACCAACTATTTTTGAGATCACCATGGGCCAAAATAGCAACATAGGCCAAAGGTCAACAACAATTTCAAATTTCTAAAATCCTCAATTTTCATCCGATTGACTTGAAATTTGAAGAGGATTTACATATCAGTTAACTGAATTCAACCACCAACTATTTTTGAGATCAGCATAGGCCAAAATGTCAACAATTTTATATTTCTAAAATCCTCAGTTTTCATCTGATTGACTTGAAAACTGAATAGGATTTGCATATCAGCTTACTGAAACCAACCACCAACTATTTTGAGGTCAACATAGGGCAAAAGGTCAACATAAGCCAAAAAGTCAACATTGGTCAAATTTCTAAAATTGTCAATTTTCATCCGATCAACTTAAACTTTGAAGATGGTTTGCATATCAGGTCACTGAATTCAACCACTAATTATTTTTGAGGTCAAAAGGATGCTCCACTGAGTGCCATTCTACTTTGTTCTGCTTGCCAAGTGTCGCTCTGAGTGATTTTTGATGTGTTTGTCTGTCTGTCGTGGGGGGGGGGGGGGGGGGTGAGGAGGCACGGGACAGTGCCAACTATCTTTGCGATTGCATATCGTGTAGCGTCGCTGCCGCCAGGTATTGGACAGTATTACAAGTTCCCACCCTTCACAGTACAGTACACACTCCCTCCTCCCCATACACCCAAACTCTCTGTCTCCCACATACTCACACAAAAAACACTCCCACCCCCTTCCCTCCATTACACACACACACACACACACACACACACACAAACACACACACACACACACACACACTCGCTCTCTCCCACACACACACACATTCATGGATGATACAATGCATGCTATTGTACAAAATCAAACGCCAAATAATCAAACTGATAGAGAAAGCAATGGAGCTTTGGAATACCACATTGATATTACGGCATTTTGAAGGAAAGATCAAAATACCAGGAGTGAAGATGTGTTGAGGAATCTTCTAGGGAAACGGCCTTTCACCCCTCCTGTTTTACCTGGCCATGGACCCACTGAGCAACCTCATTAATGAGTAAGGACACGGATACACCCAGCCGTCAAATAAGAGAACGTCCAAAGAGAAAAAAAATGGTGACTTGTCTACTTTACAAGGATGATTCACATGCACTGTACTTTACATGCACTTTACAAGTGTAAATTCATACAAGGTAGACCAACAAAAACGGACAACATAAAAAATGACAAAAATACACCAACATAGGAGCTAGACAGTGATGCATCATACAAATACCTCGGAGTTGAAGAGGGCCACCAAATATTCACAAACAAATTGTTATGTCAGGTCAATCTTTTGGGACTGCCACTGGTAACATGTAACCCAGTGCTACCTGCCGCATGGTCAGGTTGTCTGTGACTAAACCGACACCCCTCACTTGCTTTGTTAGTGGGGAGGGTGACTGTGACTCCTGTCAGGACCAAACACAACACCTGGCAAAGGGCGGATGAGCTCAGGGAGCCAACGGCCATCCAGTAAGGACATGGTGTCTCCTAAAAAACATCCTTCCGGTTTAGACCGGTTCAACTTCAAGTCATACCAAAGACTTTAGAAATGGTACGTGCTGCTTCGTTGCTCGAAAATGACAGAGCACGGGCGGACAATCCCCATCGGTAGGCATCCATGGGGAAGAGGAAATTCCTTTTGAGAAAATGATATGCTGAATACGGTGAGAAACGCGGCGCCATTGTTATGACGTCACTGGTACCCAGAGTGCAGCAGTACAGCCCCAACAATTGCAAAAAAGAAGAAAGAAAAATATAAAACGAAATATCAACAGACATATACCGACAAGTGGGAAAACGATAAAAGAGCAGGCAGGTATAAAAAAAAGTGTTGTACAGATTGGGAGTCGACAAAAAAGGCTCTTTGGAATTGCTAAGAAGAGGTCCAATACAGGGATGGAGAAACTAGGATGGAGAAACTAGGATGGAGAAACTAGGATGGAGAAACTAGGATGGAGAAAGTGGGATGGAGAAACTGGGATGGAGAAAGTGGGATGGAGAAAGTGGGATGGAGAAACTGGGATGGAGAAAGTGGGATGGAGAAACTGGGATGGAGAAAGTGGGATCGAGAAAATGGGATGGAGAAACTGGGATGGAGAAACTGGGATGGAGAAAGTGGGATGGAGAAACTGGGATGGAGAAAATGGGATAGAGAAAGTGGGATGGAGAAAGTGGGATGGAGAAAGTGGGATGGAGAAAGTGGGATGGAGAAAGTGGGATGGAGAAAGTGGGATGGAGAAACTGGGATAGAGAAAGTGGGATGGAGAAAGTGGGATGGAGAAAATGGGATAGAGAAAGTGGGATGGAGAAACTGGGATAGAGAAACTAGGATGGAGAAAGTGGGATGGAGAAACTGGGATAGAGAAACTAGGATGGAGAAAGTGGGATGGAGAAAATGGGATGGAGAAACTGGGATGGAGAAAGTGGGATGGAGAAAATGGGATCGAGAAAGTGGGATGGAGAAACTGGGATGGAGAAAGTGGGATGGAGAAAATGGGATGGAGAAACTGGGATGGAGAAAGTGGGATGGAGAAAATGGGATCGAGAAAGTGGGATGGAGAAACTGGGATGGAGAAAGTGGGATGGAGAAAGTAGGATGGAGAAAATGGGATGGAGAAAGTGGGATGGAGAAACTGGGATAGAGAAAGTGGGATGGAGAAACTGGGATGGAGAAACTGGGATGGAGAAAATGGGATAGAGAAAGTGGGATGGAGAAAGTGGGATGGAGAAACTGGGATAGAGAAAGTGGGATGGAGAAAGTGGGATGGAGAAAGTGGGATGGAGAAAGTGGGATGGAGAAACTGGGATAGAGAAAGTGGGATGGAGAAAGTGGGATGGAGAAAGTGGGATGGAGAAAGTGGGATGGAGAAACTGGGATAGAGAAAGTGGGATGGAGAAACTGGGATGGAGAAAATGGGATGGAGAAAGTGGGATGGAGAAACTGGGATGGAGAAAATGGGATGGAGAAAGTGGGATGGAGAAAATGGGATAGAGAAAGTGGGATGGAGAAACTGGGATGGAGAAAATGGGATAGAGAAAGTGGGATGGAGAAAATGGGATGGAGAAACTGGGATGGAGAAAATGGGATGGAGAAAGTGGGATGGAGAAAGTGGGATGGAGAAACTGGGATAGAGAAAGTGGGATGGAGAAACTGGGATGGAGAAAATGGGATAGAGAAAGTGGGATGGAGAAAATGGGATAGAGAAAGTGGGATGGAGAAACTGGGATGGAGAAAATGGGATGGAGAAAGTGGGATGGAGAAACTGGGATGGAGAAAATGGGATGGAGAAAGTGGGATGGAGAAACTGGGATGGAGAAAATGGGATGGAGAAAGTGGGATGGAGAAAGTGGGATGGAGAAACTGGGATAGAGAAAGTGGGATGGAGAAACTGGGATGGAGAAAATGGGATGGAGAAACTGGGATGGAGAAAATGGGATGGAGAAAGTGGGATGGAGAAACTGGGATGGAGAAAATGGGATAGAGAAAGTGGGATGGAGAAAATGGGATGGAGAAAGTGGGATGGAGAAACTGGGATAGAGAAAGTGGGATGGAGAAAGTGGGATGGAGAAACTGGGATAGAGAAAGTGGGATGGAGAAAGTGGGATGGAGAAAGTGGGATGGAGAAACTGGGATAGAGAAAGTGGGATGGAGAAACTGGGATGGAGAAAATGGGATGGAGAAAGTGGGATGGAGAAAGTGGGATGGAGAAAGTGGGATGGAGAAACTGGGATGGAGAAAGTGGGATGGAGAAACTGGGATGGAGAAAATGGGATGGAGAAAGTGGGATGGAGAAAGTGGGATGGAGAAAGTGGGATGGAGAAACTGGGATAGAGAAAGTGGGATGGAGAAACTGGGATGGAGAAAGTGGGATGGAGAAAGTGGGATGGAGAAAGTGGGATGGAGAAAGTGGGATGGAGAAACTGGGATGGAGAAACTGGGATGGAGAAAGTGGGATGGAGAAACTGGGATGGAGAAAATGGGATGGAGAAAGTGGGATGGAGAAAGTGGGATGGAGAAACTGGGATAGAGAAAGTGGGATGGAGAAACTGGGATGGAGAAAGTGGGATGGAGAAACTGGGATGGAGAAAATGGGATGGAGAAAGTGGGATGGAGAAAGTGGGATGTAGAAACTGGGATGGAGAAAATGGGATGGAGAAAGTGGGATAGAGAAAGTGGGATGGAGAAAGTGGGATGGAGAAACTGGGATGGAGAAAGTGGGATGGAGAAAGTGGGATGGAGAAACTGGGATGGAGAAAGTGGGATGGAGAAACTGGGATGGAGAAAGTGGGATGGAGAAACTGGGATGGAGAAAATGGGATGGAGAAAGTGGGATGGAGAAACTGGGATAGAGAAAGTGGGATGGAGAAAGTGGGATAGAGAAAGTGGGATGGAGAAAGTGGGATGGAGAAACTGGGATAGAGAAAGTGGGATGGAGAAAGTGGGATGGAGAAAGTGGGATGGAGAAACTGGGATGGAGAAAGTGGGATGGAGAAACTGGGATGGAGAAAGTGGGATGGAGAAACTGGGATGGAGAAAATGGGATGGAGAAAGTGGGATGGAGAAAGTGGGATGGAGAAACTGGGATAGAGAAAGTGGGATGGAGAAACTGGGATGGAGAAAGTGGGATGGAGAAACTGGGATGGAGAAAATGGGATGGAGAAAGTGGGATGGAGAAAGTGGGATGTAGAAACTGGGATGGAGAAAATGGGATGGAGAAAGTGGGATGGAGAAACTGGGATAGAGAAAGTGGGATGGAGAAAGTGGGATGGAGAAAGTGGGATGGAGAAAGTGAGATGGAGAAAGTGGGATGGAGAAAGTGGGATGGAGAAACTGGGATAGAGAAAGTGGGATGGAGAAACTGGGATGGAGAAAGTGGGATGGAGAAACTGGGATGGAGAAAGAATCATTAAAAATGCCAAAGAACAAGGACACTACACAAATGGCTTTGAAAAAAATGGCGGAACTGAGTCAATCGGACAAGTGTAAGTTCTGCAAGGTGGAGTAATCCATGGACACATCTGCAGAAATTCAATATCCCAGTTCCAGAAAACTCATGGAAACATGAACCAAGGACAATCACTGAAAACAAGGAAGGAACATTCCCGAATTCCCGAATTCCCGAATATGACCTGATGATTCCATCGAGTGTGAACATAGAAAACAAAGCATTGTGGCCGCCTCTAGTCATGATGTACAAAAAAAGAAAAGAAGGCATTGCTAATTGAGGTGTCAGTCCAACGATAAATACAAACAATCACTCGCCTCCTCATCGACACACAGATACTCCCTACACTCCACCTCCGCTCATTCACACACAAACACTCCCTCCCCTTACACACCACACACACACACACACACACACACACAACCACGCTTCCCCCTCCCTCATCCACACCAACCTTACCTTCATGTTGAACTCCATTCAGAGAATCCACGATTGCATTAAAAGCGACATTTTCCTTTCCTTCCTGGAAATGAAAAGCGAAATAAAATTTGAGCTTTGAATGAAACAGTTTACAGCTCGAGTTCACTGGCGAATCCTGGGTCGGTTAATGGATTCGTGTCATCACTTCCACCTCCAGTGCTAAATGAATGAACAAAATAAATGAATCAAAGGTGTTTCAGATGTACAAGGTGTTTCAAAAACGTGACTATTTGATCATCCTGATCCTGACTGTCGTCCATAACGCTATATTCTCTCTCTTGGTGGTGGTGGTGGTGGTGGTGATGATGATGGTGGTGGGATGGTGGTGATGATGATGATGATGATGATGGTGGGATGGTGGTGGTGGTGGTGATGGTGATGATGATGGTGGTGTTGGTGGTGGTGGTGAAGGTGGTGATGATGATGATGGTGGGATGGTGGTGGAATGGTGGTGGTGGTGGTGATGGTGATGATGATGGTGGTGTTGGTGGTGGTGGTGGTGGTGGTGTTGGTGGTGGTGGTGGTGATGATGATGATGATGATGGTTGGATGGTGAAGGTGATGGTGGCAATGGTGAAGGTGGTGGTGATGTTGATGGTGGTGATGTTGATGATGATGGTGGTGGTAGTGATGGTGGTGAAGGTGGTGGTGGTGATGTTGATGATGATGGTGGGATGATGGTGGTGGTGGTGGTGATGGTGATGGTGATGATGATGGTGGTGTTGGTGGTGGTGGTGGTGGTGATGTTGGTGGTGGTGGTGGTGATGTTGATGATGATGGTGGGATGGTGGTGGTGGTGGTGGTGGTGATGATGATGATGATGGTGGGATGGTGGTGGTGGTGGTGATGGTGATGATGATGGTGGTGTTGGTGGTGGTGGTGAAGGTGGTGATGATGATGATGATGGTGGGATGGTGGTGGGATGGTGGTGGTGGTGGTGATGGTGATGATGATGGTGGTGTTGGTGGTGGTGGTGGTGGTGGTGGTGGTGGTGGTGGTGATGATGGTTGGATGGTGAAGGTGATGGTGGTGATGGTGAAGGTGGTGGTGATGTTGATGGTGGTGGTGGTGATGTTAATGGTGGTGGTGGTGATGTTGATGATGGTGGTGGTAGTGATGGTGGTGATGGTGAAGGTAGTGGTGATGTTGATGGTGTTGGTGGTGATGTTGATGGTGGTGGTGGTGATGTTGATGATGGTGGTGGTAGTGGTAGTGATGATGTTGATGGTGGTGGTGGTGATGTTGATGATGGTGGTGGTAGTGATGGTGGTGGTGGTGGTGATGGTGGTGATGGTGGTGATGGTTGTGATGGTTGTGATGGTTGTGATGGTGGTGATGGTGGTGATGGTGGTATTATGCCATTTCTAACAAATAGTCAGTCGGACCCCACATCAACTATGGTGTTCAAAGTGGAACAAAAGTGAAAATCGTGACTTTGTGGTTTGAGACAAAATCCGACATGCAGGTGTGCCGACTGTATTGTCAGTATTCCAATATTCACAGTGTGTTTCACACCTATAATGGACCTTCCAGTGGGACCATTCAGCGGTTTGTGGAGCAGTTCCAAGCACATGGAGGCAACAGTGGCCGCGCACCAAGAGTTAACAAGGACCAAGGGAACATTGATCTTGTGAAATATTCTGGTATTGAAAGACCGAAGAAATCCCAATGTCGGCATTCCCAAGAACTGGTCATCTCAGCCTCATCTGTGTGGAGCATTCTCACTTTTGATCTCAAGCTCCACATCATATCTGTGAGGTATAAACTAACTCTGAAATCTGTGAGGTATAAACTAACTCTGAAACCTGTGAAGTATAAACTAACTCTGAAATCTGTGAGGTATAAACTAACTCTGAAATCTGTGAGGTATAAACTAACTCTGAAATCTGTGAGGTATAAACTAACTCTGAAATCTGTGAGGTATAAACCAACTCTGAAATCTGTGAGGTATAAACTAACTCTGAAATCTGTGAGGTATAAATTAACTCTGAAATATGTGAGGTATAAACTTACTCTGAAATCTGTGAGGTATAAACTAACTCTGAAATCTGTGAGGTATAAACTAACTCTGAAATCTGTGAGGTATAAACTAACTCTGAAACCTGTGAGGTATAAACTAACTCTGAAATCTGTGAGGTATAAACTAACTCTGAAACCTGTGAGGTATAAACTAACTCTGAAATCTGTGAGGTATAAACTAACTCTGAAATCTGTGAGGTATAAACTAACTCTGAAACCTGTGAGGTATAAACTAACACTGAAATCTGTGAGGTATAAACTAACTCTGAAATCTGTGAGGTATAAACTAACTCTGAAACCTGTGAGGTATAAACTAACTCTGAAACCTGTGAGGTATAAACTAACTCTGAAATCTGTGAGGTATAAACTAACACTGAAATCTGTGAGGTATAAACTAACTCTGAAATCTGTGAGGTATAAACTAACTCTGAAATCTGTGAGGTATAAACTAACTCTGAAACCTGTGAGGTATAAACTAACTCTGAAATCTGTGAGGTATAAACTAACTCTGAAGTCTGTGAGGTATAAACTAACTCTGAAATCTGTGAGGTATAAACGAACTCTGAAATCTGTGAGGTATAAACTAACTCTGAAACCTGTGAGGTATAAACTAACTCTGAAATTTGTGAGGTATAAACTAACACTGAAATCTGTGAGGTATAAACTAACACTGAAATCTGTGAGGTATAAACTAACTCTGAAATCTGTGAGGTATAAACTAACACTGAAATCTGTGAGGTATAAACTAACTCTGAAATCTGTGAGGTATAAACTAACTCTGAAATCTGTGAGGTATAAACTAACTCTGAAATCTGTGAGGTATAAACTAACTCTGAAGTCTGTGAGGTATAAACTAACTCTGAAATCTGTGAGGTATAAACGAACTCTGAAACCTGTGAGGTATAAACTAACTCTGAAATTTGTGAGGTATAAACGAACTCTGAAATCTGTGAGGTATTAACTAACTCTGAAACCTGTGAGGTATAAACTAACTCTGAAATCTGTGAGGTATAAACTAACTGAAATCTGTGAGGTATAAACTAACTCTGAAATCTGTGAGGTATAAACTAACTGAAATCTGTGAGGTATAAACTAACTCTGAAATCTGTGAGGTATAAACTAACTGAAATCTGTGAGGTATAAACTAACTCTGAAATCTGTGAGGTATAAACTAACTGAAATCTGTGAGGTATAAACTAACTCTGAAATCTGTGAGGTATAAACTAACTGAAATCTGTGAGGTATAAACTAACTCTGAAATCTGTGAGGTATAAACTAACTCTGAAATCTGTGAGGTATAAACTAACTCTGAAATCTGTGAGGTATAAACTAACTCTGAAATCTGTGAGGTATAAACTAACTCTGAAATCTGTGAGGTATAAACTAACTCTGAAATCTGTGAGGTATAAACTAACTCTGAAATCTGTGAGGTATAAACTAACTCTGAAATCTGTGAGGTATAAACTAACTGAAATCTGTGAGGTATAAACTAACTCTGAAATCTGTGAGGTATAAACTAACTGAAATCTGTGAGGTATTAACTAACTCTGAAACCTGTGAGGTATAAACTAACTCTGAAATCTGTGAGGTATAAACTAACTGAAACCTGTGAGGTATAAACTAACTCTGAAATCTGAGGTATAAACTAACTCTGAAACCTGTGAGGTATAAACTAACTGAAACCTGTGAGGTATAAACTAAATCTGAAATCTGTGAGGTATAAACTAACTCTGAAACCTGTGAGGTATAAACTAACTGAAACCTGTGAGGTGTAAACTAACTGAAACCTGTGAGGTGTAAACTAACTCTGAAACCTGTGAGGTATAAACTAACTGAAACCTGTGAGGTGTAAACTAACTGAAACCTGTGAGGTGTAAACGAACTCTGAAATCTGTGAGGTATAAACTAACTCTGAAACCTGTGAGGTATAAACTAACTGAAACCTGTGAGGTGTAAACTAACTGAAACCTGTGAGGTATAAACTAACTCTGAAATCTGTGAGGTATAAACTAACTCTGAAATCTGTGAGGTATAAACTAACTCTGAAATCTGTGAGGTGTAAACTAACTCTCGGAGACGGTGGGAGGGATTTTCGAAGCTCCACATGGTCTCCACGTTTTTCGAAGTTAAGTCTGTTCACAATTGTATTTTGTCGAAACTGTATTTATCTTTCGGTGGGTGAAGTTATTGTGTGCAACTTTGGTTGTTTCTCGGTGTTTATCTTTCATAAATTGATCGTCTGTTTGCCGTGTCGCGAGCAAGGCCTTTGCCGCGTCGCGAACGATTTGAAATCGAAGTTAAGTGATTGTTCCCATTTGTATTTTCGTTAAAACTGTATTTATTTATGGTGTTGTACGTATATTGTGTCCCGACGAAGATTTTTCGGTGCAAATCTTTCATACCTGTATTGAAAATCGTGTTAATTCGTGTCGTGTCTTGAGGCCTTGTACAGTGTGCACTGTACAACCTTGAGGCTTTGTTTTTCTCTTAGCGGTCCGTCGTTTGTGATCCAATAACTTTCGTTCTCTGTATTCCCAGGCTTTTCACCCATAGCCTACTTCCTTGTGTAAATCTCAACTCAAAAAAAAAAAAAAAAAAAAAAAAAAAAAAAAAAACATTTCCTTCTCTGTTCTCATTCGTTTATTCATTCTTATTCGTTCGTTCGTTCTTCGACCACGTGTTTCTCCCCCATTTCCCCAGATAGTTTTCACTCATTAACCTTCAATGTTTACACTTTCCCCTCAAGTTATGTATTCCGTCATATTTTATAACACCTTTTTCTTCTTCTTCTTTAAAAGGCTGCTTTCGACTTGCTCACCAAATCAATTCATCCCAAAAAAAATATCCATCTCCTATAGTGCCTTTTTTCTACATTCCCTAAACTCTCCTGCACTCCATCCTCCATCCAGCGTCCTTAAACGTATTTTTAACTCGAAGGTCACAAGAAACTCATTTTGCAATAAATGTTCGTTTCCCATAAATCGTACACTTTCAAAAATCCAATCTCACCCCTCCCCGCCAAATCTTCCCCATAACCCCTCCCCTCCAAATCTTCCGCATCACCCCTCCCCTCCAAATCTTCCCCATCACCCATCCCTTTCAAATCTCCCCCCTTGCCCCCTCCCTCCTAAACTACCCCCTCACCCCTCCCCGCCAAGACGCCCCCTCACCCCTCCCCTCCTAGACTCCTGCCTCACCCCTCCCCTCCAAATCTCCCCCATATCCCATCCCTTTCAAATCCCTCCCCTTGTCCCTTCCCTCCCAAACTCCCCCCTCACCCCTCCCCTTCAAATCTCCCCACCCTCATTGCTTCTCAATTTCCCCCCTCTCACTCCCCCTCCTCAAAGCGTCCTCCCCGCTTCTTCCCCCTTCAAACTCTCACCTCCATCTCCCCCAACCTTCTGCCTCGCTCTTCCCCCTCCTCAAATAACACCTCATTGTGGCTCACCCAATCACCATCAAACCTTTTGTCCGCCCCATCCTTCCCTTTCTCCGAGCTATTCTGAAATCTCTGACACACCTTCAACAGCTCTCCCTACCTCTTCCACCTCTTCCACATCTTACCCTACCCCTCCTCCCCCCTGTTCTGTATCTGATGCTCCCCCTTCCTCTTCATTAACGGTATGGACCTCAAACATCCGGGGCCTTCGTTCAAACTTAACTGATCTCTCCACACAGGTTGCTTCTGTCAAACCAGACGTGATCTGCTTAACAGAAACTTTCCTCCTTTATGATGTCTCTGATTCCATAGTATCTCTCCCGGGCTACTCCCTCCTCCGGTATGATAGACCTGAGCCTCGTCCTGGAGGCGGGGTTGCTATCTTTATCAAAAACTCTCTTCCTCACTCGCCCTGCACTGCACTCTCTCCACCTCACCCCCAGGAATACCTCTGGCTACGGCTTCCCCTTCGCTCCCACCTCTTGTTCATATGTGTGTTGTACCGTCCACCAAACAGTGATGACTCCATCTACATCTCGCTGTCTGATGATATGGACCAACTTCTATCTACTCATCCCAACTCTCTCTTCCTCATATGTGGTGATTTCAACTGTCATCATGCCAGTTGGCTGGGTGTGGGTACCTCTCTCACCAGCCATGGCTCCTCAGCAAAGGACTTCTGCGACTCACTGGGACTGACACAATCTGTCAATTTCCCGACCCGGATCTCAGTCAACGGAACATCTTCTCTTCTGGACTTGGTTATGACTAACTTCCCTGAAAATGTCTGCTGCTCTTCTTCTGCTCCGATCGGATCATCTGATCATGTCCTTGTTAAAGTGGACATCTCTCTGACCATCCTCAGGGAGCCTGCTCAGCGTCGACGAGTCTGGCATTTCACTCAGGCCAACTGGCACGGTCTTCAAGCAGCCATCAATCATCTGGACTGGTCTCCCATCTCTACCACCTCTGACATCAACTCATCCTGGGAAATCTTCCAAAGTAAATTGCTCTCTCTCATGCACAGATTTATCCCATCTCGTCTTCAGTTGTCATACCCTTCCTCCCGTCCATGGTACACGGAATCTTGTGGTGAGGCTGTTGCCCAGAAACAACTTGCCTTCGTCTCCTGGAAAGCAAATCCAACGGAAGGAAATCTCATTTCCTTTCACAAAGCCCGAAACAAGTGTGTGTCCACCCTCAGGAGAGCCAGGAAACAATATCTCTCCGTTCTCAAGACCGAACTCTCTTATCTGTCTCCCTCTTCCAAATCCTGGTGGCGTCTGGTCAAATCCGTTTCTGGTGTTTGTTCCCCCTCCATCCCCTCCCTTACCTCAAACGGCTACACAGCTGACTCCGCACGTGAAAAAGCTGAATGCCTCAACTCTGTGTTTGCCTCTAAATCTTGTGTCCCAAACCCATCCCTCTCTGTACCCACCATACCCTGTCGTACCCTGCTGCTCCTGGACTCCGTGTCCTTTCCTTCTGACAAGGTGGAAAAGTTTCTGTCAACCCTCGACTCTGATTCTGCAACTGGACCCGACGGCATCAGCCCACGGGTCCTAAAATCCTGCTCTGCTGCTCTATCTCACCCTCTCTCTGTTCTCTTCACCCTCTCTTTTGCTCAAGGTCAACTGCCATCTGCTTGGAAATCAGCCAACATCACCGCTTTGCACAAAAAAGGTGCAAAAACAGATCCTAGCAACTACAGACCAATCAGCCTTCTCCCAATTATCAGCAAAGTCATGGAATCCATCATTGCTTCGGATATGAAATCTTTCCTCTTCTCCAATGGCTTGATCTCTGATCATCAATTTGGTTTCAGACCAGGTCACTCTACTCTGGACATGCTGCTTCTGCTGTCTCAACAATGGATGGAGGTCCTCAATGCCAAACAGGAAATTAGAGCTGTCTCCCTCGACATATCACGTGCCTTCGACACGGTCTGGCACCCCGCTCTGCTCACCAAACTCTCCTCCTTTGGTATCCATGGAAATCTCCACGCATGGCTGGCGGACTTCCTCTCTAGTCGTCGTCAACGTGTGGCCCTGAATGGGTTTCTCTCATCTCCTCTTCCTGTTCAGGCTGGAGTTCCCCAAGGCAGTGTTCTGGGCCCCGTGCTTTTTCTGGTCTTCATCAATGATCTCTCTGACTCTCTCGAAAATCCTCTTTATCTCTTTGCTGATGACTCCACTCTCTGCCGCTCCATTCCTCTTCCCTCAGATCGGCAGTCTGCTGCCTCCTCACTCTCTGAAGACCTGGACAAAATCACAGACTGGTCAAACAAGTGGAACATGTCTTTCAATCCTGACAAATCTCACACTCTTACTATGTCTCTCCGAAAAGATCGACTGGACAACCCTCCCATCTACTTTCTCATCAATCCTCTCCAAGAAGTTCTGTCGCTCAAGATTTTGGGTCTCACTATCTGCCATGATCTTTCTTGGGAAAACCACATTTCCAAGCTGGCCTCCAAAGCCAGTCGCCGACTGGGCATCCTCCATCGTGCGAAGTCCTTCCTCGGCACACCTGAGCTCCTCACCACATACAAGGCTTTCATCCGCAGCTCAATGGAATACTGTTCTCCCCTATGGGCCGGTGCTCCTGCCTCACACCTAGCTCGGCTTCACGCTGTTGAAACCAAAGCTTTCAGAATTATTGGAATCTCCCGCGATGAAGCTATCTCTGAGGGCCTTTCACTCACTCACCGCAGGCAGGTAGGTGGTCTTTCTGTCTTCTACCGACTCCTCTCCGGCCTTGCACCCCCAGCTCTCTCTGTGCTCTGTCCCCCAAATATTCCTACAGGTCGCACAAGATCTGCCAGCAACCCTCTGATGGTTAAACTGCCGAAATCTCGGCTCTCTGCTCACCTTCACTCTTTCATTCCTCTTTTCTCCCGCCTCTGGAACAAACTCCCTCACTCCCTTCAATCCCACTCCTCCCTCCAGGTCTTTAAAACAGCTGTTCACCACCATCTCTTATCTTCCCCCATCCAAAACCTTGATCTTTTCTACCCCCGCTAATTCACCCCAGATCCACCTTGTTTGAAATTCCAACTTCTTTCCTGGAAGTCCTGGCAGTGTCCATATGTTTTATACCTCTCCCACCGCCCCCTTCCCATGCCCCCCCCCAAAGCCCTCGCCCTCTCTCAGATCTCTCGATGTCTCCATGTCTCTCGGTCCCTGCTCTCAAATGTTGTGTTTGTGTCCTTCCCCCTCTCTCCCCATCTTGTCTACCGCTCCCGATGTTATATGTTTTATGTGTCGGTTTGTCTTTCTGTGTGATTAATGTTCGCTCTTTCACGAGCCTCGATCTTGTATACAACAAAAAAAAAAAAAAAAAAAAAAAAAAAAACTCTGAAACCTATGAGGTATAAACTAACTGAAACCTGTGAGGTATAAACTAACTCTGAAACCTGTGAGGTATAAACTAACTGAAACCTGTGAGGTATAAACTAACTGAAATCTGTGAGGTATAAACTAACTGAAACCTGTGAGGTATAAACTAACTCTGAAACCTGTGAGGTATAAACTAACTGAAACCTGTGAGGTATAAACTAAGTCTGAAACCTGTGAGGTATAAACTAACTCTGAAACCTGTGAGGTATAAACTAACTGAAACCTGTGAGGTATAAACTAAGTCTGAAACCTGTGAGGTATAAACTAACTCTGAAACCTGTGAGGTATAAACTAACTCTGAAACCTGTGAGGTATAAACTAACTGAAACCTGTGAGGTATAAACTAACTCTGAAACCTGTGAGGTATAAACTAACTCTGAAACCTGTGAGGTATAAACTAACTGAAACCTGTGAGGTATAAACTAACTCTGAAACCTGTGAGGTATAAACTAACTCTGAAATCTGTGAGGTATAAACTAACTCTGAAACCTGTGAGGTGTAAACTAACTCTGAAACCTGTGAGGTATAAACTAACTGAAACCTGTGAGGTATAAACTAACTGAAACCTGTGAGGTATAAACTAACTCTGAAACCTGTGAGGTATAAACTAACTCTGAAATCTGTGAGGTATAAACTAACTCTGAAACCTGTGAGGTGTAAACTAACTCTGAAATCTGTGAGGTATAAACTAACTGAAACCTGTGAGGTATAAACTAACTGAAATCTGTGAGGTATAAACTAACTGAAACCTGTGAGGTATAAACTAACTCTGAAACCTGTGAGGTATAAACTAACTGAAACCTGTGAGGTATAAACTAACTGAAACCTGTTAGGTATAATCTAAGTCTGAAACCTGTGAGGTATAAACTAACTCTGAAATCTGTGAGGTATAAACTAACTCTGAAACCTGTGAGGTATAAACTAACTCTGAAACCTGTGAGGTATAAACTAACTGAAACCTGTGAGGTATAAACTAACTCTGAAACCTGTGAGGTATAAACTAACTCTGAAACCTGTGAGGTATAAACTAACTGAAACCTGTGAGGTATAAACTAACTCTGAAACCTGTGTGGAAGTGTAACTCAGTGTAACGTATTGATTGGCCCTGGTAACTCATTGATTAAATCTGGTAACGAAGCAGAATGTGCATGAACATGATAATCTCTTGAAACACCTGGTCAAGGCCCCAGGCTAGAGCACCCTCCTACTGTGTAAATGGAAATCACAGCAGGAGGGGAGCGAGTTGATGCCAGGACTTGGTGCAATGCATGACCTCAGGGCATCAGCGGAGAAAGGATTAACGTTTCAGCGGACAGAGGATTAAGTCCAGTTTGTCGATATAAACTAGAGCAAACGTGGAGTCGACAGGACTTGCTACGAGAGGCGCTGACCGAACGGGAGTGTCGGATGAACGAGAAGGACCAGCGAAAAGAGTTAACCTGATCCATTATATTATGCGGTATCATTTTGGTAATTGGAATGAAGTAAATACAGTTAATAAACTAGACCTTTTGTAAACCTGTGTGCGGTCATTGGAGTCCTGTGAGTCATACACAAAATTCTTCCACAATCTGGAGGCACCGCTGAGATCAATTGTACAAGCAAGTAAAAGGTGAGTGTGTCTTGTTTTGTCCAATATGATTTACGAACTTGGAAGTTATGTGTACATACATGGGGGAGCAGGTGGTCTGGGGCTTCTTTGCGCACCGATGCCGCGATATAGGTGGCGTGAGCCATCACGAATGGGATTTCGATAAACGACTGTAGCAATTTATTCGTTTTTTTTTCTAAATGATTTCTGTAAATACATATTTTTGCGCTGGTTATTAAAGAGCCTTACTGTGACCTGGAAGCAAACGGAGCAAGTGTGCACCTTGCGACCGCTTGCTTCCAGGACGTGTAAGGCCGGTACACTCGTTTACCCACCCGCACACGACACGTATAAAGTACTTCTTTTTTTGCACTTGTTCAAAGCACTCGGCGCTCGGCGAGCGACAGGGAACCGGGAAAGGGAATTATATTTATATATATATATTTTACCTCATTCCAATTTATGGTATTGCGACAAAAAGGCTTATATCTTTGGAAACGACTGGTCGGATTTAGACAAATTAAACCTCGTTCGATCAACAAATAAATTCATGACAGACAACCCCCCCTCATGCCGGTCCAGAATTATGATGAAAGATGGCGATGGGAAAAAAAAATTGCATAAAATTTTGTCCAGGTCCATCACTACACGACGAAATGATTGGATTTTGGTTCAGGTCCGAATCCAGATCCGGCCTATCAGTGGGATACAAAACATAAACTGGTCACCAAGGCGGAGATATAATAATAATAATAATTCTGTATTATTTAGTTAACCAGTTTGTGTGAAACCTCAACCTAAATATAAAAATTGATCTGCTTGATGTTAGTTTAAGGGCTGTTCCAAATTTATCCTGATTATGAGACAAAAACAGCAGAGTGGGAATCGGCAGACAATGGAACAGCTAGCGACGAGTGTTTTGTGAGTAGCAACCACTCTCTGGTCGAGGCTCATAGAAAAAAAAAAAAAAAAAAAAATTGATACTTATTGATTTGGCACGCTTACAATAGATATTAATGGCGAGGGTTCTGTGGTCGTTCGTTTTGGCTTTGCGAATGGACCAAACCATTGCATGTAAATAGGAGGGGGGTTCTGTGGTCGTAACTGCCACGTGGTTTCAAAGTTTTGTTGTGTGTTTTTTTTTTTTGCAAGCACGTACGGGCACGCCCTAGTATATATAAATAGAGGTAATTATGAGAGATAATTACAGGAAATGTGTACTGTTCTTGTTGTGATTATGAGAGATAATTACAGGAAATGTGTACTGTTCTTGTTGTGATTATGAGAGATAATTACAGGAAATGTGTACTGTTCTTGTTTGGTGAGTATGAGAGATAATTACAGGAAATGTGTACTGTTCTTGTTTGTTGGGTTTTCAGAGATAATTACAGGAAATGTGTACTGTTCTTGTTGTGATTATGAGAGATAATTACAGGAAATGTGTACTGTTCTTGTTGTGAGTATGAGAGATAATTACAGGAAATGTGTACTGTTCTTGTTGTGATTATGAGAGATAATTACAGGAAATGTGTACTGTTCTTGTTGTGAGTATGAGAGATAATTACAGGAAATGTGTACTGTTCTTGTTGTGATTATGAGAGATAATTACAGGAAATGTGTACTGTTCTTGTTTGGTGAGTATGAGAGATAATTACAGGAAATGTGTACTGTTCTTGTTGTGATTATGAGAGATAATTACAGGAAATGTGTACTGTTCTTGTTGTGATTATGAGAGATAATTACAGGAAATGTGTACTGTTCTTGTTGTGAGTATGAGAGATAATTACAGGAAATGTGTACTGTTCTTGTTGTGATTATGAGAGATAATTACAGGAAATGTGTACTGTTCTTGTTGTGATTATGAGAGATAATTACAGGAAATGTGTACTGTTCTTGTTTGGTGAGTATGAGAGATAATTACAGGAAATGTGTACTGTTCTTGTTGTGATTATGAGAGATAATTACAGGAAATGTGTACTGTTCTTGTTGTGAGTATGAGAGATAATTACAGGAAATGTGTACTGTTCTTGTTGTGATTATGAGAGATAATTACAGGAAATGTGTACTGTTCTTGTTTGGTGAGTATGAGAGATAATTACAGGAAATGTGTACTGTTCTTGTTGTGATTATGGGAGATAATTACAGGAAATGTGTACTGTTCTTGTTTGTTGGGTTTTGAGAGATAATTACAGGAAATGTGTACTGTTCTTGTTGTGATTATGAGAGATAATTACAGGAAATGTGTACTGTTCTTGTTGTGAGTATGAGAGATAATTACAGGAAATGTGTACTGTTCTTGTTGTGATTATGAGAGATAATTACAGGAAATGTGTACTGTTCTTGTTTGGTGAGTATGAGAGATAATTACAGGAAATGTGTACTGTTCTTGTTGTGATTATGGGAGATAATTACAGGAAATGTGTACTGTTCTTGTTTGTTGGGTTTTGAGAGATAATTACAGGAAATGTGTACTGTTCTTGTTGTGATTATGAGAGATAATTACAGGAAATGTGTACTGTTCTTGTTGTGAGTATGAGAGATAATTACAGGAAATGTGTACTGTTCTTGTTGTGATTATGAGAGATAATTACAGGAAATGTGTACTGTTCTTGTTTGTTGAGTATGAGAGATAATTACAGGAAATGTGTACTGTTCTTGTTGTGATTATGAGAGATAATTACAGGAAATGTGTACTGTTCTTGTTGTGATTATGAGAGATAATTACAGGAAATGTGTACTGTTCTTGTTTGGTGAGTATGAGAGATAATTACAGGAAATGTGTACTGTTCTTGTTTGTTGGGTTTTGAGAGATAATTACAGGAAATGTGTACTGTTCTTGTTGTGATTATGAGAGATAATTACAGGAAATGTGTACTGTTCTTGTTGTGAGTATGAGAGATAATTACAGGAAATGTGTACTGTTCTTGTTGTGATTATGAGAGATAATTACAGGAAATGTGTACTGTTCTTGTTTGTTGAGTATGAGAGATAATTACAGGAAATGTGTACTGTTCTTGTTTGGTGAGTATGAGAGATAATTACAGGAAATGTGTACTGTTCTTGTTGTGATTATGGGAGATAATTACAGGAAATGTGTACTGTTCTTGTTTGTTGGGTTTTTCTGACGTTTCCACAATGTCGCTACAACGTTTCACTTTCGTTGTTGCAACGTTTTGCTCCAACGTTTTGGGGACACTCAAAATGTTAAGTGAATCGGATAAGAATTCAGGAATTATTTCATTATTAGCGATTAATGAAGTACTTATTTAATTAATTACATTGCTTATTAAATTACAGTAATTACATTACAGTAATTACCTGAGGTAATTACAGTAATTACAGTTCCGGTAATTACAGTAATTACAGTAATCATTACAGTAATTGCAGTAATCTTATTACAGTAATTACATTACATTAACTCAGGCACCTTTTGAGTAAGGAAGCTGATATTTGGACATAACACTGACCAAGGGATGTGGCTGTCAAGGAAAATATTAATTTATTGATTAATCATTTAATAAATTAACTCGTTGATTTATAAATGACTTATTTAATTAAAAGTCCTCAGAAATACATCTTCGGATGAAATACTTACAGATTGGTTATGCTATGAGCCAATTGATTAAGGAAAATATTTTGTGATGGCCATATTGGCAATTTCGTGGCCATATTCGTGGCAACTCAGTTAGTGCCACTGCACCTTTAAAATGCATCCCTGCGTTCATTTTTCGATCGATTGAGTTAAAATTTTGAACAATCGGATCTGGACTGTCGTTATTAACGACTCTAGCACGCACCCGTCCAATCAGGATGGAGCGGTATGGTCCCCGGATTATCACTGCCCGCAGTTTTAATTAATTTTACTTTTTCTCTTGGGCATATAATTTTGAAGACATGCATGTCATGATAGAGGAAATGTTTGTTCTGTTAAACGGAATAAATGTTGTTTATTTGTGTGGGTGTGTATTTTTGTGTATTTGGATATATTTTCACGACTAATTCCAGTTATCGTCCTGCAAAAGGTCTGCTCGTTCTTTTCCTTTGAGTCGTAAATTCCTGTTGAACTCTCATTAAAAAGCGGAATTAAGTACGCTGTGTGATGATGGAGATCCTTGATGACGAATCAGGAATAGTGAATGAGCAGACAAATATCACGGATGGTACACCAGATAGGGAAAATGTAGATGAAACCCCTTTTTGCTCAGGTGCTGTGTAGCGCTGCACAAAGATCCATATGAGCGGGGCCTGGGTGCTGTGTAATTAGTACACAAAGAACCAATTACTAGGGTGCTGAATAAACACAAAGATCCATTTTTGGAGCTGGTTCTCCCGGTGCTGTGATTTATTCAAAGAACCAAAATCTTGTAAGAATTAAGATATGATTTGTCGACATCATAAATACTTTAATATATGTAACGATTTTTGTAACGATCATCCTGCAAAAGGTCTGCTCGTTCTTTTCCTTTGAGTCGTAAAATCCTGTTGAATTCTCATTAGAATGCGGAATTAAGTACGCTGTGTGATGATGGAGATCCTTGATGACGAATCAGGAATAGTGAATGAGCAAACAAATATCACGGATGCTGCGGCTGGAGCAGGGGAAGCGATTTTTTGAATTGTTCAATGATTATTCGATATTGTTATGACTTATTGTCAATAGGTATACTAAGTGGCCATGAGGTAGCCTGTTGCTATGTACAGTTTTATTCTATTGTTGATTATACCACATAGCTGTGGTGATAAAGGAAATGTTCGTTTTAAATAGATGATTATGATAGGACCATGACGATAAAATCATGATGATTATTATGAAAGATATCATAGGGTTCAAATGCAGAATGATTGCATGAACTTGGGAAAGAACTTTCAAGCCCTATGGGATAAATTGGGTGGTACAAGCGATGGAGTTTCAAAATTTAGCATGATTGAAGGAATTTTACAGTCTTATTTCAGGAGTTTTACGAAATTTATATTGCCAAGAGATTTTGGGTACTATTAAAAGAAAAAAAAAATGATGAGATATTTTTCCCAATGAACTTTAATATCTGCCATCCATTTTGGCTGTCTCACGAATGAAGGATGAGTTGCCTTTAGTGGTTGCAAAGAAAATTTGTGGAGACCAGGCAAAATGGGGAAATATGTCAGATATGACCCTAGGACAGGACGGTGATTCATCAATTGACATGAGGTACGAACCAGAGGTGACGGTCAATGGATGGACCTGTCCTGACATCATTGGGGAAAGGGCTTATGCAAGGAGTCATCCAGAATGATTAATTTAATTTATTGATGAATATTGATGAATTAATTGAGATTGAATCTAATTGATTGAATTTAATAGAATAAATTTAACTGAATAAATTGAATTGAATATATTGATTGTTTGATTGATGAAAATGCGGTCTCAAGAAAGAAGCTTTGATATCTTTGCGTGATATTAACAATGTGGAGACAACCTGGGAATATTGAGCAAGGTGGTGAGTTTATATACAGATATATATGTGCGGTTACCATTGTGTGATTTCCCCGTCAACAGAGCGGACACCTGAGGATTCACCCATTTCATACTGACCCTCCGGCTCATCTGCAAATACTGATCTGTGAGATTGGATTGTGCAAAAGCCACGGCTGAGGGAGATTCTCTGGAAATCACCGTGCGAACAGGTGGAGAGACCCTTCCTGGAGGTACGAGTGAAGCTTTAGAGGAACAAACTACAACACATCCAACGCTACTTTGATAAAAGGCAGAATGGGAAATGGAGCCTGCAAGAATACACAAGGACAACCAGAGATTCCACAAAAAGGTACTTGTACACATCATATGTACGACCGTTATGGTGCAGAAGCTATAAGGCAGGTCGAGAATTGGTATTTGTGGACAAAGGGACATGATGAGGAGTTTCCAAGAGATGGTACATTTGAGCGAAGTCGATTGGAAAGATTGGAACAAAGATTGAAAGCCAGGAAGAGACAGAATCTAACGGTAGACTGGCTTGCATTCCATCTTTGGGATGGTGAATCCAGACAACGGGAACAGCAAGAACGGATAACGGAACTAGAACTTAAAATAAAAAGGATACAGGATACAGTGGAGGAGACAAATGCACAACTGCCCTCGAAATTAGGAATGAAAGTCACAGTTGTCCCATCTGATTTCCAGTTGTCTCCCCAAAAAGGACGGTACAGAGAATTTTTTCGTGTTTCAGGAGATAACGAGAGATTGCAGTGGCAACTCAGGGATGTAGAGATGCAGCCCAGCAATACAAGTGCACAGGTGCACAGATCAGACAACGACAGAAACCGGTGTTTCGAGTGTGGAAAGATGGGACATTGGAGAAGAAGATGTCCGTATGTCAACAGGAAGACAAGGTCATGGGGCAAACCAAGATCAAGGGTACCAGTGCTTACCGGTACCTCAGACAATGATTAGGCCTTCATTGCTGCAAATCCCAAATGATGATTGGCCTCAACAGATTCGATTACTGGACAAACATGAATAACTGTCGATGATTCTTGTGTCTGAAAAGTTTTCAGAGCAAGAATGATTCATTTTTTCTTTTTGCTTGTTAACAAATTAATAATTAATTGATCAAATGCCAAAATTGGATCTTCTATTTTGGGCACAGCAATTTTAAATTTACAAAGTTTGGAACAATTGCGTTGCAATTTTTTGGCAAACCAAGTAACAAGAGTCACATGATGATCAGGTGGGAATTTCGGACTATTGTTCCGCACGATTGATAGGTCAATGGTCGACTGACATGCAAATGGGTGTGTAGTCAAAATTTGGATAGATTAGTGTGAAGGCAGAAAGGGTAATTTCAATGTGACATAAGGGTTTTCTAAGAATGGACTTTTGGTTTATTTGTCTATAAGCATTTTGAATTTGATTGACAAATTTTATGAAATTGAAATAAAATTGACACCCATCTGATCTGTAAATAATGGTTCCAACGCAAACAAATATGCATAATGCATGTGTGTGTGTGTTTTTTTGTATCAATCTTACAAGATTGTTGACACCGACAGTGTGCCTGTCTGGAAATGGATAGTTATATGTGGATGGGATTGGGATATGTGGATGGGATTGAATATCCAGAGAATCCGTAAAATAAAATAGAAATATAATTTGATTATGAACATTATCTCTTTTGTCAAGGGAAATGGAATATAAAAATTTGATGTGCTGGGTTATGAGCAGCCATTAATTAATAGTAAAATTGTGAGTAATTTTGGGATTCCATTTTTTGATAGAATGTATATGAGAATAACATCTATTTATGGATATGAGCTTCATAAAAGGAAATGAGGAAGTACAAAATCATCCAAATTTGGGAGAGGTCTTACACTGACTTCCCAGAATACTCTGCTCATGGATTTTATATATATAAACTTGAATTTTATCAGCATATAAATTGGGCTGTATGTATGGATGTGTTTTAGGCATAGATGATATGGGAAAAGAGTAAAGAAAATTTTGCTGGTTTGAACTATTGTGGGTTTTCAGTTCTGGAGTTTAAACAAAGTCACTGGTTAACAGATGAGAAAGGATAGTAAATAAATTATTCTCTGCTGGGCAAATTAAGTACGATATTACTAAGACTTATGAGAGCTATTGTTCCACCTTACAGCAGTGGAAAATTATTGGGAAAAATTAGATCCAACATAATGAATCTATAAAAGAATGTGATAGGGATAATATCCTCAATTTGTACTAATTATTTGATTGTGGGTAAAGGAATTAAGTCATCGTAGTGGATTGTTAACAGCAGCCTGAAAATGTCCTGAGAGTGTGCATCCATGTAATCAGAAATCCCAGATTTGTTTTTTACAAACAACATTTTGGTAGAGGTCTTGTGTGGAACACTTCCTTGGTAGATAAAAACGGTACTGCATGCTGGCAGCCACTTTTGCGGCCAGTTAGGCCAAACAAATTGAGAGGAAATTGTAGTTAAATACGTAAGTTACACATGGCTATTTGTAAAAAAGGAAATTTGTTGAGATGGGAAACATTTTTCGAAGGTTTATTAAAGTGTTATAATATGACATGTGGCAAGGCAAACTATTGGATGGGAAAATTAGATCTGGCTATAGAATAAATTTATTGACCCCTTGAAGTTAATCCTTCGAATCATTGTTTCACTGGCATTTTTGTTCAAATTGGAAATAGTTTGGTAGAGCTTTGGTTAAAACCTTTGGTTGCGGTATCTTGGAACGAAATGACAAACCATAGGAGATTGATAAGAATAGAAACGAATATGGACCCAAAATAGAAAGTTGGATTCATGCCCCTCATTGCAAACAAGCACATGGGGCTAAGGTGGACGATCCCACAGAAAATGAGGCTGCACCTAGCAGCCCAGCAGAACATTCAGTGGTAGAAAAATGATAGTCGTGATTTACAGTCATTTGAATTACATTTTAACACCCCTTGCATTGATAAACATTACATTTTCAACATGCGATATTCCTACTTGGGATAGTGACATTTATTTGCCTACATGACATACAATTACCTGCTGATATTAATACAACATGAGTGAAAAATGTATCACAACTACACTCATGATCAGGGGATTGAGTTCAACCCCGGGAGATAGGGGGATAAGGGTAAGACAAATAATCTGATTATGTTACATATTAAGGGATTTTCTTTATTTACCTTTTAGGAAGCTTGTTAGTTTGGTATATAATGTTAAATGTCATCGACATATAACTATGTCATAGGTATGAATATATACAAGGAGTAGCAGACTTGTTTGTTGGTTTAGTAGTTATATTGGCAATTGTTTTAGTGGTGGCTTGCTTGAAAGCCTTAGTGACGGTGTGTTTGAATAAGGTAACCAACAACACGATGATAACGCATGAAGTGACAAATGAGGAAAGAAATGTGGAACCAGAAAAGGAAGACTTTTATGGCGACATAAACAGTAGAATTAAGATAATGGCATAACGACAATGTTATGAGTTGTGTCAATTACAATATCAATGAACTCATATCACCACGAGTGACACACTGTTAGAAAAAAAGAGGGAAAAGAAAAAGTGGAGAGGAATTATGGTAATAATACATTATGCTTAATTTGTTGGTTTGGGAAAATTGTTGTTGGGAATTAGGTATTCCCGTTTGTGATTGTAATCATATACAATGCTATTCTTACTTTAGTAATAAAATACATACCTGATTGAATATTATTTGTGTGACGCATATAAATGAATATAACTTTTTGTGTTAAGAAAAAACAACAAATTGTTGAATGTGAAACTGTCGGAAGATATACATGATTATGCTGATTTCATGGTAAGATGTACCCTATCTGATTCAGTGTGTGCGGAAAGCAGATTCAGATATGACTGAGCATAAGGATAAGACGAGATCACATTTTGGAGGGATTGCTAACGGAATTGGGAAGAAGTTCGAGAAAGAAAATTTGTGGCTAAAAAATGAAGTTAATCGTGGCATACACCCTCTTTCTCAAAGAATGATGAAGACATTCTCCCGTGTAACTTGGAGATGAATGCTTACCTTCACCAAGGAAATTTATGTGACCATTTGCCTGGATCACACTGCAACATATGAAAGAAAGGCGATCACTTACTCTTGTTCGAAGACTTCGAACATTCACCACATCAGAAGTTGCAGGACAACGACATTTTACCTGCAACCTCTGTGAAATGCGGGGACATATGTTATTACTTCACCAACGTCCGGGGAACCAGCATGGAGCTGCAAAAAACGGCTGTGCCCTTGTCACAACAGCTGTGCATGATTCTGCTGGTTGCTCCTGGTAAGGACCATGAATGACCTGAACACCATGGTCCCAACATCAGAGTGGATGCATCCGGCATCCCTGTTCCACATCTTGCTGGCCAATCAACGTCACACCAATACTTGCTGCCCACTCACAATGAGGGAGGAGGCAAGTCGACTACAACTGGGTGAAGGCCTTGTTCAAGGAATCATTATGGTTCACAGCAAAAAAGTGGCAAGAATGCTACATGGAGAGAAGGGTCAGTCTATGACTCCGCAGTGTTACCACAACAGCGAAATCCTACACGAAGTAGTGCAGGAGCTATGAAGACATTAGGAGAAAATGTTTCATACCTGGATTCAAACACAAGTGATCAGCCCTTCCTTTCAAACAAAGTCAACATTTGTGTGGAGGCAAACGTTTTTGCCAGATGGTGCAGATGCTTTACAAAACTTGAAAATGAAGTGAAATTGTTATATCTTGGTGATGGTGAAGTGTTGTTTTGAAAATATATTTGTGATGCAAATGCAATAGATTGAACAATATGGAAGGAGTCAATGACCAACGAAATGTTTTGTGATTCTTGCAGGATGACGGTGTATGCCTAAGGGAATTTGATTACCAAAGTGATTGATTATTTACTTATACTTGTAATGATGTTTACTAGTAGTGATTGATTGTTTACTTATATTGATGTTTAGATTAATGGTTAATATAAACAAAAACAAAAAGATGAGGGAATTGTGGAAGTGTAACTCAGTGTAACGTATTGATTGGCCCTGGTAACTCATTGATTAAATCTGGTAACGAAGCAGAATGTGCATGAACATGATAATCTCTTGAAACACCTGGTCAAGGCCCCAGGCTAGAGCACCCTCCTACTGTGTAAATGGAAATCACAGCAGGAGGGGAGCGAGTTGATGCCAGGACTTGGTGCAATGCATGACCTCGGGGCATCAGCGGAGAAAGGATTAACGTTTCAGCGGACAGAGGATTAAGTCCAGTTTGTCGATATAAACTAGAGCAAACGTGGGGTCGACAGGACTTGCTACGAGAGGCGCTGACCGAACGGGAGTGTCGGATGAACGAGAAGGACCAGCGAAAAGAGTTAACCTGATCCATTATATTATGCGGTATCATTTTGGTAATTGGAATGAAGTAAATACAGTTAATAAACTAGACCTTTTGTAAACCTGTGTGCGGTCATTGGAGTCCTGTGAGTCATACACAAAATTCTTCCACACCTGTGAGGTATAAACTAACTGAAACCTGTGAGGTATAAACTAACTCTGAAACCTGTGAGGTATAAACTAACTCTGAAATCTGTGAGGTATAAACTAACTCTGAAACCTGTGAGGTATAAACTAACTGAAACCTGTGAGGTATAAACTAACTGAAACCTGTGAGGTATAAACTAACTCTGAAATCTGTGAGGTATAAAGTAACTCTGAAATCTGTGAGGTATAAACTCAGTCTGAAACCTGTGAGGTATAAACTAACTCTGAAATCTGTGAGGTGTAAACTAACTGAAACCTGTGAGGTATAAACTAACTCTGAAACCTGTGAGGTATAAACTAACTCTGAAATCTGTGAGGCATAAACTAACTCTGAAATCTGTGAGGTGTAAACTAACTCTGAAACCTGTGAGGTATAAACTAACTGAAACCTGTGAGGTATAAACTAAATCTGAAATCTGTGAGGTATAAACTAACTCTGAAATCTGTGAGGTTTAAACTAACTGAAACCTGTGAGGTATAAACTAACTCTAAAATCTGTGAGGTATAAACTAACTCTGAAACCTGTGAGGTATAAACTAACTGAAACCTGTGAGGTATAAACTAACTCTGAAACCTGTGAGGTATAAACTAACTGAAACCTGTGAGGTATAAACTAACTCTGAAACCTGTGAGGTATAAACTAACTCTGAAACCTGTGAGGTATAAACTAACTGAAACCTGTGAGGTATAAACTAACTCTGAAACCTGTGAGGTATAAACTAACTCTGAAACCTGTGAGGTATAAACTAACTGAAACCTGTGAGGTATAAACTAACTCTGAAACCTGTGAGGTATAAACTAACTCTGAAACCTGTGAGGTATAAACTCACTCTGAATGACGTGGCAAGACGAGTAACAACGTGTGATTGGTTCAGTGAACGAATGGAAAGGTACCCAAATTGGATCAAGTCCTTGTGGTTCAGTGATGAAGAACACGTCCATTTGAATGGGGATATCAACAATCACAACAACATCTTCTGGGGTGCTGAGCCTCCTGTGGTGGGGTACCCGGACCCTCAGTCGTTTCAAATTGATGCAAAAGTTTCGTTTTCAGTACCAATTTGAAGGTAAGGGCCTATAGAACAATCTTGGTTCGAGTGTCAAGCACTCAGATCAAAAATGGGGGTTCTGGGGACGAAATATGGAAACTGTTATAATTTTTGAGTTGATGATCCGATATGAACATATGAGGTATGTATGGATTCAGGATCAGGAGTAGAAACTTGTATTTCAAGCGTATTGCCCATAGAAGCAATAATTTGCCGGTATCGGCGCATACCCACAAAAAAAGACCAAGGGTCAGAGGCCCGTTAAGCTGAAACATGTTTAAAAATATATATATACTGGACAATTACACTCGGACCCAATGATATAGTGACATTTTTATTTATCTATTAACTGTGCTGCATATGGTGGTGAGTAACTGCTTAGACAATTGCTTGAATAACAGCAGAATCGCTTCCCCTTAAACTTGAAGGAAGACGTGCTGTGTCTGATCCAGTGAATGCATGGAAGAGGGCCATGTGGCTCTGCACGTTGTCGTGTCCAGGTCTGGGGCGATGGTGTTCAGGGAGATCGTGCTGTGTCTGATCCAGTGAATGCGTGGAAGAGGGCCATGTGGCTCTGCACGTTGTCGTGTCCAGGTCTGGGGCGATGGTGTTCAGGGAGATCGTGCTGTGTCTGATCCAGTGAATGCGTGGAAGAGGGCCATGTGGATTTGCACGTTGTCGTGTCCAGGTCTGGGGCGATGGTGTTCAGGGAGATCGTGCTGTGTCTGATCCAGTGAATGCGTGGAAGAGGGCCATGTGGATTTGCACGTTGTCGTGTCCAGGTCTGGGGCGATGGTGTTCAGGGAGATCGTGCTGTGTCTGATCCAGTGAATGCGTGGAAGAGGGCCATGTGGATTTGCACGTTGTCGTGTCCAGGTCTGGGGCGATGGTGTTCAGGGAGATCGTGCTGTGTCTGATCCAGTGAATGCGTGGAAGAGGGCCATGTGGCTCTGCACGTTGTCGTGTCCAGGTCTGGGGCGATGGTGTTCAGGGAGATCGTGCTGTGTCTGATCCAGTGAATGCGTGGAAGAGGGCCATGTGGCTTTGCACGTTGTCGTGTCAAGGTCTGGGGCGATGGTGTTCAGGGAGATCGTGCTGTGTCTGATCCAGTGAATGCGTGGAAGAGGGCCATGTGGCTCTGCACGTTGTCGTGTCCAGGTCTGGGGCGATGGTGTTCAGGGAGATCGTGCTGTGTCTGATCCAGTGAATGCGTGGAAGAGGGCCATGTGGCTCTGCATGTTGTCGTGCCCAGGTCTGGGGTGATGGTGTTCAGGGAGATCGTGCTGTGTCTGATCCAGTGAATGCGTGGAAGAGGGCCATGTGGCTCTGCACGTTGTCGTGCCCAGGTCTGGGGCGATGGTGTTCAGGGAGATCGTGCTGTGTCTGATCCAGTGAATGCGTGGAAGAGGGCCATGTGGCTCTGCACGTTGTCGTGCCCAGGTCTGGGGCGATGGTGTTCAGGGAGATCGTGCTGTGTCTGATCCAGTGAATGCGTGGAAGAGGGCCATGTGGCTCTGCACGTTGTCGTGCCCAGGTCTGGGACGATGGTGTTCAGGGAGATCGTTCTGGGTGTCTTTTCCGCTTTGAAGAAGATCCAGATTTCTGCGGCCGGATTCAGAGCCTTGATGTGATGGAAATTACTCAGAAGGATTACGACAACATCTGTCTCCAGTATGAACCATTCAAAGTGACGATGTTTGGAGGGCGTGGAGGAGATGTACCAGGACACGTGTCAGCTTCCTCATGCCCATGGTTGCATTGATCCATTGGTGGACTGTTTCCAACATGGTGGACTCGATCACCTGCAGTGATGTAGACATCCTTGTCATCTGGGAACTGTCCTTCTGTTATCTTTTTTTGACAGGAATAAGAACAGTTCCTTCTTGTTATCAGCGTTCGCCAGAAACTTCTGCCAATTTCCTGGGATTTTGGCAGTACCAGATACGCGTTGGCAGTACCAGATACGCGTTGTCAGTACCAGATACGCGTTGTCAGTACCAGATACGCGTTGGCAGTACCAGATACGCGTTGGCAGTACTCGATACACGTTGGCAGTACCAGATACGCGTTGGCAGTACCAGATACGCGTTGGCAGTACCAGATACGCGTTGTCAGTACCAGATACGCGTTGGCAGTACCAGATACGCATTGTAAGTACCAGATACGCGTTGGCAGTACCAGATACGCGTTGTCAGTACCAGATACGCGTTGTCAGTACCAGATACGCGTTGTCGGGTGCATGTTCCTTTTTTTTTCTTCTTTTTTTCTCTTTTTTTTTTTTTGTATACTGAATCGAGGCTCGTGAAAGAGCTAACATTTATTTCACAAACAAATCAACCAGACAAACAAAACACACAAAAAGAGGGAGCGGAAGACTAGATGGGGAGAGAAGGGGAAGCACACAACCACAACATTTGAGAGCAGGGAGAAGTGTGGGAGGGAGAGGGCTTGGGGGCAGGAGGCGTGGGAAGGGGAGGGGGGGGGGGGGGGGGAGAGGTGTAAAACACAAGGGGACCGAAATTAGCGGGGTTAGAAAAGATCAAGGTTTTGGATGGGGGAGGATAAGAGATGGTGGTGAACAGCTGTTTTAAAGACCTGGAGGGTGGAGTGGGATTGAAGAGAGTGAGGGAGTTTGTTCCAGAGGCGGGAGAAAAGAGGAATGAAGGAGTGAAGGTGAGCAGAAAGTCTTGATTTTGGCAGTTTAACCATAAGAGGGTTGCAGGCAGATCTTGTGCGACCTGTAGGAATATTTGGGGGACAGAGCCCAGAGAGAGCTGGGGGGGGGGGGGGGGGCACGGCCAGAGAGGAGTCGGTAGAAGACGGAAAGACCACCAACCTGCCTGCGGTGAGTGAGTGAAAGGCCCTTGGAGTTAGCTTCATCGCAGGAGATTCCAATGATTCTGAACGCTTTGGTTTCAACAGCGTGAAGACGAGCTAGGTGTGAGGCAGTAGCACCAGACCAGAGGGGAGAGCAGTATTCCATAGAGCTGCGGATGAAAGCCTTGTATGTGGTGAGGAGCTCAGGTGTGCCAAGGAAGGACTTCGCATGACGGAGGATGCCCAGTCGGCGACTGGCATTGGTCCAAGGCTGGCGACTGGCGACTGGCTTCGACTGGCTTTTCCCCTTGTGCCTCCTTTGATTGCCAGTGCACGATGCTTGGCCCAGACAATGTCTACTCTTGTCGATCTTTTCAAGTCGTTGCGAACTTTTGGGCAGAATACCTTGTCGAAATATGAATCAAAGGTGTTTCCTTGGACAGTTGTACCAGGAAGTGAGTGTATCAGTATTCCACCATCAATAACAATGAAGTCGTAAACATCTGGCGCAACTAGCTCCTCGTCGACAGAAATGGCGCTACTCCTACTGGCTCTCACGATGTACACCAACAAATCTGACTTGGTATAAGAGTTGAGGGACCCTTCGGATGACAACGCAGGTGGGGAAGATTCGTGAAGATTTGTGCCCAGGCTGATGACCCAACATACCCCATCCAACATACCCCAACATACCCCAAGATTCGTGAAGATATGGGGAAGATTCGTGACGAAAAATATCCTCCAAATCCCCCCCCCCCCCCCCACCACCCCCAATTTTTTTTTATCTGAGTGCTTGACACTCGAACCAAAATTGTTCTGTAGGCCCTTACCTTCAAATTGGTACTGAAAACGAAGCTTTTGCATCAATTTGAAATGAAAAGAAAAAATTACCCATGCACGGACGCGCACTACTGAGGAGGTGTCTAAGATGTATCAAGGGCTCCAAGTCCACTTGCTTCTGTGCATTGAATGCCAGACGGAATATGTGCTGAGACCATATTGGTGCCAGATGGGGTATGTGCTGAGACCATATTGGTGCGAGATGGGGGTATGCTGGGACCATATTGGTGCCAGATGGGGTATGTGCTGAGACCATATTGGTGCTAGATGGTGTATGCTGGGACCGTAATGGTGCCAGATGGGGTATGTGCTGAGACCGTATTGGTACAAGATGGGGTATGTTGGGACCGTATTGGTGCTAGATGGGGTATGGTGGGACCGTATTGGTGCCAGATGGGTATGCTGGGACCGTATTGGTGCCAGATGGGGTATGTGCTGAGACCGTATTGGTGCTAGATGGGGTATGCTGGGACCGTATTGGTGCTAGATGGGGTATGGTGGGACCGTATTGGTGCTAGATGGGGTATGCTGGGACCATATTGGTACCAGATGGGGTATGTGCTGAGACCACATTGGTGCTAGATGGGGTATGCTGGGACCGTATTGGTGCTAGATGGGGTATGCTGGGACCGTATTGGTGCCAGATGGGGTATGTGCTGAGACCATATTGGTGCTAGATGGGGTATGCTGGGACCGTATTGGTGCTAGATGGGGTATGGTGGGACCGTATTGGTGCTAGATGGGGTATGCTGGGACCATATTGGTGCCAGATGGGGTATGTGCTGATACCATATTGGTGCCAGATGGGGTATGCTGGGACCGTATTGGTGCCAGATGGGGTATGTTGGGACGTATTGGTGCCAGATGGGGGTATGTTGGGACCGTATTGGTGCCAGATGGGGTATGTTGGGACCGTATTGGTGCCAGATGGGGTATGTTGGGACCGTATTGTTTCGAGGTGAAACCAGGTGAAACCTTCGACCTGCTCCACCAGCTGTTTGGAAATGGGGTCATCAGCCTGGGCACAGCGCATGAGTGGGCGCCCCAAAGCCCGGATCTGAATGCATTGCATTTATCTCTTTTGGGGTGCTGCCAAAGGTCAAGTTTACACCAACAAACCTCAAACTGTCCTGAAGCAGGAGGTGGAGGACCACCGTCAGGCTACCACTGCAGCCACTTACATACAATTGTGGAGAATTTCAGAGTCAGGATCAAAGCCTGTTCGAATAAAGGTGGAGGACACGTTGAAAATGTCAATTACAAGCAGAATAATGAATCATTTGAAATTGGCATGGTGGATACTTTTCATCAATGTATCACTGAACTTGTTACATTTTGTAATTTTTATGCCTCCATTGACGAAGTCGCCGGAGACGTTATGTTTTCAGGTTGTCCGTCCGTCCGTCTGTCCATGCGCTTGGCCATTCATACGTGATAGGTTTTCGTTACCGCGATAACTTGAGAACAGGTGAATGGATTTAGATCAAACTTGGTACAAGTATTATAATGATGTAATAATGTGGGCGGAGGCATATCGGTCGACGTCGTGACGTCGAAGAGTGTCGTGCTTGTTCTACAATAAAACGTTCAAATCGTCCACGATTTTTGGAAACACCCTGTACACAATTTTGACCCCTTATACCCCCCCCCCCTCCACCCCCCTCCACATGTACTCTCAAAATTGTTTTCCTTTTCCTGAATCATCCTCCATTCAATTAAATTTCATTTTCCCATTTTAGCCTTCACATGTACATAATAAATATATAGAAATGGCAGTAAATCAAAATGGAACTCACATTGTAGAATACAGCAAGAACTGCCAATCCATCAGGCTTTTCTTTTGCTTCCTTTATGGTCTTGTACTTTGTATTATAATGCACAACATGTACCTGCAGAATAATGAAATAAACACATCATTAGTTCAAACATCGAATCGACACTCACCCATTCGGCACGCGCACATTTGGGTCTTTGGGGTCTAAAGTCTGAGGAGTATTCGGGTTCTAAAGGGTCTTAAAGGGTCTTGGGTGTTGGGGGTCTAAAGAGTCTTTGGGGTTTTAAAGGGTCTTACAGATCTTAAGGGATTTTAGGGATCAAACGGGTCTTAAAGATATGAAAGGTTTTAGGAGTCCAAGGGGTCTTCGGGATCTTAAAGGGTGTTAGGATTCTAAAGGATGGAAGAGTTCCTATGGGTCTTAGGGTTTGGAAGGTTCTTAGCAGTCTCAAAGAGTCGAAGTAGTCTGGTCGAACCCTGGTTGAACCTGGAAATTGAGTATACAGTTTTTTATTTTAATTGATTTGTATAGCTTAGGGTGTTCTCTTTCATAATCTGTCGGGTGAACCTGGGTCACCCTTGAGCGTTTTGAGAAATTCAAGATGGCGTCCAAGATGGTTGCCATTTCATATTATCGGCTATAACTTCTTTCATATTTAACCTAGGATGATATTTTTAGTGTCTAGTCATATGTTGTAGGGGTCAAGGAATCCATATAAATCAATTAAAACGTCGGTAAGTGATTACATCATGGTAAATCCAATATGGCTGCCATTTTGGCCGCCAAATCATGTTTTAGGCTTTAATATGCTTCATATTTAACTTAAAGTCGTAATAATGGTGTCTAGGTACAGTATATGTTTTTGGGTCAAGTAATCCAATTAAACGATTTAAAAGGTTGTTGAGGGATCACATGTTAAACCAAAGATGGCTGCCATTTGAGCACGAGGCTAAACTTGATGTCGTTTTAAACATGTGATGCTAACATTGGTGTCATCTTTGAAAATCTGACATCTTACATTTCTGATAGTAGCTGTGACTGTTATATTATGTAATATATAACCAGGAATTGTAAAGACAATTTACAATGTCTAATAGGATGGATGTAGCTACAACACATGAAGAAGCGGACAATATCATTGTTCAGCAGGCAATGATGTGTGCTTGAAGCAATGAACTAAGTGAAATAACTGTAGTCTCTGATGATACAGACGTCTTCGTACTTCTTGTGCATTACTACCACACTGCAAATATGAAAAATCGTGTAACTATGGAATCCCCAATCAAGGACAGAACAGTCATTGACATTGGAAAAACAGTGGAGAAACATGCATCCATAGTTACTGAAATCCTCGCTGCCCACGCATTGACCGGGTGTGATACCGTAGCATGTTGCTATGGGATAGGCAAGGCCACTGCTCTGAAGGTATTGGGTGATGGATACTCCCTGTCACTTCTTGGTGTAATGGACACTCCAATACAAGAAGTTACTGGACAGGCCACTGCATTCATGTCAGCGTGTTATAGACAAAGTTCCAGCGAGTCGATGTCTGAAGCACGATGGAAGGTATGGGCATCCAAAACAGGACAGGCTTCACCATCCCCACCGAAACTGTGCTCTCTTCCTCCAACCAATGAGGCGTTTGCAGAGAATGTAAAAAGGGCCCATCACCAAGCCATTGTGTGGCGTTATTTGGAGGATGACAATCCACCAGAACTGGATCCAGAATCGTATGGCTGGAGGAAGGACACACAAATGAAAAATCTCCAACCAATTTCTCTTCCAGTCAACACAGAACTCGCTCCGGAGTCTATCATGCGTCCAATCCAATGTGGATGCCAAAGTGTCACGCCGTGTATTACTCGTGTGTGTAGTTGTTCAAAGTAGAATTTGAACTGCACAATATTTTGCGCCTGTAAGAGTACAGGTTGCTGCCAAAAAAGGACAGCTTGATTGCGTAACTGAGTGTATTTAGACTGATTTGATTGGTTATCATTTTTCATGTATGTTACCACTCAAAAAGCTTGAGTTGAGGCAGTGGCCACCTGTAGGCCTCTATTGGCCAGCATCTTTGGATTAAACATGACATCCCTCAAAAACCTTTTAAATGATTTAAATTGGATTACTTGACCTGCAAAACATTTGATTAGACACCGAAATTACAACTTTAAGTTAAGTATGAAGCATATTAAAGCCTAAAACATGATTTGGCGGCCATAATGGCAGCCATCTTGGATTTACCATGATGTAATCACTTACCGACGTTTTAATTGATTTATATGGATTCCTTGACCCCTACAACATATGACTAGACACTAAAAATATCATCCTAGGTTAAATATGAAAGAAGTTATAGCCGATAATATGAAATGGCAACCATCTTGGACGCCATCTTGAATTTCTCAAAACGCTCAAGGGTGACCCAGATTCACCCGACAGATTATGAAAGAGAACACCCTAAGCTATACAAATCAATAAAAAAAAAACTATATTCTAAATTTCCAGCTTGAGCTGAAAATCCCATTTAGCTACAGGACTAAAGGGTTTGAAAAGCTCTAAAGCATTTTAGGGTTATTTAAGGGTCTTAAGATTTTTAGGGGTCTTAAGGGTATTCGTGATTTTAATGGGCCTTAGGGTTGTAAAGGGCCTTAGGATTCTAACGGGTCTGATCGATGTATAATGGAGCAAGTGTTTGTATGTATTCATGTATGTCTGCTCTTCACCCAATTGTTGCACAACTGACCAGGCACCACCCACATTTGTAACCTGAAATACTTCAACCAAAATACTCTAACAACCCTGAGGACCCAAAAGACCCAGAGGGGCCAAAAACTCAGAGGACCCAAAAGACTCCGCAGACCCAAAAGGCCCTGAGGACCTCAAAGACCAAGAGGACCCAAAATAACCAGAGAACCCAAAAGACACATAATACCCTGAGGAGCCCATTGGGCCAAAAAAACAAAAAAAAACCGCTCTTTCACGAGCCTCGATCTTGTATACAAAAAAACCCCCAAAAAAACAAAAAAAAACTGCAAGGACCCAAAATACCCAGAGGACCCCTAAGGGCCTTAAAGACCCCCAAAAGATCCCGAAGACCTAGTGTACCCTTTAAGACCCCTTTTTACCTTTAAAGACTGAAAAGGTATCTTGTCACAGCAAGGAAAGAATTAAACCTGCAGTAGCTGTGTTTCTGCGTATGTTTTCATGACGCAGCAACACAGCTACTCATTAAGGTACACATAGCTAGCTTGAGCATTAATGGTGGGCACAGTCAACTGCGGAGGCCGCAGACTGTGCATTTAACCAGGAATAAGCTCGATATCCTTTTATTATAAGAAACTCGTGACACTTGTCGTGGATATTTTTAGACAGTATGTAATAGATGTATCAAGAATTCAATGTCCAAAAACTTTTGTCAGAAGAAGAATCACAAATTTTAAATCCCGAGGAGGATATCACTTTTGTTTACAAGGAAATACACAGCAAGAAACATTAAACTCTTATCAAACCAAGAAGAACGTACCGTAAATCATGAAAGCACATTGCAAGATACACTACAAAATCCTAAGTCCTGGTACAGTAGAGATGTACATCAAAGAAAACATCATAAGGATACACCAAATACAGTAGCACGCACAGTATACAATATCGATATACAGTATCGACAAACCAAGTGAACAATATCAACATACTGTATTTACAAACCAAGTACAATCCTAAGTACAATATCAACATTCAGTATCGACAAACCAAATGAATCCTGACATTTGAAGTTCGTCATAACTTTTATACTTGCTGAAAGTTGGAGGAGAAAGTGGAGATGGAGGAGCGAAGATGGGATTGGTCGCATAAAGAAAAGGGGAGGAGAGCAGTAGGATTGGTTGAGTAAAGTGTAGGTAGGAGGGATGAGGGCAGTGGGGATTGGTGGAATGAAATATTGGGGTGGGAGGGAGCAAAAATCGAGGGATACAATGTGATTGGTCGAATGAAATGTTCGAGTGAGAAGGATATCCCGCTGAGTGGGGAGAGATTGAGAAATGCATATTAAAATATACTTAATGAGGAAGACATGTCCTTCCTTTGTCCGCACCAGGCTCGACGGCACCAAGATTCCCCCAATTCTGCTTGGAGATTTCAAGGACATGTAAAAGTCATTCACTTTATGTGAATGTAACTACAAAATGACTTTATATATTTACTGATTAAACTTTAAATACAATCTTAGAAACAAACACATCAAATTCATCTTTGTCAACTGCAAAACTCATCTTACAGGACCTGAGTTTTCTGCCACTTGATGTAATGGTTATCATATTATATTACAAATTTACACAATAGTTACATGAGAACTTAATAAGTCATGTTAAATCTTCAAAAAGGATTAAAAAAAAAAATTTTGTATACTAAATCGAGGCTCGGGAAAGAGCTGACATTTACTTCACAAACAAATCAACCAGACAAGCAAAATATATAAAAAGAGGGAGCGGAAGACAAGAGAAGGGGAAGCACACAAACACTTGAGAGCACACAACATTTAAGAGCAGGGAGATGTGTGGGAGGGAGAGCGCTTGGGGGGAGGAGGCGTGGGAAGGGGGGGGGGGGGTGGGAGAAGTATAAAACACAAGGACACCAAGGACTTCCAGGACAGAAGTTGGTATTTCAAAAAAGTGGAATTGGGTGAAATTAGCGGGGATAGAAAAGATCAAGGTTGTGGATGGGGGAAGATAAGAGATGGTGGTGAACAGCTGTTTTAAAGACCTCGAGGGTGGAGTGGGATTGAAGAGAGTGAGGGAGTTTGTTCCAGAGGCGGGAGAAAAGAGGAATGAAGGAGTGAAGGTGAGCAGAGAGTCTTGATTTTGGCAGTTTAACCATAAGAGGGTTGCAGGCAGATCTTGTGCGACCTGTAGGAATATTTGCGGGACAGAGCCAAGAGAGAGCTGGGGGGGCAAGGCCAGAGAGGAGTCGGTAGAAGACGGAAAGACCACCAACCTGCCAGCGGTGAGTGAGTGAGAGGCCCTTGGAGTTAGCTTCAGCGCGGGAGATTCCAATGATTCTGAATGCTTTGGTTTCAACAGCGTGAAGATGAGCTAGGTGTGAGGCAGGAACACCAGCACAGGGGGAGAGCAGTATTCCATTGAGCTGCGGATGAAAGCCTTGTATGTGGTGAGGAGCTCAGGTGTGCCAAGGAAGGACTTCGCACGACGGAGGATGCCCAGTCGGCGACTGGCTTTGGAGGCCAGATTTGAAATGTGGTTTTCCCAGGAAAGATCATGGCAGATAGTGAGACCCAAAAGCTTGAGTGACAGAACTTCTTGGAGAGGATTATTCAGAAAGTGGATGGGAGGGTTGTCCAGTCAGTCTTTTCGGAGAGACATCGTAAGAGTGTGAGATTTGTCAGGATTGAAAGACATGTTCCACTTATTTGCCCAGTCTGTGATTTTGTCCAGGTCTGCAGAGAGTGAGGAGGCTGCAGACTGCCGATCTGAGGGATGAAGAATGGAGCGACAGAGAGTAGAGTCATCAGCAAAGAGATAGAGAGGATTTTCAAGAGAGTCAGAGAAATCATTGATGAAGACCAGAAAAAGCACAGTGCCCAGAACACTGCCTTGGGGAACTCCAGCCTGAACAGGAAGAGGAGATGAGAGAAACCCATTCAGGGCCACACGTTGACTACGACTGGAGAGGAAGTCCGCCAGCCATGCGTGGAGATTTCCACGGATACCAAAAGAGGAGAGTTTGGGAAGCAGAGCGGGGTGCCAGACCGTATCGAAGGCACGTGATATGTCAAGGGAGACAGCTCTAATTTCCTGTTTGGCATTGAGGACCTCCATCCATTGTTGAGAAAGCAGAAGCAGCGTGTCCAGAGTAGAGTGGCCAGGTCTGAAACCAAATTGATGATCAGAGATCAAGCCATTGGAGAAGAGGAAAGATTTCCTATCTGAAGCAATGATGGATTCCATGACTTTGCTGATAATTGGGAGAAGGCTGATTGGTCTGTAGTTGCTGGGATCTGTTTTTGCACCTTTTTGTGCAAAGCGGTGATGTTGGCAGATTTCCAAGCAGATGGCAGATGACCTTGAGCAAAAGAGAGGGTGAAGAGAACAGAGGGAGGGAGTGAAAGAGTGGAAGAACAGGATTTTAGGACCCGTGGGCTGATGCCGTCATGTCCAGTTGCAGAATCAGAGTCGAGGGTTGACAGAAACTTTTCCACCTTGTCAGGAGGAAAGGACACAGAGTCCAGGAGCAGCTGGGATCGACTGGGTACGGTGGGTACAGAGAGGGATGGGTTTGGGACACAAGATTTAGAGGCAAACACAGAGTTGAGGCATTCAGCTTTTTCACGTGCGTAGTCAGCCGTGTGGCCGTTTGAGGTGAGGGAGGGGATGGAGGGGGAACAAACCCCAGAAACAGATTTGACCAGACGCCACCAGGATTTGGAAGAGGGAGACAGATAAGAGAGTTCTGTCCTGAGAACGGAAAGATATTGTTTCCTGGCTCTCCTGAGGGTGGACACACACTTGTTTCAGGCTTTGTGAAAGGAAATGAGATTTCCTTCCGTTGGATTTGCTTTGCAGGAGACGAAAGCAAGTTGTTTCTGGGCAATAGCCTCACCACAAGATTCCGTGTACCATGGACGGGAGGAAGGGTATGACAACTGAAGATGAGATGGGATAAATCTGTGCATGAGAGAGAGCAATTTACTTTGGAAGAATTCCCAGGATGAGTTGATGTCAGAGGCGGTAGAGATGGGAGACCAGTCCAGATGATTGATGGCTGCTTGAAGACCATGCCAGTTGGCCTGAGTGAAATGCCGGACTCGTCGACACTGAGGAGGCTCTCTGAGAATGGTCATGGTCAGAGAGATGTCCACTTTAACAAGCACATGATCAGATGAGCCGATTGGAGCAGAAGAAGAGCAGCAGACATTTTCAGGGAAGTTAGTCATAACCAAGTCCAGAAGAGAATATGCTCCGTTGACTGAGATCCGGGTCAGGAAATTGACAGATTGTGTCAGTCCCAGTGAGTCACAGAAGTCCTTTACTGAAGAGCCATGGCTGGTGAGAGAGGTACCCACACCCAGCCAACTGGCATGGTGACAATTGAAATCACCACATATGAGGAATAGAGAGTTGGGATGGGTAGATAGAAGTTGGTCCATATTATCAGACAGCGGGATGTAGATGGATTCATCACTGTTTGGTGGACGGTACAACACACATATGAACAAAAGGTGGGAGCGAAGGGGAAGCCGCAGCCAAAGGTATTCCTGGGGGTGAGGTGGAGAGAGGGCAGTGCAGGGCGAGTGAGGAAGAGAGTTTTTTTATGAAGATAGCAACCCCCCCCCCCCCCCCCCTCCAGGACGAGGCTCAGGTCTATCATACCGGAGGAGGGAGTAACCTGGGAGAGATACCAAGGAATCAGAGACATCATGTAGGAGGAAAGTTTCTGTTAAGCAGATCACGTCTGGTTTGTCAGAAGCAACCTGTATGGAGAGATCAGTCAAGTTTGAGTGAAGGCCCCGGATGTTTGAGGTCCATACTGTTAAAGAAGAGGAAGGGGGAGCATCGGAAAAAAAGAACGGGGGTGGGGGGGAGTGGTAGGGTAAGATGTGGAAGAGGAGGAAGAGGTAGGGAGAGCTGTTGAAGGTGTGTCAGAGATTTCAGAATAGTGTGGAGAAAGGGAAGAATGGGGTGGACAACAGGTTTGATGGTGATTGGGTGAGGCGCAGTGAGGTGTTATTTGAGGAGGGGGAAGAGTGAGGCAGAATGTTGAGGGAGATGAAGGTGAAAGTTGAAAGGGGGGAAGAAGCGGGGAGGACGCTTTGAGGAGGAGGGGTGAGAGGGGAGTCTAGGAGGGGAGGAGTGAGGGAGAGTCTCGGAGGGGAGGGGTGTGGGGGGAGTTTAGGAGGGAAGGGGCAAGGGGGGAGATCTGAAAGGGATTGGTGATGGGGATATTTGGAGGGAAGGGGAAAGGGGGAAGATTTGAAAGGGATGGGTGATGGGGAAGATTTGGAGGGGAGGGGCAAGGGGGTGGAGGGCAAGTTTTGAAGGGGAGTGGTGATGGGGAAGTTTTGAAGGGGAGGGGTGATGGGGAAGTTTATGAGGGAAGGGGTGATGGGGAAGTTTTGGAGGGAAGGGGTGATGGGGAAGATTTGGAGGGGAGGGGTGAGATTGGATTTTGAAAAATGTACGATTAATGGGAAACGAACATTTCTTGAAAAATGAGTTTCTTGAGACCTTCGAGTCAAAAATACGTTTGAGGACACTGAAGGATGGGTGGAGTTCTGGAGAGTTTAGGGAATGTATGAAAGAGGCACTATAAGAGATGGAAAATTTTTTGGAATGAATAGATTTGGTGACCAAGTCGAAAGCATCCTTTTATAGAAGAAGAAAAAGGTGTTATAGAATGACAGAATACAGGTCTTCAGGGGACAGATTAGACATTTTTTAACAACGTGATCACATGATCACAAACAACGTGGTCGAAGAACGAACGAACAAATAAGAACGAATAAACGAATAAGAACAGAAGGAAATTTTTTTTTTTTTTTTTTTTTGAGGAGATTTTAAAACAAGGAAGTATGCCGTGAAAAGACCGGGAAAATCAGAGACCAGAAAGTAATTGCAGCGCGATCGAAGAACCGCTGAGACAAAAACAAAGCCTCAAGCCAAGGTTGGACACGGTAGCCTAGTACTACACTTAGGCCTCAGAATACGCGATACGATAGACTGACGATTCTGTACACAGGTATGAAAAACCAACACCAAGATTTCTATTAAAGACACACCAATAGTTACATACACCGAGAGAAAGATACAGTTTCGACAAAAACACAATTGTGAAAAGTTACTTAACTTCGAAAGCGTGCGCGCATGGACAGCTTTGAAGAGACGTGACGTGACGTGACGAGAAGAGACGTGAAGAGATTTAAAACGTTAGACAAGTGGTCGATGTTCGGGGAAGTTAGGGGGAGAAGAGAAAATCTAAGAAATAAGCAATACAGCAAAGGAAAGAACTTAAATTCACAGAACACCTATGGGGGTAGGGAAGCCGAGAGAAACCAGGCCGCGCACGCGGTGGGACAGAAAACGATTAAATTATACAAAAGTTCTAAGAGAAAGGCCTACTTGAGGTTGTTTCTGCCAAAGGGGGCAATACCACCTATTAGAGCCAAGGGTGTACTTACTTTTTCCACATGCGAAATTTGCATTTATGTTTATTTAAATTATACAATGGATTACAAAATGTAAATGTTTCATGATATTTGTTATATTATATCACCTTTATCTATCAATATTGTTGAAACTAGGGCATTGCCCGTACTATATCTATATCTAAAATTATATCCCCCCCCCTCTATTTACATGAAATGGTTTGGTCCAAAGCGAACGGCTTCCGGAGTTTGGTAAAGAAATCGCCATCGCGTGCACAAACGCGCAGGAAAGCGAATGAATCGCAAATTCGTTTTTATTAGTTTTAAAACATAGTTTAACGCCAACATAGTTTGCAAACGTGAAATAAATGAATACGCTCTCAAATGTGCCATCCGAGGCAGAGTGTGTCCGCCACGTTCGGCACACGCGATAGTTCGCTGCTCTCTGATTGGTTGAATCGTTTTTTGGACATAGCTCGGTAAGTAATTGTCCGATTAATATGAAACCTTGAAAAGGCACATCCTCGGGTCCCCAGCAATATACCTGGCAAGTTAAAAGTATATCGGACCCGTGGTTGTCGAGAAACAGCGGTCACAGACAAACAAACGTACAAACAGAGATTACTGGAATTATAGATAGATGAAGATCAAATAGCTGTATGTTGAAATATGTTGAAAAAGTCAAAACTTTACATGGGGTGTACTTACTTTTTCACGTGACTGTATAGATATGAATAAGAATATATATATATACATATTGTTACATGCTCCTCCCCAAACCCCGGTCACGGTGTACCTCCGAGCCCCGAGAGGAGTCATGGCAGAATGATGTGTTATTCTGTGTCAAAGATCAATGGTGAAGCCACACCAATTGTTCCCAACAAACAAATATTGTATTCAGGTCACACAAGAATAACAACACAAACAATAGTAATCAATTGTACAACCAATATATATTTCTTTTGATGGCACCATCAGGTTCGTACAATATAACTCACTGTGCTCCAAGTGAGCGAAAAGAAGAACATTCCCCAATGCCTCTATTCCGGCATCAAGCCAAAGTCGATCCGCTCCAGCGATCGTCAGAACGATGTCCAATCGAGACCAGAAACCCGTTCGGATGACAGTCACAGTCCCGCTGCAAAGCTGCGCAAAGGTGCCCTCAAGGCGACTGGAAAATCACACCCCCTGGTATGGACGTTCCACGGCTCCATATCGGCGAACCGCAGATTTCCCACTCAAAAGCCACATGACACACGCACACCAGATTAACGTCTGAATGCGGTAAAAATGTTTGAAGCGAAGTGAAAAACCTTGAGCGATTCACAAAGCACACGAGTCAAAATGGCCGACGGCCCGTTCTCGAGGCGTAACGGCACTACGATGAATCTCCTCGGAATCAACCGCAAAACCTGACACGTAGGTTGATCTGTCACAGCAATAACAACTCTGTCGCAGGAATCCCTTTCCAGGGAAACCCAAATTTCACTTGCGACGTTTGCCAACGTTCGCTCCAGACCTCGAAGCAGCGCGGCTTCTTGTCCGACCCACTCGCTCCGCCTTCTCTTCCTCCGCTTCCTCTTCTTCCTCTTCATCGTCGTCCGGTTCCGGTTTCCTTTAAAACATTAACTTTTTTACCTTTTGAAAATAGCAATATCTACTTCCCTTAAACGACAACAATAATAGTACATGGAATCAAAAATGTTTACAGTGGATGAAAACCACAACAACAGAAGTGACGAATCCATAACACTTCCCCCCCTCAAGCAAGAAAGTTTGAACATAGTGAAAACTTTCTTTTCCTGCAAAAACTCTTTTAAGAAACAAAAGTAAAACTCACACCCAAATGATCAATTCACGTGAACAACAATAATTAATATTCCCCAAAATAAAGCAACAATACTTCCAAACAACCAACAGAAATTTGCAAGGTTAGTTCACTCTGGATAAAGCATCAGCAACGACATTGTCCCTGCCCTTTACATGCTCAATTTCCAAGTTGAACTCCTGCAAAGCCAAACTCCATCTCATCAACCTCTGATTTTTATTTTTCATTTTTTGAATGAAGGTTAATGAGTTGTGATCAAAAATCTAAAGCAAAGCAAATCTATAGCACTTTTTGAAGGAGGCCGAGCTGAGAGACAGATTTCATGGTGGTTGGGTGGTGAGGCCTGGAAATATTCACTGCATGGACGCATTTATGAACGTGGAGTTCACGGGTTAATCCGTGTAGGAATCTTGGCTCGGCTGCTCCTGAGCACTCAGTGCTTCCAACCCTTCTCTTGATCATAAAAATCATAATCACGGTTGTAGAGTCGGGTGCTGTAGTCACGTGAGTAGCGGTCCCCATCTCGGCTACCACCGTAATAGTCATCCCGTCGAGAGTTGCCAAAACTGCGCTGCTGCTGCTGGGAGCCTCCGTTGTAATCCCGACTGCGGCCGCCACCAAAACTACTACTCCCACCCCGGGAGCCATAGCCACCCCTGAAACTACCTCCACGTTTTCCTCCTCTGTAGCCCCCTCGACGCCCATGGCCTGCCTTCTCTACTGTTATGGTCCGACCATCCAAATCCTTGCCATTCAAATCCTGTTCTGCATCTTTGGCGTCCTTTGTGTTTTCAAACGTGACAAAGCTAAACCCTGTCGACTTTTGCGTCTCCCTGTCTTTTATCAGCAGCACTTCCAAGAGTGGTCCATATTTGCCAAAGATAGAGTCCAGAACATCTTCACTTGTGTCAAAGTTCAGTCCACCTACAAAGAGCTTGCCAACATTGCCTCCATCCATGACTTGTGTGTGCTGACACTTAGTTTCAGGGTACTCGACAAGAAGTGCCTGTGAAAAGCGTGACGTCAGTACCTTCTCCTTCTCTTCAGAGCGCTTCCTACCCATAGCACGAGTCACTGCACAGGATGGAAAGATACCCGGAATCTCCTGCTCTAACTGTGCAGTGTTATTTTCCATACTCGGCTTTTCAACAAACATCGGGTTACCAGAAACTTGACCACCGGCCAAATCATTCCCGATAACAAAAGAGATTCCCTCTACAGGAAGAGTAGCTTGTAACCCTACGGTGACTGGTCCTGACACCAAATGAGACTTCAAATGGATGACATGAAGTGGTGCTTTAACATAGCCACCAACCCCCTGTAGAAGAACACTAACACCAGTTGCCGTCTTCTCTGACAATGGCAAAATGCCCTCAAGCATCAAAGATTGATGTGCTCCTGTGTCCCTCAATACCCTAACAGGTCTCTGGTTCGTTAAGTCTCCATCCAGTGACACAAACCCCTCTGAAATAAAACGTTTGTAACCCTCTTGAACAAGGTCATTCTGTGATGCCGTAACTTTGGCATGGGAACCTTCACAAGGCACTGTCCTCCAAGGACGATTTCTCGCATTTGCCAATGCATTCGGAGTTGTACTAGTTTGACTCCGCTCCTGATTTTTCCTTTTCAAGGCGTAACATTGGGACATCAAATGCCCAGGTTTCTTGCAAAAAGCGCAAGTAGGCCCGGAGGAAAAACTCGAAGTCTGCCTCGGGCCCCCCAGAAGATGAGTCTGTCTTGGAGCTGTGGTCTTCTGATCCCTAAAAATCGCGGTATCAGATTTGTCCCCATAGTCATATCTAGGCCGCCACCATGAATATTCGTTCTCCGCACCGGATGTGCCATAACTCCCCTGGCGAACTCTAGGCGGGAAGTTAGGTTTGTGGAACCCCATCCTGTGTGTCAAGGCATAGTCATCTGCCACAGTTGCTGCCTCATACAACTCTGGTACTTTCTTTTCAGCCAGATGTACTTTAATGTCCGCGTGGACACACTGTTTGAATTCCTCCACCAAGATCAATTGTCGCAACAGGTTGAAGTTTTTCCCAATCCCCTTCGAGTCACACCACCGATCAAACATGGTTTCCTTCATTCTGGCAAACTCCACATGGGTCTCACTCTCCCTCTTCCTGGCGTTCCTGAATTTTTGCCGGTAAGCTTCAGGGACCAATTCATAGGCTTTGAGAATGGCTTTCTTCACTTTCTCATAATCTGCACATTGGTCAATCGGTAAAGCCGAATAGATATCTTGAGCTTTACCCACCAGAACACTTTGCACTAACATAGTCCAGGACCCCACAGGCCATTTTAGCATTTGAGCCACTTTCTCAAAGTGTAAAAAAAAACTTGGCTACCTCCTTTTCATTGAAGGGTGGAACCAGCCTCACATGCCTGCCAACATCCCAAGTGTTCTGACTCGTTGTCGAACAAGCCGGCTTGGATACTACTTCTCTCCGTTCTCCCATTAATTCCAGCTCCTTTAGTTTAAATTCCTCCTGATACTCCATGTCACGTTCCTGTAACTCCCTTTCGGCTCTCCTTTCCTCTGCTCTTTCCTCTGCTCTTCTTTCTTCTTCAGCTCTCCTTTCCTCTGCTCTTCTCTCCTCAAGTTCTCGTTCCTGTTCTGCTCTTCTTTCCTCGAGTTCCTTTTCAGCTCTCCTTTCCTCTGCTCTTCTCTCCTCGAGTTCTTTTTCAGCTCTCCTTTCCTCTGCTCTTTCCTCTGCTCTTCTTTCCTCGAGTTATTTTTCAGCTCTCCTTTCCTCTGCTTTTAACCTTTCCTGGCTCTGCAGTTGCATCTCCATTTTCCGGAGCTCCACATTTTCTTTTTCCTCGGGTAACCAATCCAAGGCTACCTCTTTCCACGTTCCTTGTCCCACCAGAGATTCTACCACCAATGTCTGCATCTCTGCTTTCTTCATATTAACTCGGACCTCCAAGTTAAAATATTTGGCCAATATCAAGAGTTCCGATCTTTTTAACGCTTGGAACTGTGCCTCATTAGGGGACGCCGCAAACTTTCTGCGGCAAACACCATGGTGACTATCAGTTAACACCTGTTAACCTTCACACAAAAAATTTCAAATTTTTTTTTTTGAAAAATTTGGGAATGTTAGAAAAATTCCAAATTTGGGAATTTTGGGAATGTTAGGGAATTCTATCCCGGACGAGTGTTAGGGAATTTAATCCCGGACGAGGATGTTAGGGAATTCTATCCCGAACGAAATTTGGGAATTTTGTCAGCCAAGACGAGCCCCCAATTTCTGTTACGTGCTCCTCCCCAAATCCCGGTCACGGTGTACCTCCGAGCCCCGAGAGGAGTCACGGCAGAAAGATGTGTTATTCTGTGTCAAAGATCAATGGTGAAACCACACCAATTGTTACCAACAAACAAATATTGTATTAAGGTCACACAAGAATAACAACACAAACAATAGTAATCAATTGTACAACCAATATATATTTCCTATGATGGTACCATCAGGTTCGTACAATATAACTCACTGTGCTCCAAGTGAGTGAAAAGAGGAACATTCCCCAATGTCTCTATTCCGGCATCAAGCCAAAGGCGATCCGCTCCAGCGATCGTCAGAACGATGTCCAATTGAGACCAGAATCCCGTTCGGATGACAGTCACAGTCCCGCTGCCAAAGCTGTGCAAAGGTGCCCTCAAGGTGACAACAAGTTCCCTCTCCAAGTGAGTGAGAACTTCACTTCACAAACTTCGGAATAAACCTTGGCTCGGATAGACGTACCAAGCTCAATTAATCTGAGTCTCGTCTTGAGTTATTCCCTTCAGGGTTCAGTAAAAAGTTCCCTGACACAGGGAAATCACACCATCGGGTATGGACGTTCCATGGCTCCAAATCGGCGAACCGCAGATTTCCCACTCAAAAGCCACGTGACACACGCACACCAGATTAACATCTGAATGCGGTGAAAATGTCTGAAGCGAAGTGAAAAACCTTCAGTGATGCGCAAAGCGCACGAGTCAAAATGGCCGACGGCCCGTTCTCGAGGCGTAACGGCACTACGATGATTCCCCTCGGAATCGACCGCAAAACCTGACACACAGGTTGATCTGTCACAGCGATAACAACTCTGTCGCAGGAATCCCTTTCCCGGGAAACCCAAAGTTCACTCGTGACTCTCGTTCGCCAACGTTCACTCCAGACCTCAAAGCAGCTAGGCTTCTTGTCCGATCCACTCGCTCCGCCTTATCTTCCTCCTCTTCCTCTTCTTCCTCTTCGTCGTTGTCCAGTTCCGGTTTCATTTAAAACATTAATTTTTTTACCTTTTGAAAATAGCAATATCTATTTCCCTTAAACGACAACAATAATAGTACATGGAATCAAAAATGTTTACAATGGATGAAAACCACAACAACGGAAGTGACGAATCCGTAACAATATTTATATATATATATATATATATATATTGTTTTGTCGGTAGGGTAGAGCAATATCTAGAGCCAGGTAGATCTGAATAGGTAACATGCTTCGACTGTCATAATAGGGAATCTACCTTGTAATAAGTTCTGTTTAGTCCGGTTTGTCGGGTTAAGATATCTGCTTGTGAACATACCAGGATGTTCGTGTGCTAGGTAGTTAGGGATTAAAGATAACAGCCCCTGTGTGTCAAACCTGGTAGTCAAACCTTTGTCCCTTATGCCAATGCACTCATTTAAACACTTCGACAGGCCCTTAGTACAACATTAAATAATTCCCTTCCCTGACAAGGACTTTGGAAGAAAACAGTCAAGGGGCCAGTTTTGGGCACCGCCGCATGGGCCGCAGCCAGCTACACCTCCGGCAGGCCTCGAGTAGCACGAGCTATGACCACGCTACACGCCTGTGATTCGGTGGAGGGCACTGATTGGGTGGCGCGCCAAGATTGACGTCACCGACGCAAGGCTATATAGGGGCGCGCTGAACAACAATTTGTCCTCTTGCACATCTCTCTCTTGAGTCTTGCACATCCGGCTCATCTTCGTCTTGCGCAGCACGTCTCTTCTGGCTTGCGAAGCTTCCTCTGGCAGCTCGAACTCTCTTGCGCACGTCCCTCCCTGGCTGTCTTGTGCCCTCTGCACTTTTCCTCTTGGTCTTGAGAGGTCCGGGTGGTCTTGGCTCGCCATCTGCGTGGTGCCTGGAGCAGTGCTTTTGGTGCTTTGGGGCCTCGTGTGCGATCGGTGCTTCTGGAGCTTGGAGTGGTGCACGGACGTCGTGGTGTGCGATCGACTGGAGCTTGGAGCGAGGCCTGGTGGCGTGTGAGCGGGGCCGAATGGAGCCGTGTTTGGATGGCAGAAAATACAAGACGACAGATGAGATAAGGCTACACCCACACCCCACATTTACAAGTACATGACGTTTCCTTTTATTCATTCATTTTCCCTTGTTCGTTTCTGAAGTTGGTGTGTGGGATCCCAATTTATGCCCTTTATTTGATTACCGTTGCGTTCCTCGTTATCGGGTCCGTGAATAAATCTCTATTTTTGTACGATAAATCTGGTTTATTGAGTTCATTAATTCCCTGCAGGATCGAAGCTGCCATCGGTTCACCAGAAGGTAAGCACTTTTACCACATCTTTCCACTTCCCTTCTTCCTCCCGCGTTTATTATAGCACAATCCGTGTTTGGTTGTCGCCTCCATGAACGCTGTTCTGGTCTTCCGCGGTCCCTGGTATGTATGTATAAATATATATATACTGTATGTATATATATATATATATATATATATATATATATATATATATATATATATATATATATATATATATATGTCGGGCAGGAGGGGGGGGCATGGGGGGCCCAGCCACGTGACCCAGGGCACCTGAGAAGTATATATATAATTGTCTTTCTTTTGCTTGCTTCAAAAAAGCTAGATTCAATGCAAAACACGTTGTCCCATGGCTCGGTCAGATCCAGCCTTGGAGACGTTTTTCAACATCTTCCAAAGGGAGAAAATTATGGGAATAGTTGCCATTTGCCTTCAAGTTAACCTCGAGCAGAGTATGATGTAATATGTATCCTTTGATTTTTATGTGCCTGGCTCAATATGTTTTACTGCCAAATGTAACACAAGGGATCTTGTTTATGGGAACGCAGCCCTGGGCCTTGTAAGCCCAGCTTGTTTGGAATAATAGCTTGAGAAATATCTTACTTTCACACATCTGTGCCTTAAAACTCGGCCCTCCCTTGTCTGAGGTCATTACTTCAGTGGAGAATTGTTTCGGCTTTGTTCGATTATATAAGAGATCTTGTTTCAGAGTTTTTTCAGTGCGGCTCGGACTTGCACTGTCTTGTGTGACAAGGCTCTGCGATTTCAGGACGTGCTCCACAATTGTGTTTGCTCGATTATTAAACCACACTTGCTGCTTCAAAGGTGCCTCTTCTTGAGTTCCAGGGAGGAATCCCGTCATATATATATATATATATATATATATATATATATATATATATATATATATATATATATATATATATATAATATTATAAAACCTATGTATATATTTTGCAGTGTAAGAAAAGTAAACTTGTATATATACCGTTACAAAAGATTTTTACTGAGAAAATTTTGGATCAGAATGCCGGAGATAGCTATCTTACCCAACTGCTTGCACGTGGTAGAGATTTGGGATAAGCAAACCTACATGCAACTGTATGAATTACTGGTATTTATTCTCCGAATTGTTGCCTCGTCCTGTTTTTGTAAAACCCAAGACTGCATTGACAATTCCATACGCAATTTTTTCAAAACTAGTTATTAGATTAACTTGTAAGTGGAAATAAAGAAAGGTGCACTGGACCCATCCCCCATCGGCAAACGCAGGGCAAATCATCCACTTCTATTGTCTAACGGGAACCCTTTGTCTAAGTCTGCAAAATAATTACCAAGTATTTTGCATTTACTTATCAAAAACAATGTTAGCTTAGACCTCGCACTGAGTCGACCACCACAGCCACAATGGAAACAAGTTTGCCAAGCAAATGATCATTGATGGTAATTAGTTTTACCAAACAATGGAAAATGGTCAACAAGTTTTATGGCGCCAGCTGTCTCCCTGCATTGCAAACAATATCTTTCAACTATCTTTCTACAACCTACTTATATAACTCAGTAAAAACATACATTTTAAAGCTATATTTGAGTATATTTTAAAGTCGTAATGTAAAGAAATAATACCGTATATATAGAATATATGGATATATATTGTGTCGTATATAAAAAATGTATCAACTTTTATGTATCATGGTAAATAGTATAAATTTCACGCTCTTGTAATGGTTATATAAAAACCATTCTATCCAATGTCAGAGATAATCTGCCTACTGAAGACAACTTTTAACTGCTTGATGGAAGTGTGGAAGTGTAATTCAGTGTAACTTATTAATTGGCACTGGTAACTTATTGGTTGACCTAGTAACAAAGCAGATGCATTTTACATGCAAACTCTGTGGGGGACGGGTTTGTAAATGAGTTAGGAATGTGCACGAACATGATGGTCTCTTGATACACCTGGTCACAGCCCCAGGCTGGAGCACCCCCCTATTGTTTGATAAATGGAACTCACAGCAGGGGGGGCTAGCTGGCGCCAGGAAGGCGACCGGTGACGTCGGCGGAGAGGAGATTACGAGTTCAGCGGACAGAGGATTAAGTCGAGTTGGTCGATATAAGCGAGAGCTGCGGCTGGAGTCGAGAGAACTTGCTACGTGAAGCGCTGACCGAACGGGAGTGTCGGATGGAGAGAAGGACCAGCGAAAAGAGTTAACCTGATCCATTATATTATGCGGTATCATTTTGGTAATTGGATGAAGTGAATACAGTTTAATAAACTAGACCTTTGTAACCTGTGTCCGGTCTTTGGAGTCCTGTGAGTCCCCCAGTAAATTCCCTGACAATCTTGGAGGCACCGCTGCGATCAATTGTACAAGCAAGTCTTCTTTAAAAGGTGAGTGTGTCTTGTTTGGTCCAATATGATTTACGAACTTGGAAGTTATGGGTACATACATGGGGGAGCAGGTGATCTGGGGCTTCTTTGCGCACCAATGCCGCGATATAGGTGGCGTGAGCCATCACGAATGGGATTTCGATAAACGACTGTAGCAATTTATTCGTTTTTTTTTCTAAATGATTTCTGTAAATACGTATTTTTGCGCGGGTTATTAAAGGGCCTTACTGTGACCTGGAAGCGGACGGAGCAAGTGTGCACCTTGCGACCGCTTGCTTCCAGGACGTGTAAGGCCGGTACACTCGTTTACCCACCAGCACACGGATAAAGTACTATTTTTTTTTTGCACTTGTTCGAAGCACTTGACTTGATCGGCGCTCGGCGAGCGACAGGGAACCGGGAAACGGAATTATATTTATATATATATATATTTCCAATATGGTACACCGGCCACAACGATTTTAGCGATTATCCGAGTTTTTTTTAACGATTTCTGTAAATACGTATTTTTCCTGCGCTGTGTAATTCTTCTGACACGCGCCACGAAGAAACGCACCACTGATGTGCATGAAGCGACTTGTTTGCCGGTTCGCTAAGGTCCGTCCGTACACGTGTACAATCGTGTACACCCGTTTTAAATAAATAATTTTTTTCAGTTTTCCCGCCATGCCTATAAATTCATGACAGACAACCCCCCTCATGCCGGTCCAGAATTATGATGAAAGATGGCGATTGAGGAAAAAATTGCATCAAATTTTGTCCAGGTCCATCAAGAAGCCTTTGAGACATGCTTCACGGTTGAATAAAAAACCACCGTTAAGAGTACTTCTTTTTTGTTCAAAGCACTCGACTTGGAGCCAGCGACTTGCTCGGCGGGGGATATAATTTTAGATATATATATAGTATGGGCATGCCCTAGTGAGAGATAATTACAGGAAATGGTGTTTTGTGAGTAGCAACCACTCTCTGGTCGAGGCTCATAGAAAAATTGATACTTATTGATTTGGCACGCTTACAATAGATATTAATGGCGAGGGTTCTGTGGTCGTTCGTTTTGGCTTTGCGAATGGACCAAAGAGACAAAGTGAGAAAGAGAGACAGACAGAGAGAGATAGACAGAAAAAGAAAGAAAGAGAGACATAGAGACAAACAGAGATAAAGATGATAGTCAGACACATAGAGAGAGACAGACAAAAAGAGATAGACAGAGTGAGACAAAGTGAGAAAGAGAGACAGACAGAGAGAGATAGACAGAAAAGAAAGAAAGAGAGACATAGAGACAAACAGAGATAAAGATGATAGTCAGAGTCAGACACATAGAGAGAGACAGACAAAAAGAGATAGACAGAGTGAGACAAAGTGAGAAAGAGAGACAGACAGAGAGAGATAGACAGAAAAAGAAAGAAAGAGAGACATAGAGACAAACAGAGATAAAGATGATAGTCAGACACATAGAGAGAGACAGACAAAAAGAGATAGACAGAGTGAGACAAAGTGAGAAAGAGAGACAGACAGAGAGAGATAGACAGAAAAAGAAAGAAAGAGAGACATAGAGACAAACAGAGATAAAGATGATAGTCAGAGTCAGACACATAGAGAGAGACAGACAAAAAGAGATAGACAGAGTGAGACAAAGTGAGAAAGAGAGACAGACAGAGAGAGATAGACAGAAAAAGAAAGAAAGAGAGACATAGAGACAAACAGAGATAAAGATGATAGTCAGAGTCAGACACATAGAGAGAGACAGACAAAAAGAGATAGACAGAGTGAGACAAAGTGAGAAAGAGAGACAGACAGAGAGAGATAGACAGAAAAAAGAAAGAAAGAGAGACATAGAGACAAACAGAGATAAAAATGATAGTCAGACACATAGAGAGAGACAGACAAAAAGAGATAGACAGAGTGAGACAAAGTGAGAAAGAGAGACAGACAGAGAGAGATAGACAGAAAAAGAAAGAAAGAGAGACATAGAGACAAACAGAGATAAAGATGATAGTCAGACACATAGAGAGAGACAGACAAAAAGAGATAGACAGAGTGAGACAAAGTGAGAAAGAGAGACAGACAGAGAGAGAAAGACAGAAAAAGAAAGAAAGAGAGACATAGAGACAAACAGAGATAAAGATGATAGTCAGAGTCAGACACATAGAGAGAGACAGACAAAAAGAGATAGACAGAGTGAGACAAAGTGAGAAAGAGAGACAGACAGAGAGAGATAGACAGAAAAAGAAAGAAAGAGAGACATAGAGACAAACAGAGATAAAGATGATAGTCAGAGTCAGACACATAGAGAGAGACAGACAAAAAGAGATAGACAGAGTGAGACAAAGTGAGAAAGAGAGACAGACAGAGAGAGATAGACAGAAAAAGAAAGAAAGAGAGACATAGAGACAAACAGAGATAAAGATGATAGTCAGAGTCAGACACATAGAGAGAGACAGACAAAAAGAGATAGACAGAGTGAGACAAAGTGAGAAAGAGAGACAGACAGAGAGAGATAGACAGAAAAAGAAAGAAAGAGAGACATAGAGACAAACAGAGATAAAGATGATAGTCAGAGTCAGACACATAGAGAGAGACAGACAAAAAGAGATAGACACTGAGTGAGACAAAGTGAGAAAGAGAGACAGACAGAGAGAGATAGACAGAAAAAAAGAAAGAAAGAGAGACATAGAGACAAACAGAGATAAAAATGATAGTCAGACACATAGAGAGAGACAGACAAAAAGAGATAGACAGAGTGAGACAAAGTGAGAAAGAGAGACAGACAGAGAGAGATAGACAGAAAAAGAAAGAAAGAGAGACATAGAGACAAACAGAGATAAAGATGATAGTCAGACACATGTTTTACAGATGGATACAGGTGGGACAAAGGGAAACACCGTATCAAGACAAGCCGACCAATCAAGGGAAACCAGAGACTTCTACTTCAGATACTCCTTGAAAATGGTGATATTTATCCTATGAATGGGTTCTCTGGTAGTGGGGACTCTGTGTTGTATGGATTATTTTGGGGTAATGAGGGAACAAAACGCAACACCAGCAAATGATACACAGATATATGATCATGCGGAACGACAAAAGCAGAAGAGAAGTTTGATGAAGGATAAAGACACACCTTTAGAATCCGATGGATTACACGGGATTAATACTTTTTTACATTTAGCCCATACAAGGGCTGCTATAGCAAATGAAACTTGTTGTTGGAACTTGTTGTTGGAACTTGTTGTTGGAACTTGTTGTTGGAACTTGCTGTTGGAACTTGTTGTTGGAACTTGTTGGAACTTGTTGTTGGAACTTGTTGTTGGAACTTGTTGTTGGAACTTGCTGTTGGAACTTGCTGTTGGAACCTGTTGGAACTTGTTGTTGGAACTTGTTGTTGGAACTTGTTGTTGGAACTTGCTGTTGGAACTTGTTGTGGGAACTTGTTGGAACTTGTTGTTGGAACTTGTTGTTGGAACTTGTTGTTGGAACTTGTTGTTGGAACTTGCTGTTGGAAATTGTTGTTGGAACTTGTTGGAACTTGTTGTTGGAACTTGCTGTTGGAACTTGTTGTTGGAACTTGTTGTTGGAACTTCTTGTTGGAACTTGCTGTTGGAACTTGTTGTTGGAACTTGTTGTTGGAACTTGTTGTTGGAACTTGTTGTTGGAACTTGTTGTTGGAACTTGCTGTTGGAACTTGTTGTTGGAACTTGTTGGAACTTGTTGTTGGAACTTGTTGTTGGAACTTGTTGTTGGAACTTGCTGTTGGAACTTGTTGTTGGAACTTGTTGTTGGAACTTGTTGTTGGAACTTGTTGTTGGAACTTGCTGTTGGAACTTGCTGTTGGAACTTGTTGGAACTTGTTGTTGGAACTTGTTGTTGGAACCCGTACTTATTTAATTAATTACATTTCTTATTACATTACAGTAATTACATTACAGTAATTACCTGAGGTAATTACAGTAATTACAGTTCCGGTAATTACAGTAATTACAGTAATCATTACAGTAATTGCAGTAATCTTATTACAATAATTACATTACATTAACTCAGGCACCTTTTGAGTAAGGAAGCTGATATTTGGACATGACACTGACCAAGGGATGTGGCTGTCAAGGAAAATATTGATTTATTGATTAATCATTTAATAAATTAACTCGTTGATTTATAAATGACTTATTTAATTAAAATTCCTGAGAGATACATCTTCGGATGAAATACTTGCAGATTGGTTATGCTATGAGCCAATTGATTAAGGAAAATATTTTGTGATGGCCATATTGGCAATTTCGTGGCCATATTCGTGGCAACTCAGTTAGTGCCACTGCACCTTTAAAATGCATCCCTGCGTTCATTTTTCGATCGATTGAGTTGAAATTTTGAACAATCGGATCTGGACTGTCGTTGTTAACGACTCTAGCATGCACTCGTCCAATCAGGATGGAGCGGTATGGTCCCCGGATCATCACTGCCCGCAGTTTTAATTAATTTTACTTTTTCTCTTGGGCATATAATTTTGAAGACATGCATGTCATGATAGAGGAAATGTTTGTTCTGTTAAACGGAATAAATGTTGTTAATGCATGTGTGTGTGTATTTTTGTGTATTTGGATATATTTTCACGACTAATTCTAGTTATCGTCCTGCAAAAGGTCTGCTCGTTCTTTTCCTTTGAGTCGTAAATTCCTGTTGAATTCTCATTAAAAAGCGGAATTAAGTACGCTGTGTGATGATGGAGATCCTTGATGACGAATCAGGAATAGTGAATGAGCAGACAAATATCACGGATGGTACACCAGATAGGGAAAATGTAGATGAAACCCCTTTTTGCTCAGGTGCTGTGTAGCGCTGCACAAAGATCCATATGAGCGGGGCCTGGGTGCTGTGTAATTAGTACACAAAGAACCAATTACTAGGGTGCTGAATAAACACAAAGATCCATTTTTGGAGCTGGTTCTCCCGGTGCTGTGATTTATTCAAAGAACCAAAATCTTGTAAGAATTAAGATATGATTTGTCGACATCATAAATACTTTAATATATGTAACGATTTTTGTAACGATCATCCTGCAAAAGGTCTGCTCGTCCTTTTCCTTTGAGTCGTAAAATCCTGTTGAATTCTCATTAGAATGCGGAATTAAGTATGCTGTGTGATGATGGAGATCCTTGATGACGAATCAGGAATAGTGAATGAGCAAACAAAGTGACAAATGCTGCGGCTGGAGCAGTAGAAGCGATGTTTTTTAATGGAAACGAGGTAATGAGTAATTAAAAGTGGGAGGGGGCAACACCACGCATACCTCTTTTAAGGTGTGTATAAACCCTGGAATAAACGTGGGAGGGGGCAACACCACGCATACCTCTTTTAAGGTGTGTATAAACCCTGGAATATTTCAGCAATCAATACAATGCTGAAACTATGTAAGTTAATTTAATGAGTAATTTAATGAGTAATTTAATGAGTAATTTAATGAGTAATTTAATGAGTAATTTAATGAGTAATTTAATGAGTAATTTAATAAGTAATTTAATAAGGAATTTAATGAGGAATTTAATGAGGAATAAACGTGGGAGGGGGCAACACCACGCATACCTCTTTTAAGGTGTGTATAAACCCTGGAATATTTCAGCAATCAATACAATGCTGAAACTATGTAAGTTACTTTAATGAGTAATTTAATGAGTAATTTAATGAGTAATTTAATGAGTAATTTAATGAGTAATTTAATGAGTAATTTAATGAGTAATTTAATGAGTAATTTAATAAGTAATTTAATAAGGAATTTAATGAGGAATTTAATGAGGAATTAAAAGTGGGAGGGGGCAACACCACGCATACCTCTTTTAAGGTGTGTATAAACCCTGGAATAAACGTGGGAGGGGGCAACACCACGCATACCTCTTTTAAGGTATGTATAAACCCTGGAATATTTCAGCAATCAATACGATGCTGAAATGATGTAATTTACTGTGTAAGAGGGTCGACCTTGGGTTTGTTTGGGTTTGTTGTTTATTTTGTGGATGTGTATTTTTTGTGTATTTTGGATATATTTTCACGACTAATTCCAGTTAACATCCTGCAAAATTTGCTCGTTTTCTGGCCGAGTCGAAATTGCGTTGAGGTCCTATGGCATGCGCCATTAAAAGCGCTGTGTAATGGTTGAGCTCCCTTTATTTCGTTTTGGTCATGCGGATGAGCAGACAAAATGATGAATGCTGCGGCTGGAGCAGTGGAAGCGATTTTTGAATTGTTCAATGATTATTCGATATTGTTATGACTTATTGTCAATAGGTATACTAAGTGGCCATGAGGTAGCCTGTTGCTATGTACAGTTTTATTCTAGTGTTGATTATACCACATAGCTGTGGTGATAAAGGAAATGTTCGTTTAAATAGATGACTATGATATGACCATGACTATAATATCATGATGATTATTATGAATGATATCATAGGGTTCAAATGCAGAATGATTGCATGAACTTGGGAAAGAACTTTCAAGCCCTATGGGATCAATTGGGTGTTACAAGCGATGGAGTTTCAAAATTTAGCATGATTGAAGGAATTTTACAGTCTTATTTCAGGAGTTTTACGAAATTTAAATTGCCAAGAGATTTTGGGTACTATTAAAGGAAAAATGATGAGATATTTTTCCAATGAACTTTAATATCTGCCATCCATTTTGGCTGTCTCACGAATGAAGGATGAGTTGCCTTTAGTGGTTGCAAAGAAAATTTGTGGAGACCAGGCAAAATGGGGAAATATGTCAGATATGACCCTAGGACAGGACGGTGATTCATCAATTGACATGAGGTATGAACCAGAGGTGACGACCGATAAAATTCGATCTCAGTCAATGGATGGACCTGTCCTGATATCATTGGGGAAAGGGCTTATGCAAGGAGTCATCCAAAATGATTAATTTGATTTATTGATGAATATTGATGAATTAATTGAAATTGAATAATTGATTGAATTGTTGATTGATTGAATCTAATTGATTGAATTTAATTGAATAAAATTAACTGAATAAATTGAACTGAATAAATTGAATTGAATATATTGATTGTTTGATTGATGAAAATGCGGTCTCAAGAAAGAAGCTTTGATATCTTTGCGAGATATTATCAATGTGGAGACAACCTGGGAAAATTGAGCAAGGTGGTGAGTTTATATACAGATATATATGTGCGGTTACCATTGTGTGATTTCCCCGTCAACAGAGCGGACACCTGAGGATTCACCCATTTCATACTGACCCTTTGGCTCATCTGCAAATACTGATCTGTGAGATTGGATTGTGCAAAAGCCACAGCTGAGGGAGATTCTCTGGAAATCACCGTGTGAACAGGTGGAGAGACCCTTCCTGGAGGTACGAGTGAAGCTTTAGAGGAACAAACTACAACACATCCAACGCTACTTTGATAAAAGGCAGAATGGGAAATGGAGCCTGCAAGAACACACAAGGACAACCAGAGATTCCACAAAAAGGTACTTGTACACATCATATGTACGACCGTTATGGTGCCGAAGCTATAAGGCAGGTCGAGAATTGGTATTTGTGGACAAAGGGACATGATGAGGAGTTTCCAAAAGATGGTACATTTGAGCGAAGTCGATTGGAAAGATTGGAACAAAGATTGAAAGCCAGGAAGAGACAGAATCTAACGATAGACTGGCTTGCATTCCATCTTTGGGATGGTGAATCCAGACAACGGGAACAGCAAGAACGGATAACGGAACTAGAACTTAAAATAAAAAGGATACAGGATACAGTGGAGGAGACAAATGCACAACTGCCCTCGAAATTAGGAATGAAAGTCACAGTTGTCCCATCTGATTTCCAGTTGTCTCCCCAAAAAGGACGGTACAGAGAATTTTTTCGTGTTTCAGGAGATAACGAGAGATTGCAGTGGCAACTCAGGGATGTAGAGATGCAGCCCAGCAATACAAGTGCACAGGCGCACAGATCAGACAACGACAGAAACCGGTGTTTCGAGTGTGGAAAGATGGGACATTGGAGAAGAAGATGTCCGTATGTCAACAGGAAGACAAGGTCATGGGGCAAACCAAGATCAAGGGTACCAGTGCTTACCGGTACCTCAGACAATGATTAGGCCTTCATTGCTGCAAATCCCAAATGATGATTGGCCTCAACAGATTCGATTACTGGACAAACATGAACAACTGTCAATGATTCTTGTGTCTGAAAAGTTTTCAGAGCAAGAATGATTCATTTTTCTTTTTGCTTGTTAACAAATTAATAATTAATTGATCAAATGCCAAAATTGGATCTTCTATTTTGGGCACAGCAATTTTAAATTTACAAAGTTTGGAACAATTGCGTTGCAATTGTTGGCAAACCAAGTAACAAGAGTCACATGATGATCAGGTGGGAATTTCGGACTATTGTTCCGCACGATTGATAGGTCAATGGTCGACTGACATGCAAATGGGTGTGTAGTCAAAATTTGGATAGATTATTGTGAAGGCAGAAAGGGTAATTTCAATTTGACATCATAAGGGTTTTCTAAGAATGGACTTTTGGTTTATTTGTCTATAAGCATTTTGAATTTGATTGACAAATTTTATGAAATTGAAATAAAATTGACACCCATCTGATCTGTAAATAATGGTTCCAACGCAAACAAATATGCATAATGCATGTGTGTGTGTGTTTTCTGTGTATCAATCTTACAAGATTGTTGACACCGACAGTGTGCCTGTCTGGAAATGGATAGTTATATGTGGATGGGATTGGGATATGTGGATGGGATTGAATATCCAGAGAATCCGTAAAATAAAATAGAAATATAATTTGATTATGAACATTATCTCTTTTGTCAAGGGAAATGGAATATAAAAATTTTTTTTTGATGTGCTGGGTTATGAGCAGCCATTAATTAATAGTAAAATTGTGAGTAATTTTGGGATTCCATTTTTGATAGAATGTATATGAGAATAACATCTATTTATGGATATGAGCTTCATAAAAGGAAATGAGGAAGTACAAAATCATCCAAATTTGGGAGAGGTCTTACACTGACTTCCCAGAATACTCTGCTCATGGATTTTATATATATATAAACTTGAATTTTATCAGCATATAAATTGTGCTGTATGTATGGATGTGTTTTAGGCATAGATGATATGGGAAAAGAGTAAAGAAAATTTTGCTGGTTTGAACTATTGTGGGTTTTCAGTTCTGGAGTTTAAACAAAGTCACTGGTTAACAGATGAGAAAGGATAGTAAATAAATTATTCCCTGCTGGGCAAATTAAGTACGATATTACTAAGACTTATGAGAGCTATTGTTCCGCCTTACAGCAGTGGAAAATTATTGGAAAAAATTAGATCCAACATAATGAATCTATAAAAGAATGTGATAGGGATAATATCCTCAATTTGTACTAATTATTTGATTGTGGGTAAAGGAATTAAGTCATCGTAGTGGATTGTTAACAGCAGCCTGAAAATGTCCTGAGAGTGTGCATCCATGTAATCAGAAATCCCAGATTTGTTTTTTACAAACAACATTTTGGTAGAGGTCTTGTGTGGAACACTTCCTTGGTAGACAAAAACGGTACTGCATGCTGGCAGCCACTTTTGCGGCCAGTTAGGCCAAACAAATTGAGAGGAAATTGTAGTTAAATACGTAAGTTACACATGGCTATTTGTAAAAAAGGAAATTTGTTGAGATGGGAAACATTTTTTCGAAGGTTTATTAAGGTGTTATAATATGACATGTGGCAAGGCAAACTATTGGATAGGAAAATTAGATCTGGCTATAGAATAAATTTATTGACCCCTTGAAGTTAATCCTTCGAATCATTGTTTCACTGGCATTTTTGTTCACATTGGAAATAGTTTGGTAGAGCTTTGGTTAAAACCTTTGGTTGCGGTATCTTGGAACGAATTGATAAACCATAGGAGATTGATAAGAATAGAAACAAATATGGACCCAAAATAGAAAGTTGGATTCATGCCTCTCATTGCAAGCAAGCACATGGGGCTAAGGTGGATGATCCCACAGAAAATGAGGCTGCACCTAGCAGCCCAGCAGAACATTCAGTGGTAGAAAAATGATAGTCATGATTTACAGTCATTTGAATTACATTTTAACACCCCTTGCATTGATAAACATTACATTTTCAACATGTGATATTCCTACTTGGAATAGTGACATTTATTTGCCTACATGACATACAATTACCTGCTGATATTAATACAGCATGAGTGAAAAAATGTATCACAACTACACTCATGATCAGGGGATTGAGTTCAACCCCGGGAGATAGGGGGATCAGGGTAAGACAAATAATCTGATTATGTTACATATTAAGGGATTTTCTTTATTTACCTTTTAGGAAGCTTGTTAGTTTGGTATATAATGTTAAATGTCATCGACATATAACTATGTCATAGATATGAATATATACAAGGAGTAGCAGACTTGTTTGTTGGTTTAGTAGTTATATTGGCAATTGTTTTAGTGGTGGCTTGCTTGAAAGCCTTAGTGACGGTGTGTTTGAATAAGGTAACCAACAACACGATGATAACGCATGAAGTGACAAATGAGGAAAGAAATGTGGAACCAGAAAAGGAAGACTTTTATGGCGACATAAATACTGAGATTAAAAGACTAAATCAAATGATGTTGCAAATGAATACAGTAGAATTAAGATAATGGCATAACGACAATGTTATGAGTTGTGTCAATTACAATATCAATGAACTCATATCACCACGAGTGACACACTGTTAGGAAAAAAAAAAAGAGGGAAAAGAAAAGTGGAGAGGAATTATGGTAATAATACATTATGCTTAATTTGTTGGTTTGGGAAAATTGTTGTTGGGAATTAGGTATTCCCGTGTGTGATTGTAATCATATACAATGCTATTCTTAGTTTAGTAATAAAATACATACCTGATTGAATATTATTTGTGTGACGCATATAAATGAATATAACTTTTTGTGTTAAGGAAAAACAACAAATTGTTGAATGTGAAACTGTCGGAAGATATACATGATTATGCTGATTTCATGGTAAGATGTACCCTATCTGATTCAGTGTGTGCGGAAAGCAGATTCAGATATGACTGAGCATAAGGATAAGACGAGATCACATTTTGGAGGGATTGCTAACGGAATTGGGAAGAAGAAAGAAAGAAAATTTGTGGCTAAAAAATGAAGTTAATCGTGGCATACACCCTCTTTCTCAAAGAATGATGAAGACATTCTCCCGTGTAACTTGGAGATGAATGCTTACCTTCACCAAGGAAATTTATGTGACCATTTGCCTGGATCACACTGCAACATATGAAAGAAAGGCGATCACTTACTCTTGTTCGAAGACTTCGAACATTCACCACATCAGAAGTTGCAGGACAACGACATTTTACCTGCAACCTCTGTGAAATGCGGGGACATATGTTATTACTTCACCAACGTCCGGGGAACCAGCATGGAGCTGCAAAAAACGGCTGTGCCCTTGTCACAACAGCTGTGCACGATTCTGCTGGATTGCTCCTGGTAAGGACCATGAATGACCTGAACACCATGGTCCCAACATCATTGTGGATGCATCCGGCATCCCTGTTCCACATCTTGCTGGCCAATCAATGTCACACCAATACTTGCTGCCCACTCACAATAAGGGAGGAGGCAAGTCGACTACAACTGGGTGAAGGCCTTGTTCAGGAATTACTATGGTTTACAGCAAAAAGTGGCAAGAATGCTACAAGGAGAGCAGGGTCAGTCTATGACTCCGCAATGTTACCACAACAGCGAAATCCTACACGAAGTAGTGCAGGAGCTATGAAGACATTAGGAGAAAATGTTTCATACCTGGATTCAAACACAAGTGATCAGCCCTTCCTTTCAAACAAAGTCAACATTTGTGTGGAGGCAAACGTTTTTGCCAGATGGTGCAGATGCTTTACAAAACTTGAAAATGAAGTGAAATTGTTGTATCTTGGTGATGGTGAAGTGTTGTTTTGAAAATATATTTGTGATGCAAATGCAATAGATTGAACAATATGGAAGGAGTCAATGACCAACGAAATGTTTTGTGATTCTTGCAGGATGACGGTGTATGCCTAAGGGAATTTGATTACCAAAGTTATGATTATTTACTTATACTTGTAATGATGTTTACTTGTAGTGATTGATTGTTTACTTATATTGATGTTTAGATTAATGGTTAATATAAACAAAAACAAAAAGATGAGGGAATTGTGGAAGTGTAATTCAGTGTAACTTATTAATTGGCACTGGTAACTTATTGGTTGACCTAGTAACAAAGCAGATGCATTTTACATGCAAACTCTGTGGGGGACGGGTTTGTAAATGAGTTAGGAATGTGCACGAACATGATGGTCTCTTGATACACCTGGTCACAGCCCCAGGCTGGAGCACCCCCCTATTGTTTGATAAATGGAACTCACAGCAGGGGGGGCTAGCTGGCGCCAGGAAGGCGACCGGTGACGTCGGCGGAGAGGAGATTACGAGTTCAGCGGACAGAGGATTAAGTCGAGTTGGTCGATATAAGCGAGAGCTGCGGCTGGAGTCGAGAGAACTTGCTACGTGAAGCGCTGACCGAACGGGAGTGTCGGATGGAGAGAAGGACCAGCGAAAAGAGTTAACCTGATCCATTATATTATGCGGTATCATTTTGGTAATTGGATGAAGTGAATACAGTTTAATAAACTAGACCTTTGTAACCTGTGTCCGGTCTTTGGAGTCCTGTGAGTCCCCCAGTAAATTCCCTGACAGAAGCCATAAAAACTTGTACACAAGATAAGTAGGTTCTAAACACATGATTTTGACAAGTTGTGGCTCATATAAATCACTCGATAAATTTTACACTTCCACACACTACAGACTGTTTGTCTGATTGGCAGCAACAGCTGAACGACACTTGGTTGTTTTAGTAAAACAGATTCTGTGAGTGCTGCTATTCCTCTCTTTATTAGTCCAGTTTGTCTGTCTCTCCCCCTATTTTATTGTAATACCCTTCGGTTGTGTACGTGTGGCGTGTCTGCATTTTTAAAATCCATTTTCTCTGCAACTGTTGGTCCGATTGACACGAATTTTTGACCATAGGAGCGACACCTCCTGTATAATTTTTATGAGAATTATGATGTCAAAGCTCACGTGGTACAGGCACCATTTTGGAAAATCTCCCAAACCTATCTTCGCACCTCTACATCTCTGAAACCGCTTCATGGAAAAAATTGAAGTACTCCCCATGGGGAATAAGATATGTTAATGATGTCATCGGTGCCTTCGTTATGACATCATAATTCGACAAGTATAACACTTCATCCGAACAGTATGATTATGTTTTTTTCTCTGCAACTGTTGGTCTGATGGACAAAAAAAAATTCATCATAGCAGTGCCTTCTCCTGTAGATATTTTAACGATAATTATGACGTCATAGGTCACGTGGTACATGCGTCATCTCAGAAAAACTGAAAAACGTTTTACCTTTATATCACCAAAACCGCTCCATGGAAAAAATTGAAACATGGTTCATTGTAAAGAACTATATATAGGGAATAGGTGTTGTTAACGATGACGTCATTGTTGCCTTAATTATGACGTCACAATTTGACAGGGACAACGCTTGGTCTGATCAGAAATTTATTGAGCGTAATCTACTCGACAATTATATTAGAGAATATAAATTTATGGTGTCATCGCTCACCTCACCTGGTCTGGCAGCTGGCATTGGATCAAAGAAAAAAAACCCTTCAAAATCAGAATAGATGGCTCGCACCAAGTTGACTGCACAAGGTAAGTATTCTACAAATACCATCTATTTGTACCAAGATATCAAGATGTAAAATTTAAATAAAATCAGCAATGACATGTTTTTCTTAATGTCTGTGCTCCAAGCGATAGTACATATAGAGGAACTTTCTTAATGAGTCCTTTCATTTCATGCAACACCTACCTTCTGATGCAGTGTTATGCTTAGCGGGGATTTTAATTTTACTTTGAACCCAACTTTAGATAGGAACAGTTCAGAGCCACATCGAGCTCCAAGTAGGTCTCTCTCCAATATTGTATCGCGTCAAGACCTCAGCAATGTATGGTGACAACAACACCCAAACCTGCAACAATTTAACTGATGTTGGGTTTTACTAAATCATATTTCATTAGCTCGACTTGATACATTTTATTTTTCTAACTCTGCTATCAATCTTGTGACATTGAAATGTACAAACAGGGTTATATTGTCCCTTCTGGTTTCTCTGACCAATCCCTAGTAAAACTGTACTTTTAATTTCCTTGTTTGAAATACCACACCATGTATTGGCCATTTACCATCTATCATCTTGAGCTCCCTTCTGAGCGATCATTTAAAAAAAAAAATCATCATTCGAGGTTTGTGGAAGAGGGTTGTTTATCTACATCATTTTCTAAACAGTATTTAGTGGGACTACCCAAAAGCACAGATCCGTGTTTTCTGCCAGCTATATACCAAAGCAATTGCTCTGCAAGTAAACAATTATGTATCGACCTCTTGAGAAAAGAGATTCTTCGAATACAGGGAGGTGCTGAGGTCCTTAGTGATGACAAACGGTGTCGTCAAGTCTGTGAAAGAATACAGGGAGGTGCTGAGGTCCTTAGTGTTGACAAACATTGTCAACTCCTCTATGAAAGATTACAGGGAGGTGCTGAGGTCTTTAATGATGATAAATGGTACAAACCCCTCTGCGAAAGATTACAGGGAGGTGCTGAGGTCCTTAGTGATGACAAACGGTTCAAACTCCTCCATGAAAGATTACAGGGAGTTGCTGAGGTCCTTAGTGATGAGTCGATGACAAACGGTTCAAACTCCTCTATGAAAGATTACAGGGAGGTGCTTGTCATGGATGAAGCTGCAAATATTCACCGTTGTATCCCTACACCGGGACCGCATTGTATCCCTACGCCCCAGCTCGGATGGCGCTGCAGTTAATCGGGCCTGTATCTGCAGAGTGAATAAACGTGTGCTACAATCGATCGTCGTTTGTCGAGATACCTTACAGTGCTGGGGTCCTTACTGATGATAAACGGTACCAAATCCTCTATGAAAGATTACAGGGAGGTGCTGAGGTCCTTAGTGATGTTAAACGGTACAAACTCCTCTATGAAAGATTACAGGGAGTTGGTAAGGTCTTCAGTGATGATAAACGGTAACAACTCCTCTATGAAAGATTGCAGGGAGGTGCTGAGGTCCTATGTGATGATAAACGGTACAAACTCCTCTATGAAAGATTACAGGGAGTTGGTAAGGTCCTTAGTGATGATAAACGGTACCAACCTCTCTGGCCTTGCCCCCCCAGCTCTCACTGGGCTCTGTCCCGCAAATATTCCTACAGGTCGCACAAGATCTGCCTGCAACCCTCTTATGGTCAAACTGCCAAAATCAAGACTCTTTGCTCACCTTCACTCCTTCATTCCTCTTTTCTCCCGCCTCTGGAACAAACTCCCTCACTCTCTTCAATCCCACCCCACCCTCCAGATCTTTAAAACAGCTGTTCACCACCATCTCTTATCTTCCCCCATCCAAAACCTTGATCTTTTCTACCCCCGCTAATTTCACCCCAAATCCACTTTTTTGAAATACCAACTTCTGTCCTGGAAGTCCTTGGTGTCCTTGTGTTTTATACTTCTCCCCCCTCCCACCCCCACCTTCCCACGCCTCCTCCCCCCAAGCCCTCTCCCTTCCACACATCTCCCTGCTCTCAAATGTTGTGTTTGTGTGCTTCCCCTTCTCTCCCCATGTTGTTTTCTGCTCCCTCTTTTTATATATTTTGTTTGTCTGGGTGATTTGTTTGTGAAGTAAATGTTAGCTCTTTCACGAGCCTCGATTCAGTATACAAAAAAAAAACAAAAAAAAAACTCCTCCATGAAAGATTACAGGGAGTTGGTAAGGTCCTTCGTGATGATAAACGGTACCAACTCCTCGATGAAAGATTACAGGGAGTTGGTAATGTTAAATGGTGATGTTAATGTTAAATACATCCATAGTGATGTTAAATGGTACAAACTCCTCTGTGAAAGATTACAGGGAGTTGGTAAGGTCCTTCGTGATGATAAACGGTACAAACTCCTCTATGAAAGATTACAGGGAGTTGGTAAGGTCCTTCGTGATGATAAACGGTACCAACTCCTCGATGAAAGATTACAGGGAGTTGGTAATGTTAAATGGTGATGTTAATGTTAAATACATCCATAGTGATGTTAAATGGTACAAACTCCTCTATGAAAGATTACAGGGAGTTGGTAAGGTCCTTAGTGATGATAAACGGTACAAACTCCTCTATGAAAGATTACAGGGAGGTACTGAGGTCCTTAGTGATGATAAACGGTACAAACTCCTCTATGAAAGATTACAGGGAGGTGCTGAGGTCCTTCGTGATGTTAAACGTTACAAACACCTCGTTGAAAGATTATAGGGAGGTGGTAAGGTCCTTACTCCTCAGTCACATTTGCTCTACGGCTAGGATACGGCGGCCGTACCCCCCTAAAGTGACAGAAACGTGCGGCGGCCGCAGAGTTCTGAGGTGGCCTCAAGGTGGCCCTTGGGCGTATGGCTATCTTTTACAGGCCATAGGGGTCGCCGTGGAATTATAGCGCGGAGTTATAACTTTTTTCATTTCTAGGGTGGCCGTAGCAATTTGACAAGCCGAAGCCATGACAACTGTAAGTGCTGTTATACATATGAAAAAGAACTGGTATAAAAAAAAAAGGTTATAACTACTGTCCGTCTGGCCGCACGTTCCCCCTAGGGCCCCCCTGCGGTCGCCTTGCGGGCACCTTGAGGCTACTTTGCGTCTGCCTTGAAAATTCTATGGCCGCCGCAGGGACGCAGTAAGGTCACCGTGCGACATCAAATCAAAGACCGTACGGCACCCCCACGTTTTCGGTCTCCACAATTTATAAATACCCCGTGCGGCTACCCGAAAAATGAAAACATATGTGACTGCTACATTGTGTGACCGTGGAAATACTGCGGCCGCCCTAGAATTGCTAGTGGCCATAGATTTTTTAGACCCTATGGCCGCCGAGCCAAATGTGACTGAAGCATAAGTGATGTTAAACGGCACAAACTCCTCTATGAAAGATTACAGGGAGTTGGTAAGGTCCTTGGTGGTGATAAACAGGACAAACTCCTCTATGAAAGATTACAGGGAGGTGCTGAGGTCCTTCGTGATGATAAACGGTGTCAACTCTTCTATTAAAGATTAAACCCAACATTACAGGGAGGTGCTGAGGTGCTTAGTGATGATAAACGGTACCAACTCCTCTATGGAAGATTACAGGGAGTTGCTGAGGTCCTTTGTGATGATAAACGGTTCAAACTCCTCTATGAAAGATTACAGGGAGGTGCTGAGGTCCTTCGTGATGATAAACGGTACCAACTCCTCTATGAAAGATTACAGGGAGGTGCTGAGATCCTTCGTGATGATAAACGGTACAAACTCCTCTATGAAAGATTACAGGGAGTTGGTGAGGTCCTTCATGATGACAAACGGTACAAACTCCTCTATGAATGATTACAGGGAGTTGGTAAGGTCCTTAGTGATGATAAACGGTACAAACTCCTCTATGAAAGATTACAGGGAGTTGGAGAGGTCCTTCATGATGACAAACGGTACAAACTCCTCTATGAATGATTACAGGGAGTTGGTAAGGTCCTTAATGATGATAAACGGTACCAACTCCTCCATGAAAGATTACAGCGAGTTGGTAAGGTCCTTAGTGATGTTAAACTGAACAAACTCCTCTATGAAAGATTACAGGGAGTTGGTGAGGTCCTTCGTGATGACAAACGGTACAAACTCCTCTATGAAAGATTACAGGGAGTTGGTAAGGTCCTTAGTGATGATAAATGGTACCAACTCCTCTATGAAAGATTACAGCGAGTTGGTAAGGTCCTTGGTGATGATAAACAGTACAAACTCCTCTATGAAAGATTACATGGAGGTGCTGAGGTCCGAAGTGATGATAAACGGTGTCGATTCCTCTATGAACGAGAACGGCTCTTGGGATAGCGCATCCCTCCACTAGGCTGAACAGTTTATGTTTTCTATCCCACTGATAGGCCGGATCTGGATTCGGACCTGATCAAAATCTAATCGGCTTGTTCTTGTCACCTAACCAACTCGTCCATTACTTTTAAAAATATAATGTTTAATCACCGCTTTTGGTCTGATCTCTCTATTGTGAAGAATCACTTAAAAATTAAATAACTCCCGTATCTGATTCCATATTCAGATCTTCACCAAAATTGAATTGATTCGAACTTGTAACACAACGCTTGGGGGTAGTAGACCCTGGAGCGACTGTATTTCTCTTTCTTCCAAAAACTGACAGTAGAGGTGAATTGCGGTCCATTACTCAGTGGGGATTTCCATGTCGACTGAAAACCGAGCACAGGAAAGCAGTAACGACCTCTGTGGTGACAGTTGAAGTAAATGCCACCTCAGGCCACTTACTGGAATAGTCGATCAGGGTGATGCCATAGTGGCAATCCCATGTGCCATGCTCGAACGGTCAAATAATGTGCATTGCCACTTTCTGCCATAGTCCCTTGGGCAGTTCGACTGGCTACTGTGGAACAGGGAAGGTTTTTGCGGTTTTGTCACTCAGTTGACAAGACATGCAAGACGATATAATGGTTTACACAAGACTGTCCATCTGGGGCCACGAGTATAGGTCACGGAGGTGCAGTTTAGTGCGTACATGGCCCTAGTGACTTTCATGCGCCAGGTTGACCACTTTGGTGCACAGGGACAGTGGTAAAATCAAATGGGGACCTCACAACACGTACGCATTATCCACGGCCAGTTTATGACAGACAGGGAATATACTTCCTTGTATGCGGTCCTCTCCCCCTCTCCTGTGTGTGATCCTTTCCTTTACCCCTCTCTCCTGTGTGTGATCCTCTCCCCGTCTCCCCTGGGTGTGATCCTCTACCCCTCTCCTCTGTGTGTGATCCTCTCCCCCTCTCCCCCTTTACCCCTCACCCCCTCTCCCCTCTGATCCTTTACCCCTCTCCCCTGTGTGTGGTCCTCTCCCCTTCTCTCCTGTGTGTGATCCTTTCCTTTACCCCTCTCCCCTGTGTGTGATCCTCTGCCCCTCTCTCCTGTGTGTGATTCTCTCCCCCTCCCTCCTGTGTGTGATCCTTTACCCCTCTGCCCTGTGTGTGATCCTCTCCCCCTCTCCGCTGTGTGTGATCCTTTACCCCTCTCCCCTGTGTGTGATCCTTTACCCCTCTCCCCTGTGTGTGATCCTTTACCCCTCTCCCCTGTGTGTGATCCTTTATCCCTCTCCCCTGAGTGTGATCCTTTACCCCTCTCCCCTGTGTGTGAGCCTCTCCCCCTCTCCCTCTCTCCCCTGTGTGTGATCCTCTGCCCCTCTCTCCTGTGTGTGATTCTCTCCCTCTCCCCTGTGTGTGATCCTTTACCCCTCTCCCCTGTGTGTGAGCCTCTCCCCCTCTCCCCTGTGTGTGATCCTCTGCCCCTTTCTCCTGTGTGTGATTCTCTCCCCCTCTCCCCTGTCTGTGATCCTTTACCCCTCTCCCCTGTGTGTGAGCCTCTCCCCCTCTCCCCTCTCCCCTGTGTGTGATTCTCTCCCCCTCTCCCCTGTGTGTGATCCTCTCCCCCTCTACCTTGTGTGTGATTCTCTCCCCCTCTCTCCTGTGTGTGATCCTTTACCCCTCTCCCCTGTGTATGATTCTCTCCCCCTCTACCTTGTGTGTGATCCTTTACCCCTCTCCCCTGTGTATGATTCTCTCCCCCTCTCCCCTGTGTGTGATCCTTTACCCCTCTCCCTTGTGTGTGATTCTCTCCCCCTCTCCCCTGTGTGTGATCCTCTCCCCCTCTACCTTGTGTGTGATCCTTTACCCCTCTGCCGTGTGTGTGATTCTCTCCCCCTCTCCCCTGTGTGTGATCCTCTCCCCCTCTCCCCTGTGTGTGCTCCTCTCCCCCTCAACCTTGTGTGTGATTCTCTCCCCCTCTCCCGTGTGTGTGATTCTCTCCCCCTCTCCCCTGTGTATGATTCTCTCCCCCTCTCCCCTGTGTGTGATTCTCTCCCCCTCTCCCCTGTGTGTGATCCTCTCCTCCACTCCCCTGTGTGTGATCCTCTCCCCCTCTCCCCTGTGTGTGATTCTCTCCCCCTCTCCCCCTCTACCTTATGTGTGATTCTCTCCCCCTCTCCCCTGTGTGTGATCTTTTACCCCTCTCCCCTGTGTGTGATTCTCTCCTCCTCTCCTCTGTGTGTGATCCTCTCCCCCTCTCCCCTGTGTGTGATTCTCTCCTCCCCTCCTCTGTGTGTGATCCTCTCCCCCTCTCCCCTGTGTGTGATCCTCTCCCCCTCTCCCCTGTTTGTGATCCTCTCCCCCTCTCCCCTGTGTGTGATTCTCTCACCCTCTCCTCTGTGTGTGATCCTCTCCCCCTCTCCCCTGTGTGTGATTCTCTCCCCCTCTCCCGTGTGTGTGATTCTCTCCCCCTCTCCCCTGTGTGTGATTCTCTCCCCCTCTCCCCTGTGTGTGATTCTCTCCCCCTCTCCCCTGTGTGTGATCCTCTCCTCCACTCCCCTGTGTGTGATCCTCTCCCCCTCTCCCCTGTGTGTGATTCTCTCCCCCTCTCCCCCTCTACCTTATGTGTGATTCTCTCCCCCTCTCCCCTGTGTGTGATCTTTTACCCCTCTCCCCTGTGTGTGATTCTCTCCTCCTCTCCTCTGTGTGTGATCCTCTCCCCCTCTCCCCTGTGTGTGATTCTCTCCTCCCCTCCTCTGTGTGTGATCCTCTCCCCCTCTCCCCTGTGTGTGATCCTCTCCCCCTCTCCCCTGTGTGTGATTCTCTCACCCTCTCCCATGTGTGTGATCCTCTCCCCCTCTCCCCTGTGTGTGATTCTCTCACCCTCTCCTCTGTGTGTGATCCTCTCCCCCTCTCCCCTGTGTGTGATTCTCTCCCCCTCTCCCCTGTGTGTGATCCTCTCCCCCTCTACCTTGTGTGTGATTCTCTCCCCCTCTCCCCTGTGTGTGATCCTTTACCCCTCTCCCCTGTGTGTGATTCTCTCTTCCTCTCCCCTGTGTGTGATCCTCTCCCCCTCTCCCCTGTGTGTGATTCTCTCCCCCTCTCCCCTGTGTGTGATCCTTTACTCCTCTCCCCTGTGTGTGATTCTCTCCCCCTCTCCCCTGTGAGTGAGCCTCTTCCCCTCTCCCCTGTGTGTGATTCTCTCCCCCCTCTCCCCTGTGAGTGATTCTCTCCCCCTCTCCCCTGTGTGTGATCCTTTACCCCTCTCCCCTGTGTGTGATTCTCTCCCCCTCTCCCATGTGTGTGATCCTTTACCCCTCTCCCCTGTGTGTGATTCTCTCCCCCTCTCCCCTGTGTGTGATCCTCTTCCCCTCTCCCCTGTGTGTGATTCTCTCCCCCTCTCCCCTGTGTGTGATCCTCCTCCCCTCTCCCCTGTGTGTGATTCTCTCCCCCCTCTCCCCTGTGAGTGATTCTCTCCCCCTCTCCCCTGTGTGTGATCCTTTACCCCTCTCCCCTGTGTGGGATCCTCTTCCCCTTTCGCTTGTGTGTGATTCTCTCCCCCTCTCCCTGTGTGTGATCCTCTTCCCCTCTCCCCTGTGTGTGATTCTCTCCCCCTCTCCCCTGTGTGTGATCCTCTCCCCCTCTACCTTGTGTGTGATTCTCGCCCCCTCTCCCCTGTGAGTGATCCTTTACCCCTCTCCCCTGTGTGTGATTCTCTCCCCCTCTACCTTGTGTGTGATTCTCTCCCCCTCTCCCCTGTGTGTGATCCTTTACCCCTCTACCTTGTGTGTGATTCTCTCCCCCTCTCCCCTGTGTATGATTCTCTCCCCCTCTCCCCTGTGTGTGATCCTCTCCCCCTCTACCTTGTGTGTGATCCTTTACCCCTCTCCCCTGTGTGTGATTCTCTCCCCCACTCCCCTGTGTGTGATCCTCTTCCCCTCTACCTTGTGTGTGATTCTCTCCCCTCTCCCCTGTGTGTGATTCTCTCCCCTTCTCCCCTGTGTATGATTCTCTCCCACTCTCCCCTATGTGTAATCCTTTACCCCTCTCCCCTGTGTATGATTCTCTCCCCCTCTCTCCTGTGTGTGATCCTTTACCCCTCTCCCCTGTGTATGATTCTCTCCCCCTCTCTCCTTTGTGTGATCCTTTACCCCTCTCCTCTGTGTGCAATTATCTCCCCTTCTTCCCGATGCAATGTGCGTGATGTGGCAGTTAGTCCGTATAAATATAAGAGACGTTCTTTGCTCACCACTGACACCATGAACAATTTTGACCTGGAAGTGAGATGCACATCTTTGTAATGATTGGTGAGACCTGCGGAGACTCAAAGGTGTCTTCAAAGCTCAGGCCAAGGAAGACCTTGAATAATTTTATTCTAAATTGGTAGATAACCCTGAAGAAGGGCTCCTAAATAACGATTTGTGTTCAACATATTGGGCAATTAAACGTGTGCATGGCACTCCACAATATGGATGCAGCATTGCAGCAACATCCCAGTCACAAGGATTGACGGTACTCCAGGTAAGACGACGGAAGAAATGCTGGCCCGCTGGCATGTGTACTACAATACCGTGCTCAATCATCTGCTGGCAACTCCAAGTCCTCATCTCGCTGCATAGACAACAGCTGCCACTCCAACACTGGACATCTCCTCGGATGCCCCCATTCTGGTCGAGGTGCGTCATGCCATTAAGAAGCTTCGGAATGACCACGCCGTGGGGCTAGACAGCATTCCCCCAGAGATACTCACTTGTGGAGAGGTCCTGATCAGCTTGACCCTCCATAAACTCTTTCATAATGTATGGGCCTCAGGTGGAGTCTCCACAGAGTGGAGAGATAGCCTAATTATTTCCTTGTGCAAAGGGAAGGAATGCCGCAATCAATGTAGCAGTTACTGACCCATTACACTGTTGTTTGTCCCTGGAAAGGTGTATAGACATGTTTTTCTAACTTGCCTGGAACCATTTCTCACCTGTTGATGCCACCCGCAGAAGTATTGCTTCAAGAAGGGAAGGTATACCATGGACATGGTGCTCGCTCCGCTCTTAGGCTTTTGTCTGAGCTCCACTGCGAGTTTGCTCAACCGCTTAATGTTGCTGATATTGATATCAAGGCCGCCTTTGACTCAGTGGATTGGAGCGCTCTGTGGAAGGCCCTGGAAGCAGCCAGAACACCTTCATTTTTGCTCCATCTCATCCAGGACCTGCATGAGGGCATCACATCAAGGGTACATGATGGAAGTGACATCTCCGGATCTTTCCTCACCACCTATGGTGTCTGCCAAGGCTGCATCCTCACTCCAGCTCTATTCTGTTGTGCCATTGACTGGATCCTGAGCCAGTGTCAGAGAGACCTTGGAATAACTGTTGGCAGTGCTGAACTATTTACGAATCTGGTCTACGCTGGTGATGCAGCTTTGTTCCTTGGAAGGCCCAAGCAATGGCCATCGTTGTTACAGTGGTTTGAGGAAGAGGCTGGGAAAATGGGAATGCACATTTCCTGTACAAAAAACAAGGTTCAGAACATAGGCTCCGGCCCACCTCGTTCATCACACCCATCATACCTACCAGATAGGCCCACCAGTCATCGTTTCAGGCCAGACCATTGCAGTAATAGAGAGGTTCAGGTACCTCGACTAGGATGTGATATTGACTCAAAGGGCTATTCCTCACCTTACATTCACGACGTATGGGCCTCGCCTCATCAACTTTTGAGATGCTGAAGCATATGTATTGGAATAAACAACTTCGTATATCAACAAATCTCAGAATATACACCACTTGTATTTTGCCTGTTCTCCTGTATGGATCCGATATCTGGACGTTGCTCATAGAGAACGGGTGAAAGCTCCACAGGAGGTGTCAGCATCGCATCCCTGGAGTCCAATTGTTTGACTGTCACTAACAAGACAATATCACAAAGCACCGGTCTCAATGACAGCTGCAACACCATTTTACATAGCCACCACTTCCTTTTGGGGCACGTTCGGAGACTGACAGACAACACACCCGCACAAATTGCCCTCAAATTAAGTGTCGACGTTCGCTGAGGAATGAAGCCCAGCCCAGACTGCAAACGGTGCCAAGGCCACCCCGCAGCAACTGGGTACATCAGCTTAAGGTAGACCACAAGACTCAGGCACAACAGTTGTGGCAGTCCGCATTTGACAGGAAGGAATGGGTGGCTTGACGTCCCTGTGCTAGGTTTGGAGTAATATGATTCATTGTATGATATTTGTCCTCTTTTGCCATTGTCACGGTAACAATACGTCCTTGCTTCTCAATCACCTTTAAACATGGAAGATAAAAAGTGCATTCCTCACCTCCATGTGAAATCTTTGTCCGTTGATGGTGTGTTCTGAGCCAGGATGGGTGCTGTTTCCCCAATGAAAATGGAACTCCACTGCTCTATATGTGGAACTCAGGCCTCCTCCTTCCATTGTTATTTCTTCTTCCAAGCTCACTTTTACTGATGAACACATACATGTACACACTTCCAATCAAATTCCAGCATTTAACTTCCATGCTTATGCAATCGATTTTGATAACTACATGAATCGATATATACACAGGATGGTCCAGAAACCCTGGGCACATTTTGAAGAACGATACCTGCAACAAACAGGTAAGTTTATTATTGTTCTCTGGTGCAAAACAAAACATGATTACTCGTAAATGGATGTGACCGCTTCAACACGCACAGGCATCACGTGATACACACAGGGTGAGGTGCATCACGTGATATGGATCGGGGTGAGCTTTGCTCACTGTGCTGCACGCGTTTGTCTTTGCATTAGTTTAGTTCATTGTGAATTGAACATCCTAATATGACGGAGGATATCGTGAGACAGAAAATTTGAGCTGTACACTTGTAATCTGTATCTGGAAATTCGGCTGAAGTTCACAGACAACTTGTCAAAGAATGTGGCACCGACACAATTGACAGAAGAACCATTGCCAGAATAAACAAGCAGTTTGATGAAACCAGCAGCATTCTTCCAAAACAGTCACCAGGTAGGCCTCGTACTGTTCGAACTGAGGAAAGCAGAGCGGTCATTCAACAACAACTCGACAGTAACACACCATTATCAACTCGTCGTTTATCAAACATCACCAACATAAGCCAATCGTCGATTCGAAGAATACTAAAAGACCTTAATGCAAAACCATACCTACGCAGATTAATTCACCAACTATCTGAGGATGATGTTGACAGGTGCGTTGAGGCATGTGAGACATTGCTTGGGTTAATGGATATGGACAATGATTTGCAGAACAGGATCTTGTGGTCAGATGAATCCAAGTTTACTTTATCTGGTTCTGTGAATCGTCATCACAGCGTGATATGGGCAGCAGACAACCCACGATTTACCATTGAGCACAACATCCAGTATCAAGCTAGTGTGTCCGTCTGGGCAGGTATTTCTTCTGGAGGCATTGTTGGACCAATAATTTTGAAGAAAATGTGAATGCTGCAAATTACCTTCCAATGTTGGAGCAGCATGTATTTCAACTCAATGATGGCCAAATGTGGTTCATGCATGATGGTGCGCCTGCTCATTATGCTGCCTGTGTACGCCAGGCCCTTGATTTGAAATTTACAGACAAATGGATTGGCTATCATGGTCCGGTTGAATAGCCGCCACGGTCTTGTGATTTAACAACACCCTGTGGGGTTTCCTCAAACACAAAGTGAATGCGAGGAATCCTACGACCCTTAGAGACTTGAAACCATTCAGCCGTAATGAGACTGCTGCCCTAACGACTGAAACATGCAGAACTGTGTGTCAGAGTGTTTCTTCACGGCTACAGCTGTGAATGAGGATGATACGCGGATGTAGGATGAGGATGAGGATGAGGATGAGATGAGGATGAGGATGATGTAGGATGTAGGATGTAGGATGAATGAGGATGTAGGATGAGCTGAGAGGTAGCGGTGGTACGCGACGAGGTGAAGCGGTACGAGGAACGCATGGAGAGCGGGTTAAAGCGGAGTACAGCCAAATGACTGGGGCAATGAGAGTAGTGACGGGGGAGGTAGAGAAGCCGACGATAGTCGAATTGGAAGAGGAAATTTTGGGGGCACCGACGATCATCAGAGCATCATCAGATCATCAGATCCCATCATCCCATCATCCCATCATCCCATCATCCCATCAGATCCCATCAGATCCAACATCAGAGCGCCCCATCACGATCATCAGAGCATAGACAATGAAGGAAAGCAGTTTGAACATTTGAACTGATCTGTTTCATGTACACTACCGGTCAAAAGTTTTAGAACACCTCGACTTTTCCAGTTTTTATTGAAATTTATGCAGTTTAATGTCTCAATGTACTCTGAAATTAAGCATAGAACAAATATACATTTGGAGATAAAAAGAAATCATAGAATCATTTTGTTTAACAAAATTTAATTTAAATTTTCGACTCAGCAAAGTAACCACCTTTTGCAGATATAACCTCCGAACACACTCGTGGCATTCTTTCTACAATGGAAATCAAATATTGTTCCGGAAGTTCTTCCCAACACTGTTGCAGAAGTTCCCACAAATGTGTTGCACTTGTCTGTTGCTTTGCTTTCACCCTTCTGTCCAGTTCATCCCAAACCATCTCGATGGGGTTTAAGTCTGGAGACTGTGCTGGTCATTCCATGATTTGAAGCCTACCGTCTTGTTCTTTTCCTCGAAGGTAGTTTTGACATAGCCTGGAGGTGTGTTTAGTGTCATTATCTTGCTGTAGGATGAACCCCTGACCAACTAGGCATATACCAGAGGGTATTATATGGCGCTGCAAAATGCTGTGGTTGCCCTTTTGGTTCAGGCCTCCAGTCACTCTGTGCAAGTCGCCGACTCTGGATCCAGCAAAAGAGCCCCAGACCATCATGCTTCCTCCTCCATGTTTGACAGTTGGTGCCACGCACTGAGGAACCATCCTTTCGCCTACTCGACGGCTTACAAAAACCCTGCGTGATGAACCAAAGATTTCAAATTTTGATTCATCGGTCCATAAGACCTTCTTCCAGTCTTCAGTCGTCCACTGGCAGTGCTTCATGGCTCAGGCAAGCTTCTTTTTCTTATTTTGCCATCTTAGCAATTGCTTTCTTACTGCCACTCAACCTGTCAAACCTGCAGCTCGAAGTCTGCAGCTCGAACTTTCCATTTGGTCAGCAAGCACGGCATCACGGTGCGAACACGAACCTTGTACATGTTCCATTACCTCCTCCCGTGACTCACTCCCTGTCTTTCCCGTCTCTTCAACCCCAATTATTTCTTCTTTTTCCAGGGTTTTCTCCTCTATTTCCCGGTGCGCCCCTACTATTTCCTGCTCTAACTCGATGATCGTCGGTGCCCCCAAAATTTCCTCTTCCAATTCGACTATCGTCGGCTTCTCTACCTCCCCCGTCACTACTCTCATTGCCCCAGTCATTTGGCTGTACTCCGCTTTAACCCGCTCTCCATGCGTTCCTCGTACCGCTTCACCTCGTCGCGTACCACCGCTACCTCTCTGCTCATCCTACGCCCAATCTCCTCCCCCATCTTTTCCATGTTGCACCTGGATTCCTCCCCCATCTTTTTCAGGTTGCAGTTTGTTTCCTCCCTCATCTTTTCCATATCCCTGGTTGCTTTCTCACTTTGCACCTCAAAGCATGCTCTGATTTGTGCCATTAATATGCCCATATCCATTGGCACCGCGAGCTCGGCCTCCGCCGCCACATGCGAGGTGCCGCCATTTTCTTCACCAACTGCCGCACCCTCATCAGCTTCCCCTACTACCAACTCTTCCTGCTGGTCTTGGGCCATTAATGCTTCCCTATCTCCTACTCCCACCGGCATTTGGTCGTCTTGGCCAGCCATTGCACGAACTCAAATGAATTTGGTTTTTAAAACTAAATTTCGTACGCCCGTAATTTTGAGTACGTGAAGCGCACTCTAGGTCCAAATATCCCACTCCCGGACACCAATTTGTTGGTGTCGGGTTCAAATCCCACTCCTGACTACCAATTTGTTGCAGATCTCGAGCCCGTCGACACACTGAGGGGGGATTAAGCCCTCCGCCCCCTCGAGCTTCGAGTCCACAAAGCCGCTACCCACTCTACACTCGTGGGGGGCGGATTGCTGAGCAATTCCAGCCGCCAAACCCGCAGCGAACGCGTGGAAGGGTTTCTGGTCATGACCCGGGTACCTTCGATACACACGCTGCTGCGAGGATGGGGGCTGGACCTCACACGAGTCACGCTGGTCTGATATGCCTGAGTGGTTTGTGTGCCGTGTAACTCGTGCCGTTAATTACTAGGAACCCGATCGAGCGGTTTTATCTCATGCAATGCTAGGCCAGTGGTGAAGAGACAAAAACGGCCAAGTTGGAAACAAGCACAGGTTTATTAACAAATGTACAACGGTGAGAGAAAAAGGGACACAGAAGAGAAACTTAAATGTTCTTACTTCCTTTTCCCAGACAAAGGCCCTCGGACTCACTCAGGGAAAGGGAGGAAGGAGAGGACGCGCTCAAAGCGGGCCGCTTAGTGCAGTTCGCCCCGGACGGCTCGTTGGGCGTTTCCCCTCGAGAATGTTGTGGGAGAATACCAAAATATATGTGTTCATATATTTTCATATACTTCTTTCTCCAAAAATGTGTTTTGTATAACTCTGTAGAAATGGAATCTGGAGGAGAAAGAGCTTGCATGGACAGGTCAAGAAGGAGTGACCGAAAAGAACAGATAAAAAGGTGTTTTACCATTTTAACTGACAGCTGTCTAAAGGGCTCTTAGAACTCTCCAAGATTTAAACCAGAGTGTCTCACTGTCTGGGCCGGAGAGCCTGTGCAAGGCCTGGGATTTCATGCCTGAATAAGGAGATTTGTTCAACAGAGGAAGGGTGTGTCTATTAGATAAAAGGAACTTCAAGGAAAACGCTGCGCGGAACACGGAGGAGAACGTCTAAGAACAAAAGAAGACGGTGGAGCCTTTGCCACGACCGGCAGAACGATGTTTTGTTAAAGTTCAGTTAGTTTATTAGTTAGTCAATGTCTTGAATTAGTAAGTACTGCCCTACCCTTTTAGAGTTTTAATAAACCGAACAAGGAACAAAAGTGGAGTCTTCCTTTATCATATTGTGGCGGTCACAAAAGCCCACTGGCGTGGTGACATCATTCCACGCACCAAGTGGGCGGTGGCCACGCCCGAGGGGTAGGCGTGGCCTCATGATATACACCGGGCGACCAGCCCGGAGGAGTTCAGTGTTACAGTGTAGTCTTACAATAAAGACGTTTATATGTTACCGCTTGTCCGCTTCCTCCTTGCTCACAAGCAGCGCGCGTAACGCCGCGCTTTACTGGTGACCCTCGACGTTGGATCTGCCGGAGCGATCCTTCCACACGCGACGCCATCGCCATGGCCGACTTCGTCAAACTTCCGGAATTTTGGGAGGCTCAGGCCGAAGTCTGGTTCGTCCAGGCCGAAGCCCAATTTCAGCTTCGGCACCTCACCGGCGATGACACGCGCTATTGCCACGTCGTCGCCTCCCTCGGGCCCGGCACGGCCGCTCGAGTTGTGTCCGTCCTTCGCCACCCACCGGACGGCCACAAGTACGAGGCACTCAAGCGGCTACTCCTAGCCACGTTCAGCCTCACGGACGACGCACGGGCCGACCGCCTCCTGGATCTCCCCGAGCTCGGTGAGACGCGCCCGTCGGTCCGAATGGACCATATGCTGTCACTGTTGGGCGACGAAGCCCCCGGTTCGCTATTCCGGGCGCTTTTCCGTCGCCAACTTCCAGCGCAGGTTCGCCTCGCGTTGGCCGGGACCGGGCTAACGGAACCCCGAGCATTGGCGGCCGAGGCGGACAAGTACTTCGCCGCTTCGGACACGCGGGCGAGCGTCGGCGTGGCCGTCACGGCCTTCGACGCTGATGTTCAGCAGCATGTTCCACAGCATCATCTTCTACAGCACGCTGATGTTCAGCAGCACGCTGATGTTCAGCAGCATGCTGATACGCACCTCGTGAACGCCGCCACGCCCCGCCCACCGCCGCGGCGAAAACCGCCACCGCGGGGAAACCCATCGACTCCACCGGCCTGGCGGAGCCAGCCGCGCTCCTCCAGGTCCACCACCTGGTGCTGGTTCCACGCCAAGTTCGGCCACGAAGCTCGGCGGTGTCATCCGCCGTGCTCCTTCAACGGGTCGGGAAACGCCCGGGCCGGCGCTCAATTGTGGCGATGAGCGCCGGCCGTTCGAGCAGCCTGCTGTTCATAACGGACACCTTCTCCGGGCGCCGTTACCTGTGCGACATGGGAGCGCAGTTGAGTGTCATTCCCGCCGGCACGTCAGACAAGCACGCCGCGGGTGGGGGCCCCGCGCTGCTTGCCGCGAACGGGACGCCCATCCGTACGTACGGAAAACGCTGCCTCTCTCTGCGGTTTGGAGGGCAGGTTTTCCGATGGACGTTCGTCACCGCCGACGTGCCCATGGCACTGCTTGGCGCGGACTTCCTGTGCGCTAATGGGCTCCTGGTCGACGTCAAGCGCAGACGGCTTGTCCAGGCCGAGACGTTCAGCTCGCTCGCATGTGCGTTGCCCAGCTCAACGAGCGGCTTGCCAAGCGGCTTGCCGAACGATTCGGTTCCGGCCACGTTGGTCTGTACGCTTCCGGCAGCGGACGCATTCACCCGCCTCCTCGCCGGCTTCCCGGCCCTCACGCGGCCCACCTTCTCGGAGGGGGCCGTCAAGCACGGGGTGGCCCATCACATCCCCACCGTCGGGCCACCGGTCTACGCCCGGGCACGCCGCCTCGAGCCGACGAAGCTGGCGGTGGCAAAAGCGGAGTTCGCTACCCTGGAGCGACTCGGCATCGTTCGGCGCTCAGAGAGCGCTTGGGCGTCGCCGCTGCACATCGTGCCGAAGCCCGGCGGGGGATGGCGACCGTGCGGGGACTATCGCCGTCTCAATGACGCCACGACTCCCGACCGCTACCCCGTCCCCCACATTCAGGACTTTTCCGCCCGTTTGGCGGGCAGGTCCTTCTTCTCGAAGGTGGACCTCATACGCGGCTACCATCAGGTCCCCGTCAGGCCGGAGGACATCCCGAAGACGGCGGTCATCACGCCATTCGGACTCTTCGAGTTCCTGCGCATGCCCTTCGGTCTGAAGAATGCGGCTCAGGCGTTCCAGCAACTGATGGACAGCGTCCTGCGCGACTTGGATTTTGTCTACGTCTACCTGGACGATATCCTCGTCGCCAGCGCGTCCCGCGAAGAGCACCTACGCCACCTCCGCACACTCTTCGAACGCCTGGGCCAGCATGGCCTGATTGTGAACCCCGCAAAGTGCCGGTTCGGCGCCGCCACAATCGATTTTCTGGGGCACCGTGTCACCAGGCACGGAGCCGTCCCCCTGCCGGCCAAGGTGGAGGCGGTGAAGGGGTTTCCGCGCCCCCGCACGATCAGAGGGCTGCAGGAGTTCCTGGGCATGGTGAACTTTTACCATCGGTTCCTGCCCCGTATCACCCAGCTCCTGCGCCCCCTGCACGAAGCTCTCCGAGGTAAGCCGGGCAAAGGCGACGTTACCTGGACCGAGCAGATGGACACGGCGTTCACGGGCGCGAAGCTCGCCTTGGCTAACGCCACCATGCTCGCGCACCCGGCGCCCGATGCACCGATCGCCCTCACCACCGATGCCTCGGACTACGCGGTGGGCGCGGTGCACGAGCAATGGGTGCGTGGAGCTTGGCAACCGCTGGCGTTCTTTAGCCGGCAGCTTCGCCCGCCCGAACGCCGTTACAGTACCTTCGACCGCGAGTTGCTCGGACTTCACTTGGCGGTCAGGCACTTCCGCCATCTGCTCGAGGGCCGGGCGTTCACTGCCTTCGTCGACCACAAGCCGCTGATCTTCGCGATGGGCAAGGTCACCGAGCCGTGGTCGGCCCGGCAGCAGCGTCACCTCTCGGCCGTGTCCGAGTACATGACGGACATCCAGCACGTCGCGGGGAAGGACAACCCGGTGGCGGATTGCCTTTCCCGGGCCGTCGCCCACGCAGTCCACCTCGGCATCGACTATGCCCGGATGGCAGCGGACCAGGCCGCTGACCCCGACGTCCAGGCCTTGCGGACCGCCGTCACGGGCCTCCGCGTCACCGAGGTGCCGTTCGACGGCGTGGGCATGGCCCTCTTGTGCGACGTCTCCCTCGGGCGTCCTCGCCCCATTGTGCCCGCGGGCTGGCAGCGCCAGGTGTTTGACGCCATCCACGGCCTGTCCCACCCGGGCGCGAGGGCCTCCCAAAGGCTGATCGCCGACAAGTTCGTCTGGCATGGCCTCCGGAAGGCCGTCCGCGGCTGGGCCAGGACATGCCTCGCGTGCCAGCGCGCCAAGGTGCACCGGCACACCCAGGCCCCGTTCACGGTGCCGGAACGTCGGTTTGACCACGTCCACGTGGACCTGGTGGGACCTCTGCCCCCCTCGCGGGGTTTCACCCACGTCCTCACCATGGTGGACCGCACCACCCGGTGGCCGGAGGCCGTGCCCTTGGCGTCGACAACGGCGGCCGATGTCGCGCAGGCTTTCATCGCCACCTGGGTCGCCCGGTTCGGCGCCCCCTCAGACATCTCATCCGACCGCGGCCCCCAGTTCACCTCGGAGCTCTGGGGGGTGGTTGCGCAGGGGCTCGGGGTCCGGCTGCACCGAACCACGGCCTACCACCCCCAGGCTAACGGCCTGTGTGAGCGATTTCACCGCTCATTGAAGGCCGCGCTCCGGGCCACCCTCCGCGACGGCGGCTGGGTCGACAGGCTCCCCTGGGTCCTGCTGGGCCTCCGGACGGCGCCCAAGGAGGACCTGCGTGCATCCGCGGCGGAGTTGGTCTTCGGGCAACCGCTGCGGGTGCCGGGCGAGTTCCTCCCCGACTCCACGGCACCATGGTCCGCGGCACAGCAGCGCTCCGCTCTGCAAGAGACCGCCCAGAGGTTCGCCCCGGTGCCAACGGCATGCCACGGGCACCCACCGACGCACGTCACCCCGGAGCTTCGCACGGCGGAGTACGTCTTCGTCCGCCACGATGCCCATCGGACACCACTGCGGCCCCCGTACGACGGGCCTTTCCGCGTGCTGGAGACCGGGGCGAAGCACTTCACCCTGGACATCGGCGGTACTCCTGACCGCGTTTCGGTAGACCGCCTCAAGGAGGCCCACCTCGATGTGGACCATCCACCGCCAGTGGCCCGACCCCCACGTCGGGGCCGCCCTCCTGCGGGCGGACCCCCGGCACCACCCAGCCCCGCCGCCACGGCGCCCCCCGGTCCTGCACCCATCCCAGGGGCAGCCAGGGGCATCCCACCTGGTATCCCTGCACCCCGGACGCCGCCGATCGCCAGGGGGCGCTTCGGCCGGGTCATTCGTCTGCCCCGCAAACTGGCCCTCCAGGTGCGCGGGAATTCTGGGGGGGCGCGTGTGGCGGACACAAAAGCCCACTGGCGTGGTGACATCATTCCACGCACCAAGTGGGCGGTGGCCACGCCCGAGGGGTAGGCGTGGCCTCATGATATACACCGGGCGACCAGCCCGGAGGAGTTCAGTGTTACAGTGTAGTCTTACAATAAAGACGTTTATATGTTACCGCTTGTCCGCTTCCTCCTTGCTCACAAGCAGCGCGCGTAACGCCGCGCTTTAATATAAGGATTAGGAACTCTTCCATAATGTTCGCGGCAGGGACGTCGGCTTCTGTCGTGCATGTACGGGAATCCACACAGCGTGTCCGAAGTCAGCGAGGTGAGGCGCATGTGCAGGAGTCCAGGCAGGGAGATCATCAGAGTACAGGGCCAACGAGATCTCGTCCTGCGAGAGCCTGAATCTCAAGAGAGCGAGGGCAAAAGAGAGGCCAGAGCCAGGTAGAACAGGGCAGCAGAGAGTGAGGGCAGAGAGCAGAGACCTAGCTCGGGGGTCCGAGGCAGGTCTTATATCCCCCTGGAGCCCCCACTAGAATGTTCCACGGGCCTCCACTGGCCGCCGGGGGTCACGTGTCATAATAGCCCCCATTAGTTTACTCCCCTCAGTTCTCATTGGCCGCCGTTGCTGGCCACTCCCCGAAGCTCCCATTGGCTGTTTGCTGCTTACCAGCCTCGCCCTCCGGCTCCTCCTCGGGCCTCCTCGACTTGTCCCAGGCCCACCACATGGCATTCCAGGCCAAATGAGGCCTACCCTTACTTACCTGCCTCAATGCATACTAACACTGGGAAGGAGACTATACTTCATATTTAATAAGAAATAACTGGCTAAGCGAGGCTACATGTTGTGGTGCAACTAACTAAAAGGGGGTTGCCTTTATATCCAAAACCACAACAATATATATATATATATATATATATATATATATATATATATATATATATATATATATATATATATAACACAGTTTGTGTGTGTGTGTGTGTGTGTGTGTGTGTGTAATGTTACCGATAGACTCCTAAACGGAGAGGCTCACGTGCTTGATATTTGGCATAGACATGGCCATTGAGTATGGGAAGAACATGGCCTACCTCAAAATATTTGACGGGATCCATATTTTTTATTCATATTTACCTCAGCGCATTTCAGCGAGGAATATTATACACGGAATCTGAGCCGGTGGCAGAGCAGCGCGCTGATTCGCTCAGAGCGATCACGTGATGTTCCATCCCCGCCGCCAGACCATTGAACATAAAACCCAGTTTGTGTGTGTGTAATGTTACCGATAGACTCCTAAACGGAGAGGCCCACGTACTAATTATTTGGCACAGGCGTGGCCATTGAGCCTGGGAAGAACATGGCCTACCTCAAAATATTTGACGAGATCCATATTTTTTATTCATATTTACCTCAGCGCATTTCACCGAGGAACATTATACACGGAATCTCAGCATGTGCCAGAGCAACTCGCTGATTCGCTCAGAGCGATCACGTGATGTTCCATCCCGCCGCAGACCATGAACGGAAAATATTTCGAATCAATGACCATTGCCATTCACACCACATAGGTGGAGATGCAGCTACCGGGCGCCATCTTGGTTGGCACTCGATGCTGGGCGATGGTGATTTCCGTCACACGTTTGCACGTAATTCAGAGCGAAAAGCGATTGCGTTTTTTCACCTTTTGTGTGATCGTGTTTTGTGTCGATTTTGTGCGATTTGAATTAACGTCTTTGAAACAGCTGTGAAACGTCTTTCCACAACAATTCCATAACCGATTGGAGCAGTTTATTGCCGCTCAAATGGCATTTTATCAGTTGTCTGGCTTTTAAAATCTGGGACGCTTTCAAAACAAACGAGATCCGCGAAGCGAGTTGGTCGAGTCGTGCTAACCAAGATGGCGACATGGCGGCTACACTTTTCACGGAGTATGAGCGTTCTATATATTTTCAATTCAGTGCGCCAGACTCGCTCATGTACTTGATTTGTGGCATAGACATGGCCATTGGGCCTTCACGATGTAATTTGTGCGAGGGTTTTGTCCGAGTGAGCTTGAGCCGAGAGGGCGAATGTACGGGTGAGAATGTACGGGTCTCCCTTCCCCCGCCCGGCAATGCCGGTACTGGAGGGCGTCACAGGATCGGTGAGTCTCCAAAATCCGCTTCGTGCTATTGTCACGAAGATGCTGGACGATGACGCGATTGTTGTGCCGCTCTCCTACTATGAGAACTGCAACGTCATTGTTGACTGGCCCTCCCCTTCCTCCCCTCCCCTCCCCTTCCCCCTCCCCCCTCTCCCTCCCCTCACCGCCGCCTCCTCTCCCCTTCCCTCCCCTTCCCCCTCCTCCCTCCCCCCTCCCCTTTTCCTCCCCTCCCCCCGTTCCCCTCCCCTCCCTTCCCCCTCCCCCGTTTCTCTCCCCTCCCCCTCCCCCCTCCCCTTCCCCCCATTCCCCTCCCCTCTCCCTCCCTCCCGCCTCCGCCCTGCCCTCCCCCCTCCATCCCTCCCCTTCCCCCCTTCCCCTTCCACCTCCCTTCCGCTCCACCCTACCCCCTCCCCTTTCCCCCTCCCCTTACCCCCTTCCCCTCCCCCTTCCCCACTTACCCTCCCCCTCCCCCTCCCCTTCCCCCACCTCCCTCCCCTCCCCTCCTCCCCCTCCCCTCCCTCCCACTCCCTCCCCTTCCCCTCCCCCCTCTCCTCCCCTCCCCCTCCCCCTCTTCCTCTCCTCCCCTCCCCCTCCCCCTCCCCTCCCCTTCCCCCACCTCCCCTCCCCTCCCCTCCACCCCTCCCCTCCCTCCCACTCCCTCCCCTTCCCCTCCCCCCTCTGGCCTCCCTTCCCTCCCCCCCCACCCTCTCCCTCCCTCCCCCCTCCGTCCTCCCCTCCCCCCTCCATCCTCCAATAAAACGTATTTAATGCAATCTACTTAAATGACAACGCTACGATATGACTTTTGAAAATGAATGGATCGTAATAGGAATCGGCATAGCACCACTCTGGGATTGTCCACTCAGTGGACGGCTTGCTGTCGCTTCGACTGTCCAATCAGCGGACGGCATGCTTCGCCTTCGTCCAGCAGACGCCAATATGATGGCGTCGTAAGATGGCGTCGTATCGGCAGTTAATCGGATGCTTTGGGCCCCAACGTCGGCTAATTCAGATTTTTCGAGTATGGCTGTACGTGATAAACAAAGAGCGCGGTTCGTAGATCGTAAATCCATTAGTGCCGTGGGCATCGGGTCACTGGTGCGGCGTAAAAGGGATAACAAAGTCGAGTCCTTACGCTATTATTATATAGATATATATGTATATGTATGTATATATATATATATATATATATATATATATATATATATATATATATATATATATATATATATATATATATATATATATATATATGTACAGACTTGCATTTGATATGGAATATTTTTTTTGTGGGGGTGAACTTACTTTTCAAGATAACTTAGTACCAAAAGTTCATTGGAATTATGTTGAAATTATCTAGATTTGTTAATGTGACCTTAAAAGAAACAAAAACCACATTTGACATTTCGAAGCAAATAAATTGATCCTTGAAAGTGATGTAAACTGATATCGAACTCAATTCACGAACAGTACTGTGTTAAACTTCTATACCTTTTCAGAAGTATCTCTTTATTTTGCACATTAGCCAAAAATTATTTCAACAAAAACAAAAGTTAAATTACGACTGGGATTACGGACAGTAAAATTACAGTTCAGTACTTCGTGTAACCCCCACGAGCATTCAGGAGAGCACGTACAAGTCGAGGCATGCTGTTCACGAAATTTGCCAAGGTTTGTACAGGAATCGCTTGCCATGCAGTGACAATAGTCTGCTGCAATTCACGCACAGAGGTAGGCTGCTGGTCCAAGTTGTCGATTTGACACGTTGATTCTGCCCACAAGTTCTCTATCGGATTCATATCCGGGGACATGGCAGGCCACTCCATATGCTCTACACCACGGTCAGCAAGAAAGTGTTGGATCATGCGAGCACGATGAGGTGGTGCATTGTCATCTTGGAAGACAAAGTTTCCTCGAAAGGCTGCACGAGCAAATGGAAGCAATGTTTCTTCCAGAATGACCCTGTACTTGAACTGGCAGGTTTCCATTCAGAACAACCAGGTCAGTTTTGCCCCCTGCATGAAAAGCAGCGCAAACGGTCACCCCACCACCTCCAGCTTGGACTCTTGGCACGATACAATCTTCGTTGTGGGCTTCATGCACTTGTCTGCGCACTCGGACGCGGCCATCTTGACGATAGACCAGACATCTAGACTCGTCACTGAAGGTCACGTGATTCCAGTGTCCTGGCTGCCTATTGACGGTGCTCTCTGGCCCACTGCAATTGGCGCTGGCTGTGTTGTCTGGTCAGGCGTAGCTTTCTCAGGGGACGCCTGGCACGATGGCCTGCTTGAACCAGTCGTTGGTTGACTAGCCTTCTGGATACAGGCACATTTGTCAGTTGCTGCCACTCAGCCCTAAGCCGATTAGCTGACTTGGTACGGCCATTGCAGACTAACCGGGGCAGCTGCCGATCATCTCTCCTTGTGGTTCTGCGTGGACGTCCTGGCCTCGGTATTGGAGTAGGGACACCCCTCTGAGCATTTCGTTTCAGGATCTTTGACACCTAACCTTGAGTGATGCCATACTGCTGAGCAATAGCACGCTGTTTCATGCCAGAATTTCGTAAAGCCACCACTCCATGACAAACAGCATTGTCAAGTTGACGGACCATCTCCAGAGGAAGCGGCAATAACTTTTGTAGACGTGCAGCAGCTGTTGTCCACTAATACAGAACACAACAACCCTTATATACCCGATTGTGAAGCCAATCGTCAAATGTACCTGTCCTTACATTTTGTCATGCCACCTGTGATATAATCCTGTTATTGACTTCTTGCTGCGAAAGACAATCAGTGACATGGTTCTTTCAACAAAGACATCACCGAAGGGTAAAATAAACTCACCAGATTGATATACTGAGTTCAGAAAGTAAACCCGTCAAGAAAAAAAAAAAATTCCATATTAAATGCCAGGTCTGTATGTGTATATATATATATATATATATATATATATATATATATATATATATATATATATATATATATATATATATATACATACATATACATATATATATATATATATCTATATATATATATATATATATATATATATATATATATATATATATATATATATATATATATATATATATATATATATATACATATATATACAGTCACGTGAAAAAGTAAGTACACCCCATGTAAAGTTTTGACTTTTTCAACATCTATCTATAATTCCAGTAATCTCTGTGTGTCTGTGTGTCTGTGTGTTTGTGTGTTTGTGTGTTTGTGTGTTTGTCTGTGACCGCTGTTTCTCGACAACCACGGGTCCGATATACTTGAAACTTGCCAGGTATATTGCTGGGGACCCGAGGATGTGCCTTTTCAAGGTTTCATATTAATCGGACAAGTAGTTACCGAGCAATGGCGATTTCTTTACCAAACTCCGCAAGCCGTTCGCTTTGGACCAAACCATTTCATGTAAATAGAGGGGGGGGGGATTGTCACCGTACTCGCAAGCCGTTCGCTTTGGACCAAACCATTTCATGTAAATAGAGGGGGGGGATTGTCACCGTACTCGCAAGCCGTTCGCTTTGGACCAAACCATTTCATGTAAATAGAGGGGGGGGATTGTCACCGTACTCGCAAGCCGTTCGCTTTGGCTTTGCGAATGGACCAAACCATTTCATGTAAATAGAGGGGGGGGATATAATTTTAGATATATATATAGTACGGGCATGCCCTAGTATTTCAAAATACAGCTATTTGATCTTCATTTCAACAATATTGATAGATAAAGGTGATATAATCTATCTATAATTCCAGCAATCTCTGTGTGTATGTGTGTGTGTCTGTGTGTCGTTTGTCTGTGACCGCTGTTTCTCGACAACCACGGGTCCGATATACTTGAACTTGCCAGGTATATTGCTGGGACCCGAGGATGTGCCTTTCAAGGTTTCATATTAATCGGAGAAGTAGTTACCGAGCTATGGCGATTTAGCCGTTCGCCGTTCGCTTTGGCTTTGCGAATGGACCAAACCATTTCATGTAAATAGAGGGGGGGGGGGGGGGTTCTACCGCACTCGCAAGCCGTTCGCTTTGGCTTTGCGAATGGACCAAACCATTTCATGTAAATAGAGGGGGGGGGGGGGGTTCTGTGGTCGTTACTGCCACGTGGTTTCAAAGTTTTTTTTTGTTGTTGTTGTTTGCACGCATGTTTTTTTGCACCCACGTACGGGCACGCCCTAGTCTATCTATAATTCCAGTAATCTCTGTGTGTATGTGTGTCTGTGTGTCTGTGTGTCTGTGACCGCTGTTTCTCGACAACCACGGGTCCGATATACTTTAAACTTGCCAGGTATATTGCTGGGGACCCGAGGATGTGCCTTTTCAAGGTTTCATATTAATCGGACAAGTAGTTACCGAGCTATGGCGATTTAGCCGTTCGCCGTTCGCTTTGGCTTTGCGAATGGACCAAACCATTTCATGTAAATAGAGGGGGGGGGGGGGTTCTGTGGTCGTTGCAAATGGACCAAACCATTTCATGTAAATAGAGGGGGGGGGGGTTCTGTGGTCGTTACTGCCACGTGGTTTCAAAGTTTTTTTTTGTTGTTGTTGTTTGCACGCATGTTTTTTTGCACGCACGTACGGGCACCCACGTACGGGCACGTCCTAGTATAACAAATACCATGAAACATTTACATTTTGTAGTCCATTGTATAATTTAAATAAACATAAATGCAAATTTCGCACGTGGAAAAAGTAAGTACACCCCTACATTTATCACTACTTCCAATACCTAAAATTAGAATCAGGTGCACCAGCTCAGGTGCAAATGATTAGAACATCGTTAGAGAGGATCTTGGAGGAACCTGTCTTATTTAAACTTCAGACATTTCGTTTGGTTTGCTCTTTGTTGTTGAAGTGTGCGGCGACACCATGCCGAGATCAAAAGAGCTCTCTGAGGCCTTCAGAAAGAAGGTTATAGATGCCTACGAGTCTGGGAAGGGATTTAAAAAGTTCTACAAACAATTTGAAATCAATAATTCGACTGTCCAGAAGATCATCTACAAGTGGAGAAGATTCCAAACAACTGCCAACTTGTTCAGGCCAGGCCGCCCCAGCAAGTTCATCCCGAGAGCAGACCGCAAGATGCTGAAAGAAGTCTCTAAGAACCCCAGAATGTCATCATGGGACCTACAGGTGGCTCTTGCCACTGTTGATGTCAAAGTGAATGAGTCTACCATAAGAAAGAGGCTGCACAAATTTGATCGACATGGGAGGTGTGCGAGGAGGAAACCTTTGCTGTCCAGAAAGAACATCAGGGCAAGACTAAAGTTTGCCAATGAACACCTCGGCAAAGACCAGCACTTCTGGAACAATGTGCTCTGGACAGATGAGTCAACGGTAGAGCTATTTGGCCACAGAACCAGAAGACATGTTTGGCAAAAACCAAAGACAGCATTTGATCACAAGAACCTGATACCAACTGTAAAGCATGGTGGTGGAAATATTATGGTTTGGGGCAGCTTTGCTGCCTCAGGGCCTGGGCAGCTCACCATCATAGAATCCACTATGAATTATTCATTGTACCAGAGGGTGCTTGAGGATAATGTGAGGCCATCTGTCGGAAATTTAAAGCTCAACCGAAGGTGGACCTTGCAACATGACAATGACCCTAAACATACCCAGGAAAATCCACCAAGGAATGGCTGAAAAGAAAGAAATAGAGCGTTCTGGAATGGCCAAGTCAAAGCCCGATTCTAAATCCCATCGAGATGTTGTGGGGGGATTTGAAACGAGCTGTGCAACCAAGAAACCCCTCAAACATCACACAAGTGAAAGAATTCTGCATGGAGGAGTGGGTAAAAATGTATCCCAGTCGATGTTAGAGACTGGTAGACAATTATAAGAAACGCCTACTTGAGGTTGTTTCTGCCAAAGGGGGCAATACCACCTATTAGAGCCAAGGGTGTACTTACTTTTTCCACACGCGAAATTTGCATTTAGGTTTATTTAAATTATACAATGGACTACAAAATGTAAATGTTTCATGATATTTGTTATATTGTATCACCTTTATCTATCAATATTGTTGAAATGAAGATCAAATATCTGTGTTGAAATATGTTGAAAAAGTCAAAACTTTACATGTGGTGTACTTACTTTTTCACGTGACTGTATATATATATATATATATATATATATATATATATATATATATACATACATACTAGCCGAAAGCACCCGGCGTTGCCCGGGTTCTTTTGGAATGAATTTACTACTATAATTCAGCTTTTACCCCGCGGCTGTAGAAGATTGACTCCTATAATTCAGCTCAGCTTTTAATTGCGAAATGGGCCCAGCCCGGCCAAAGCGGCCTTGACCAACCTCACCACCTAGCCTATAACCTTCCCGGGTCCCATACCGACATTTTTAGTTCTTTTTGAATGAATTTACTACCATAATTCAGCTTTTGCTCACGGCCATAGAAGATTGACTACTGTAATTTAGCTCAGCTTTTAATTGCGAAATGAGCCCAGCCCAGCCGAAGCGGCCTCGACCGGCCTTGCCACCGAGCCTATAACCTTCTCGGGGCCCGTCCCAACATTTTTGGTTCTTTTTGAATGAATTGACTACCATAATTCAGCTTTTGCTCGCGGCCGTAGAAGATTGACTACTATAATTCAGCTCATCTTTTAATTGCGAAATGGGTCCTGCGCGGCCGAGGTGGGCCTCCACAGATCTCGGCACCTAGCCTAAAACCTTCCCGGGGCCCGTCTCGACATTTTTTGTATGAGAGGTTTCCTCCTATCCTTCACCGTTCAGGAGATTAGCTTGCGCAGACAAACAAACAATCAAACAAAAACTTTATTTTATATATATATACTGTGTATACACACACATATATATATATATATATATATATATATATATATATATATGTATATATATATATATATATATATATATATATATTTATAACCGATAACCGATGTATAACCGATATAATATAACCGATAAGCAAAAAGAAAAAAAAAGGCGATTATATTATCGATTCCGATAATAAAATAATTAAATAATGACTTCATTTCGCACAATAAGTGTTTATTGTGCTTGATCGGTGCCATTCCCGGATTGACGTATTGATGTTATTGAATGGCTGTAAATCGATACATTTTAAATCCGTTCTCTAATCGATTGGTTCATTAAACAGAACAGCATTCTGTTATTTTTAAAACGAACAATGAGGTACTGTGTGTGGCAAAGTTCATTCCGATGAAGCAGCATTCACATGGAAGGAAGGATGGAAGGAAGGAAGGAAACCCTCGATCGATAAGTTGTTGACGGATATAAAATGAAGCGTTTCCTGCTTGTCTAATCATGTCAAAAACAAGTTTAACACAAAATATGAAAATGCAGGAATAGGGAATCCCGGGGTGACAACGGGATTCCGTTCCGAATAATTATCAATTCATTAATTATTAGTTCTGAACAATAAACGATCACCTGTTCACTCAGTGTTATAAATGGTTTCATCAGCGCACGAAAGGAGACACTCAACGGGACATTTCACAAGGTTAGCATAAGAAAACTGAAACAAGGAAAATTCGGCATCCACGAAACTTGGAGTTGTGCCTCCCTCTTCCTTAACGGTATGGATCTCAAACATCCAGGGCCTTTGCTCAAACCTGACTGATCTCTCCATACAGGTTGCTTCAGACAAACTAACTTAATCTGCTTAACAGAAACTTTCCTCCTTCAAGATGTCTCTGTTTCCTTAATATCTCTTCCAGGTTACTCCCTCCTCTGGTATGATAGACCTGAGCCTCGTCCTGGTGGTGGGGTGGCTATCTTTATCAAAAACTCTCTTCCTCACTCTCCTTTCACTGCCCTCTCTCCACGCCACCCCCAGGAGTACCTCTGGCTACGGCTTCCTCTCCTCTCCCACCTTTTGTTCATATGTGTTCTGTACCGTCCTCCAAACAGTGATGACCACTTACATCGTGCTGTCTGACAACATGGACCAACTTCTTTCAACTCATCCCAACTCCCTCTTACTCATATGTGGCGACTTCAACTGTCAGTATGCCAGCTGGCTGGGTGTGGGTTCCTCTCTCACCAGCCATGGCACCTCAGCAAAGGACTTCTGCGACTTATTGGGACTGACACAATCTGTCAATTTCCCGACCCGGATCTCAGTCAATGGAGTATCTTCTCTTCTGGATTTGGTTATGACTAACTTCCCTGCAAATGTCTGCTCTTCTTCTTCTGCTCCAATCGGTTCTTCAGATCATGTGCTTGTTAAAGTGGATATCTCTCTGACCATTCTCAGAGAGCCTCCTCAGCGTCGACGCATTTCACTCAGGCTGACTGGCACAGTCTGCAAGCAGACCATCAATCATCTGGACTGGTCTCTCATCTCTACTGCCTCTGACATCAATTCTTCCTGGGAATTCTTCCAAAGCAAACTGCTCTCTCTCTCATGCACAGATTTATCCCGTCTCGTCTTCAGTTGTCTTACCCTTCCTCCCGTCCATGGTACATCGAATCTTGTGGTGAGGCAGTTGCCCTGAAACAACTTGCCTTTGCCTCTTGGAAGGCTAATCCAAATGGAGGGAATCTCATTTCCTTTCACAAAGCCAGGAACCAGTGTGTGTCTACCCTCAGGAGTGCCAGGAAACAATATCTCTCCGTTCTCAAGACTGAACTCTCAAACCTGTCTCCTTCCTCCAAATCCTGGTGGCGTCTGGTCAAATCTGTTTCTGGTGTTTGTTCCCCTTCCATCCCCTCCCTTACCTCAAACGGCTACACAGCTGACTCCGCACGTGACAAAGCTGAATGACTCAACTCTCCCTCCCACCAGTCTGGCTTCGCTCTCTTTAAGTCGAACTCTTCCCAAACAGTTAAACACGTTTGGATATGCAGGTGTTTACTGATTATTTTTTTGTATGCAATATCGAGGCTCGTGTAAGAGCGATACCTCAGGGAGATGGATGCCCCTGCCTTGCATAACCCCAGGTCACCTGGGGGCCAGTTGTAGTACCTGTCAGCCCCCCTTACCAGGGTAACGGTCCGCAGCCATGCAGTTTAAATGGCAGGTGGCTCTGCACATCTGGTGGATGAGAATGCAGTCGACTCCAATAGCATGGGTGGAAGAGGGTGAATTCCCCAACAACCAGCAGAGGGACGGAGAGGAGTGGCCACCCCACCCCCCCGCCCCCTCTCTATACCACACACATACCTGTGTGTACCTGCCATAGAAAGGCAACAACATCATTGCCCGAGGAGACTCAACATCATCATCTTCCCGAACAGGCGCAATTTCCTCGCCCATCACTTCGCCCATCTCACGTTTGATTTTCCCGCTCAGCGGGTCCATTTTAGTGCCCATCACTTGCATTTCGAAGCTGATTATCTCATCAACTCCATTCGTGATCTGAACGGGTCCATAAATCTCCCCATATCGAGCGGTGCTGGAACTCTGTGGTACAAGTTCCATGGATGCCGAATTTTCCTTGTTTTGGTTCTTCTTATGCTAACCTTGTGAAATCACCAGGTGAGTACATACACTCGTGCACTGATAAAACCATTTATAACACTGAGTGAACATGTGATCGATTTATTTAATGAATTAATAATTGTTCAGTACGGAATCCCTTTGTAACCCGGGGATTCCCTGTTCCTGCATTTTCATATTTTGTGTTAAACTTGATTTTCACACGATTAGACAAGCAGGAAACCCTTCATTTTATATCCGTCAATAACTTATCGAATAAGCACACTTACTTACTTACTCCATGTGAATTGGTACAGGTATGGTATAATCCTTCCTTCCATCTGAATTGGTACAGCAATCACTTGTTCACAAGTTGACATGACAACATACATTTGGCGCAACGTGACCTCTGACCTTTGACCTCTTGACTCCAAAATCGAATCAGTTCATCTGTGCATCATAATATAAAATTATACCAAGTTTGGTGAAAATTCCATGACTGGTTCACAAGTTAGCTCTGTAACAGAATTTTTACCTGACAGTACATCTGACATTTCACCTTATGACCCCAAAATCGAATCACTTAATCTTTGCATCATTATACATACCTGTACTAAGTTAAAATTATATCCCTTCAGCCATTTTCAAGTTATGGACCTTTTTGTCAGACTTTGACCTTTGACCTCTTGACCCCAAAATCAAGTAAGTTCATCTTTGCATCATAATACAAACCTCTACCAAATTTGGTCAGAATCCCATCACTGGTTTACAAGTTATCATGGTAACAGGATTTTTACCTAGCATGACCTTTGACCTCATGACCCCAAAATCTAATCAGTTCATCTTTACATCATTATACATATCTGTACAAAGTTTGAATTAGATCCATTTTTCCCAGTGGTTCTCAACTCTTCCAGTCCACGGTCCATCAGGCCAATCAATTTTTTTTCGTGAACCACCTCCTTTTTGAGACATGATTTAAAAAAAGAGTAAACAAGTACAGATACATTCAAAGTACACCGCCCCCATGCCAAATAATGAACTATCATCCAGCGCGGCATAGCCGGGGCGCCTCAGGCGCCCGGCAATATCGCAGTGCGGCTCATAGAGACTGCATTGGGAGGGAGAGGTGTACAATAATTGATTGATTAATTGCATAATTAAAATCAATAAACAATGATCGTAAAATATTTTCTTAATCATTTGGCTAATAGCCAGTGCTTCATCCCCTAAACCACCAGTGCTTCATCCGAAGATGTAAGTTTTTGAAAAATAATTAAATAAGTCATTAATCGGGTAAAACAAAAAACAATTGATTAATCAATAAATAATTAATCGATTCATTGATTAATCAATAAATCAAAAAATATCTTTTACAACCAAATCACTTGGTCATTGTCATGTCCAAATATCAGCTTCCTATCTCAAAAGGTGCCTGAGATGTTGCCCAGATGAGAAAGGAAATAAATAAGTACTTAATTAATCGATAATAATTAAATAACTAATCAATTACTTCATGAAAAAAAAAAGTTTTTACTAAAGGACTTGCTCACTATTGTGCCGAAATTTTAGCTTCCTAGCTCAAAGGATGGCTGAGATATAACCTGGAAAAACAAACAAACAAGCAAGAAAACAAACAAACAAATGAACATATGTCACCCACAGGGTGAACCGTATCTTGCCATTTGACCTTGACCTTAATAATTTCGTATGGTGAATAGTATGTCTTCATGACCAACACACATGAAATATTGAAAGATTTTGATGAGAACTGAGGAAATAATTTTTTCATGAAAATTCCGTTTTTTCGTCATGACGTCATCAAATGACGTCATAGCGTCAAACTGTTTACAGATCTGGGAAGCACTCATCAAGGGCTTCAATTTGAGGTACTACTCGATATGGTAACTGAAACTTGAAAATTTTACCTTTTGGTCAAAATTGAATGACCTTCAAAATGACCTTGAAGGTCAAGGCCGATCGACACCAAAAACTAATCAACTGAGCGCCATACCACACCCTATATACCCACCAAGTTTGGAGATCATAAGATCAAAGTTACTCAAAAAATAAGGGTTTCGTTGACCTCCATGATTGACCGCAAAGTGACCTTGACCTTTGACCTTGACCTTAATAATTTCGTATGGTGAATAGTATGTCTTCATGACCAACGCACATGAAATATTGAAAGATTTTGATGAGAACTGAGGAAATAATTTTTTCATGAAATTTCCGTTTTTTCGTCATGACGTCATCAAATGACGTCATAGCGTCAAACTGTTTACAGATCTGGGAAGCACTCATCAAGGGCATTCATATGAGGTATTACTCGATATGGTACCTACGATTTCAAAATTTGACCTTGGGGTCAATAATTTTCGACCTCCAGCGCTAACCATGAAGGTCAAGGCCGATCGCCACCAAAAAATAATCAGCTGAGCGCCGGACCATATACTAGATTCCCATGAAGTTTGGAGACGATCCGATCAAAGTTACTCAAAAAATAAGGATTTCAACATTTGACCTTGGGGTCAATAATTTTCGACCTCCAGCGCTAACCATGAAGGTCAAGGCCGATCGCCACCAAAAACTAATCAGCTGAGCGCCGGACCATATACTAGATTCCCATGAAGTTTGGAGACGATCCGATCAAAGTTACTCAAAAAATAAGGGTTTCGTCGACCTCCATGATTGACCACAAAGTGACCTTGACCTTTGACCTTGACCTTCAAAATTTTGTGTGCTGAAGGGTATCTCTATAGGACTCTGATATGCGAAGTTACATGCGAAGATATGCGAAGATATGGTACCTACGATTTCAACATTTGACCTTGGGGTCAATAATTTTCGACCTCCAGCGCTAACCATGAAGGTCAAGGCCGATCGCCACCAAAAACTAATCAGCTGAGCGCCGGACCATATACTAGATTCCCATGAAGTTTGGAGACGATCCGATCAAAGTTACTCAAAAAATAAGGGTTTCAACATTTGACCTTGGGGTCAATAATTTTCGACCTCCAGCGCTAACCATGAAGGTCAAGGCCGATCGCCACCAAAAACTAATCAGCTGAGCGCCGGACCATATACTAGATTCCCATGAAGTTTGGAGACGATCCGATCAAAGTTACTCAAAAAATAAGGGTTTCGTCGACCTCCATGATTGACCACAAAGTGACCTTGACCTTTGACCTTGACCTTCAAAATTTTGTGTGCTGAAGGGTATCTCTATAGGACTCTGATATGCGAAGTTACAGGAGTTTCCAATAATAACTGTGGTCTACAGAGTGATCTAAACGTGAAAAAAAATGATTAACCACAAACAAAAAAACAAAAAAACAAACAAAAAAATGAACATATGTCACCCACAGGGTGAACCGTATCTTGCCAAAATGTGAACATGAGTGAATTGCTTCAGGTCACACTGAGGTGAACTGAGGTGAACACTGAGGTGAATATTTGAAAATTTTGGATATATTTTCGACCTCAGCACTAACCATGAACGTCAAGGCCGTTCGCCACCAAAAACTGATCAGCTGTGCACTAGACCATATACTACAATATTGTAAAGTTTCGAGCTGATTCGACTAACAATACTCCAAACATAAGGGTTTAGTTGACCTCCATGATTGGCCGCAAAGTGACCTTGACCTTTGACCTTGACCTTCATAATTTTGTGTGCTAAAGGGTATCTCTAAAAGACTCTGATATGCGAACTTACAAGAGTTTCCAAAGGGAACTGTGCTCTACAGAGTGACCTAAACAATGCGAACTAAAGCAATACAATATACATGAAAAGTGCAGTTTTTTCGTCATAACGCCGTCAAATGACGTCACATTGTCAAACTAGTTATATGTTTGGAAAGCACTCAACAAGGGCTTCAATTTGAGGTACTACTCGATATGGTAACTGAAACTTGAAAATTTTACCTTTTGGTCAAAATTGAATGACCTTCAAAATGACCTTGAAGGTCAAGGCCGATCGACACCAAAATCAACTGAGCGCCATACCACACCCTATATACCCACCAAGTTTGGAGATCATAAGATCAAAGTTACTCAAAAAATAAGGGTTTCGTTGACCTCCATGATTGACCGCAAAGTGACCTTGACCTTTGACCTTGACCTTAATAATTTCGTATGGTGAATAGTATGTCTTCATGACCAACGCACATGAAATATTGAAAGATTTTGATGAGAACTGAGGAAATAATTTTTTCATGAAAATTCCGTTTTTTCGTCATGACGTCATCAAATGACGTCATAGCGTCAAACTGTTTACAGATCTGGGAAGCACTCATCAAGGGCATTCATATGAGGTATTACTCGATATGGTACCTACGATTTCAAAATTTGACCTTGGGGTCAATAATTTTCGACCTCCAGCGCTAACCATGAAGGTCAAGGCCGATCGCCACCAAAAAATAATCAGCTGAGCGCCGGACCATATACTAGATTCCCATGAAGTTTGGAGACGATCCGATCAAAGTTACTCAAAAAATAAGGATTTCAACATTTGACCTTGGGGTCAATAATTTTCGACCTCCAGCGCTAACCATGAAGGTCAAGGCCGATCGCCACCAAAAACTAATCAGCTGAGCGCCGGACCATATACTAGATTCCCATGAAGTTTGGAGACGATCCGATCAAAGTTACTCAAAAAATAAGGGTTTCGTCGACCTCCATGATTGACCACAAAGTGACCTTGACCTTTGACCTTGACCTTCAAAATTTTGTGTGCTGAAGGGTATCTCTATAGGACTCTGATATGCGAAGTTACATGCGAAGATATGCGAAGATATGGTACCTACGATTTCAACATTTGACCTTGGGGTCAATAATTTTCGACCTCCAGCGCTAACCATGAAGGTCAAGGCCGATCGCCACCAAAAACTAATCAGCTGAGCGCCGGACCATATACTAGATTCCCATGAAGTTTGGAGACGATCCGATCAAAGTTACTCAAAAAATAAGGGTTTCAACATTTGACCTTGGGGTCAATAATTTTCGACCTCCAGCGCTAACCATGAAGGTCAAGGCCGATCGCCACCAAAAACTAATCAGCTGAGCGCCGGACCATATACTAGATTCCCATGAAGTTTGGAGACGATCCGATCAAAGTTACTCAAAAAATAAGGGTTTCGTCGACCTCCATGATTGACCACAAAGTGACCTTGACCTTTGACCTTGACCTTCAAAATTTTGTGTGCTGAAGGGTATCTCTATAGGACTCTGATATGCGAAGTTACAGGAGTTTCCAATAATAACTGTGGTCTACAGAGTGATCTAAACGTGAAAAAAAATGATTAACCACAAACAAAAAAACAAAAAAACAAACAAAAAAATGAACATATGTCACCCACAGGGTGAACCGTATCTTGCCAAAATGTGAACATGAGTGAATTGCTTCAGGTCACACTGAGGTGAACTGAGGTGAACACTGAGGTGAATATTTGAAAATTTTGGATATATTTTCGACCTCAGCACTAACCATGAACGTCAAGGCCGTTCGCCACCAAAAACTGATCAGCTGTGCACTAGACCATATACTACAATATTGTAAAGTTTCGAGCTGATTCGACTAACAATACTCCAAACATAAGGGTTTAGTTGACCTCCATGATTGGCCGCAAAGTGACCTTGACCTTTGACCTTGACCTTCATAATTTTGTGTGCTAAAGGGTATCTCTAAAAGACTCTGATATGCGAACTTACAAGAGTTTCCAAAGGGAACTGTGCTCTACAGAGTGACCTAAACAATGCGAACTAAAGCAATACAATATACATGAAAAGTGCAGTTTTTTCGTCATAACGCCGTCAAATGACGTCACATTGTCAAACTAGTTATATGTTTGGAAAGCACTCAACAAGGGCTTCAATTTGAGGTACTACTCGATATGGTAACTGAAACTTGAAAATTTTACCTTTTGGTCAAAATTGAATGACCTTCAAAATGACCTTGAAGGTCAAGGCCGATCGACACCAAAAACTAATCAACTGAGCGCCATACCACACCCTATATACCCACCAAGTTTGGAGATCATAAGATCAAAGTTACTCAAAAAATAAGGGTTTCGTTGACCTCCATGATTGACCGCAAAGTGACCTTGACCTTTGACCTTGACCTTAATAATTTCGTATGGTGAATAGTATGTCTTCATGACCAACGCACATGAAATATTGAAAGATTTTGATGAGAACTGAGGAAATAATTTTTTCATGAAAATTCCGTTTTTTCGTCATGACGTCATCAAATGACGTCATAGCGTCAAACTGTTTACAGATCTGGGAAGCACTCATCAAGGGCATTCATATGAGGTATTACTCGATATGGTACCTACGATTTCAAAATTTGACCTTGGGGTCAATAATTTTCGACCTCCAGCGCTAACCATGAAGGTCAAGGCCGATCGCCACCAAAAAATAATCAGCTGAGCGCCGGACCATATACTAGATTCCCATGAAGTTTGGAGACGATCCGATCAAAGTTACTCAAAAAATAAGGATTTCAACATTTGACCTTGGGGTCAATAATTTTCGACCTCCAGCGCTAACCATGAAGGTCAAGGCCGATCGCCACCAAAAACTAATCAGCTGAGCGCCGGACCATATACTAGATTCCCATGAAGTTTGGAGACGATCCGATCAAAGTTACTCAAAAAATAAGGGTTTCGTCGACCTCCATGATTGACCACAAAGTGACCTTGACCTTTGACCTTGACCTTCAAAATTTTGTGTGCTGAAGGGTATCTCTATAGGACTCTGATATGCGAAGTTACATGCGAAGATATGCGAAGATATGGTACCTACGATTTCAACATTTGACCTTGGGGTCAATAATTTTCGACCTCCAGCGCTAACCATGAAGGTCAAGGCCGATCGCCACCAAAAACTAATCAGCTGAGCGCCGGACCATATACTAGATTCCCATGAAGTTTGGAGATGATCCGATCAAAGTTACTCAAAAAATAAGGGTTTCAACATTTGACCTTGGGGTCAATAATTTTCGACCTCCAGCGCTAACCATGAAGGTCAAGGCCGATCGCCACCAAAAACGAATCAGCTGAGCGCCGGACCATATACTAGATTCCCATGAAGTTTGGAGACGATCCGATCAAAGTTACTCAAAAAATAAGGGTTTCGTCGACCTCCATGATTGACCACAAAGTGACCTTGACCTTTGACCTTGACCTTCAAAATTTTGTGTGCTGAAGGGTATCTCTATAGGACTCTGATATGCGAAGTTACAGGAGTTTCCAATAATAACTGTGGTCTACAGAGTGATCTAAACGTGAAAAAAAATGATTAACCACAAACAAAAAAACAAAAAAACAAACAAAAAAACAAACATACAAGCTGACTAATACATCTTGCAAAAACTTCGTTTTGGCAAGATAATAAAAACATATGTCACCCACAGGGTGAACCGTATCTTGCCAAAATGTGAAAATTCCGTTTTTTCGTCATGACGTCATCAAATGACGTCATAGCGTCAAACTGTTTACAGATCTGGGAAGCACTCATCAAGGGCATTCATATGAGGTATTACTCGATATGGTACCTACGATTTCAAAATTTGACCTTGGGGTCAATAATATTCGACCTCCAGCGCTAACCATGAAGGTCAAGGCCGATCGCCACCAAAAACTAATCAGCTGAGCGCCGGACCATATACTAGATTCCCATGAAGTTTGGAGACGATCCGATCAAAGTTACTCAAAAAATTAGTGTTTCGTCGACCTCCATGATTGACCACAAAGTGACCTTGACCTTTGACCTTGACCTTCAAAATTTTGTGTGCTGAAGGGTATCTCTATAGGACTCTGATATGCGAAGTTACAGGAGTTTCCAATAATAACTGTGGTCTACAGAGTGATCTAAACGTGAAAAAAAAATGATTAACCACAAACAAAAAAACAAACAAACAAACATACAAACATACAAACATACAAACATACAAGCTGACTAATACATCTTGCAAAAACTTCGTTTTGGCAAGATAACAAACAAACAAACATACAAGCTGACTAATACATCTTGCAAAAACTTCGTTTTGGCAAGATAACAAACAAACATACAAGCTGACTAATACATCTTGCAAAAACTTCGTTTTGGCAAGATAACAAACAGACAAACATACAAGCTGACTAATACATCTTGCAAAAACTTCGTTTTGGCAAGATAAAAACAAACAAACATACAAACATACAAACATACAAACATACAAGCTGACTAATACATCTTGCAAAAACTTCGTTTTGGCAAGATAACAAACAAACAAACATACAAGCTGACTAATACATCTTGCAAAAACTTCGTTTTGGCAAGATAACAAACAAACATACAAGCTGACTAATACATCTTGCAAAAACTTCGTTTTGGCAAGATAACAAACAGACAAACATACAAGCTGACTAATACATCTTGCAAAAACTTCGTTTTGGCAAGATAACAAACAAAAAAATTCCGTTTTTTCGTCATGACGTCATCAAATGACGTCATAGCGTCAAACTGTTTACAGATCTGGGAAGCACTCATCAAGGGCATTCATATGAGGTATTACTCGATATGGTACCTACGATTTCAAAATTTGACCTTGGGGTCAATAATTTTCGACCTCCAGCGCTAACCATGAAGGTCAAGGCCGATCGCCACCAAAAACTAATCAGCTGAGCGCCGGACCATATACTAGATTCCCATGAAGTTTGGAGACGATCCGATCAAAGTTACTCAAAAAATAAGGGTTTCGTTGACCTCCATGATTGACCGCAAAGTGACCTTGACCTTTGACCTTGACCTTCAAAATTTTGTGTGCTGAAGGGTATCTCTATAGGACTCTGATATGCGAAGTTACAGGAGTTTCCAATAATAACTGTGGTCTACAGAGTGATCTAAACGTGAAAAAAAAATGATTAACCACAAACAAAAAAACAAACAAACAAACAGATAAAAAAATAAAAACATATGTCACCCACAGGGTGAACCGTATCTTGCCAAAATGTGAACATGAGTGACTTGCTTCAGGTCACACTGAGGTGAACAGAACTGCTATCCACTAGAAGCGACTCTTTGAGGAATGTCTGCCCACGAGATATTGAAAGATTTTGATGAGAACTGAGGAAATAATTGTTTCATGAAAATTCCGTTTTTTCGTCATGACGTCATCAAATGACGTCATAGCGTCAAACTGTTTACAGATCTGGGAAGCACTCATCAAGGGCATTCATATGAGGTATTACTCGATATGGTACCTACGATTTCAAAATTTGACCTTGGGGTCAAAAATTTTCGACCTCCAGCGCTAACCATGAAGGTCAAGGCCGATCGCCACCAAAAACTAATCAGCTGAGCGCCGGACCATATACTAGATTCCCATGAAGTTTGGAGACGATCCGATCAAAGTTACTCAAAAAATAAGGATTTCAACATTTGACCTTGGGGTCAATAATTTTCGACCTCCAGCGCTAACCATGAAGGTCAAGGCCGATCGCCACCAAAAACTAATCAGCTGAGCGCCGGACCATATACTAGATTCCCATGAAGTTTGGAGACGATCCGATCAAAGTTACTCAAAAAATAAGGGTTTCGTCGACCTCCATGATTGACCACAAAGTGACCTTGACCTTTGACCTTGACCTTCAAAATTTTGTGTGCTGAAGGGTATCTCTATAGGACTCTGATATGCGAAGTTACATGCGAAGATATGCGAAGATATGGTACCTACGATTTCAACATTTGACCTTGGGGTCAATAATTTTCGACCTCCAGCGCTAACCATGAAGGTCAAGGCCGATCGCCACCAAAAACTAATCAGCTGAGCGCCGGACCATATACTAGATTCCCATGAAGTTTGGAGACGATCCGATCAAAGTTACTCAAAAAATAAGGGTTTCAACATTTGACCTTGGGGTCAATAATTTTCGACCTCCAGCGCTAACCATGAAGGTCAAGGCCGATCGCCACCAAAAACTAATCAGCTGAGCGCCGGACCATATACTAGATTCCCATGAAGTTTGGAGACGATCCGATCAAAGTTACTCAAAAAATAAGGGTTTCGTCGACCTCCATGATTGACCACAAAGTGACCTTGACCTTTGACCTTGACCTTCAAAATTTTGTGTGCTGAAGGGTATCTCTATAGGACTCTGATATGCGAAGTTACAGGAGTTTCCAATAATAACTGTGGTCTACAGAGTGATCTAAACGTGAAAAAAAATGATTAACCACAAACAAAAAAACAAAAAAACAAACAAAAAAATGAACATATGTCACCCACAGGGTGAACCGTATCTTGCCAAAATGTGAACATGAGTGAATTGCTTCAGGTCACACTGAGGTGAACTGAGGTGAACACTGAGGTGAATATTTGAAAATTTTGGATATATTTTCGACCTCAGCACTAACCATGAACGTCAAGGCCGTTCGCCACCAAAAACTGATCAGCTGTGCACTAGACCATATACTACAATATTGTAAAGTTTCGAGCTGATTCGACTAACAATACTCCAAACATAAGGGTTTAGTTGACCTCCATGATTGGCCGCAAAGTGACCTTGACCTTTGACCTTGACCTTCATAATTTTGTGTGCTAAAGGGTATCTCTAAAAGACTCTGATATGCGAACTTACAAGAGTTTCCAAAGGGAACTGTGCTCTACAGAGTGACCTAAACAATGCGAACTAAAGCAATACAATATACATGAAAAGTGCAGTTTTTTCGTCATAACGCCGTCAAATGACGTCACATTGTCAAACTAGTTATATGTTTGGAAAGCACTCAACAAGGGCTTCAATTTGAGGTACTACTCGATATGGTAACTGAAACTTGAAAATTTTACCTTTTGGTCAAAATTGAATGACCTTCAAAATGACCTTGAAGGTCAAGGCCGATCGACACCAAAAACTAATCAACTGAGCGCCATACCACACCCTATATACCCACCAAGTTTGGAGATCATAAGATCAAAGTTACTCAAAAAATAAGGGTTTCGTTGACCTCCATGATTGACCGCAAAGTGACCTTGACCTTTGACCTTGACCTTAATAATTTCGTATGGTGAATAGTATGTCTTCATGACCAACGCACATGAAATATTGAAAGATTTTGATGAGAACTGAGGAAATAATTTTTTCATGAAAATTCCGTTTTTTCGTCATGACGTCATCAAATGACGTCATAGCGTCAAACTGTTTACAGATCTGGGAAGCACTCATCAAGGGCATTCATATGAGGTATTACTCGATATGGTACCTACGATTTCAAAATTTGACCTTGGGGTCAATAATTTTCGACCTCCAGCGCTAACCATGAAGGTCAAGGCCGATCGCCACCAAAAAATAATCAGCTGAGCGCCGGACCATATACTAGATTCCCATGAAGTTTGGAGACGATCCGATCAAAGTTACTCAAAAAATAAGGATTTCAACATTTGACCTTGGGGTCAATAATTTTCGACCTCCAGCGCTAACCATGAAGGTCAAGGCCGATCGCCACCAAAAACTAATCAGCTGAGCGCCGGACCATATACTAGATTCCCATGAAGTTTGGAGACGATCCGATCAAAGTTACTCAAAAAATAAGGGTTTCGTCGACCTCCATGATTGACCACAAAGTGACCTTGACCTTTGACCTTGACCTTCAAAATTTTGTGTGCTGAAGGGTATCTCTATAGGACTCTGATATGCGAAGTTACATGCGAAGATATGCGAAGATATGGTACCTACGATTTCAACATTTGACCTTGGGGTCAATAATTTTCGACCTCCAGCGCTAACCATGAAGGTCAAGGCCGATCGCCACCAAAAACTAATCAGCTGAGCGCCGGACCATATACTAGATTCCCATGAAGTTTGGAGATGATCCGATCAAAGTTACTCAAAAAATAAGGGTTTCAACATTTGACCTTGGGGTCAATAATTTTCGACCTCCAGCGCTAACCATGAAGGTCAAGGCCGATCGCCACCAAAAACTAATCAGCTGAGCGCCGGACCATATACTAGATTCCCATGAAGTTTGGAGACGATCCGATCAAAGTTACTCAAAAAATAAGGGTTTCGTCGACCTCCATGATTGACCACAAAGTGACCTTGACCTTTGACCTTGACCTTCAAAATTTTGTGTGCTGAAGGGTATCTCTATAGGACTCTGATATGCGAAGTTACAGGAGTTTCCAATAATAACTGTGGTCTACAGAGTGATCTAAACGTGAAAAAAAATGATTAACCACAAACAAAAAAACAAAAAAACAAACAAAAAAACAAACATACAAGCTGACTAATACATCTTGCAAAAACTTCGTTTTGGCAAGATAATAAAAACATATGTCACCCACAGGGTGAACCGTATCTTGCCAAAATGTGAAAATTCCGTTTTTTCGTCATGACGTCATCAAATGACGTCATAGCGTCAAACTGTTTACAGATCTGGGAAGCACTCATCAAGGGCATTCATATGAGGTATTACTCGATATGGTACCTACGATTTCAAAATTTGACCTTGGGGTCAATAATATTCGACCTCCAGCGCTAACCATGAAGGTCAAGGCCGATCGCCACCAAAAACTAATCAGCTGAGCGCCGGACCATATACTAGATTCCCATGAAGTTTGGAGACGATCCGATCAAAGTTACTCAAAAAATTAGTGTTTCGTCGACCTCCATGATTGACCACAAAGTGACCTTGACCTTTGACCTTGACCTTCAAAATTTTGTGTGCTGAAGGGTATCTCTATAGGACTCTGATATGCGAAGTTACAGGAGTTTCCAATAATAACTGTGGTCTACAGAGTGATCTAAACGTGAAAAAAAAATGATTAACCACAAACAAAAAAACAAACAAACAAACATACAAACATACAAACATACAAACATACAAGCTGACTAATACATCTTGCAAAAACTTCGTTTTGGCAAGATAACAAACAAACAAACATACAAGCTGACTAATACATCTTGCAAAAACTTCGTTTTGGCAAGATAACAAACAAACATACAAGCTGACTAATACATCTTGCAAAAACTTCGTTTTGGCAAGATAACAAACAGACAAACATACAAGCTGACTAATACATCTTGCAAAAACTTCGTTTTGGCAAGATAAAAACAAACAAACATACAAACATACAAACATACAAACATACAAGCTGACTAATACATCTTGCAAAAACTTCGTTTTGGCAAGATAACAAACAAACAAACATACAAGCTGACTAATACATCTTGCAAAAACTTCGTTTTGGCAAGATAACAAACAAACATACAAGCTGACTAATACATCTTGCAAAAACTTCGTTTTGGCAAGATAACAAACAGACAAACATACAAGCTGACTAATACATCTTGCAAAAACTTCGTTTTGGCAAGATAACAAACAAAAAAATTCCGTTTTTTCGTCATGACGTCATCAAATGACGTCATAGCGTCAAACTGTTTACAGATCTGGGAAGCACTCATCAAGGGCATTCATATGAGGTATTACTCGATATGGTACCTACGATTTCAAAATTTGACCTTGGGGTCAATAATTTTCGACCTCCAGCGCTAACCATGAAGGTCAAGGCCGATCGCCACCAAAAACTAATCAGCTGAGCGCCGGACCATATACTAGATTCCCATGAAGTTTGGAGACGATCCGATCAAAGTTACTCAAAAAATAAGGGTTTCGTTGACCTCCATGATTGACCGCAAAGTGACCTTGACCTTTGACCTTGACCTTCAAAATTTTGTGTGCTGAAGGGTATCTCTATAGGACTCTGATATGCGAAGTTACAGGAGTTTCCAATAATAACTGTGGTCTACAGAGTGATCTAAACGTGAAAAAAAAATGATTAACCACAAACAAAAAAACAAACAAACAAACAGATAAAAAAATAAAAACATATGTCACCCACAGGGTGAACCGTATCTTGCCAAAATGTGAACATGAGTGACTTGCTTCAGGTCACACTGAGGTGAACAGAACTGCTATCCACTAGAAGCGACTCTTTGAGGAATGTCTGCCCACGAGATATTGAAAGATTTTGATGAGAACTGAGGAAATAATTGTTTCATGAAAATTCCGTTTTTTCGTCATGACGTCATCAAATGACGTCATAGCGTCAAACTGTTTACAGATCTGGGAAGCACTCATCAAGGGCATTCATATGAGGTATTACTCGATATGGTACCTACGATTTCAAAATTTGACCTTGGGGTCAAAAATTTTCGACCTCCAGCGCTAACCATGAAGGTCAAGGCCGATCGCCACCAAAAACTAATCAGCTGAGCGCCGGACCATATACTAGATTCCCATGAAGTTTGGAGACGATCCGATCAAAGTTACTCAAAAAATAAGGATTTCAACATTTGACCTTGGGGTCAATAATTTTCGACCTCCAGCGCTAACCATGAAGGTCAAGGCCGATCGCCACCAAAAACTAATCAGCTGAGCGCCGGACCATATACTAGATTCCCATGAAGTTTGGAGACGATCCGATCAAAGTTACTCAAAAAATAAGGGTTTCGTCGACCTCCATGATTGACCACAAAGTGACCTTGACCTTTGACCTTGACCTTCAAAATTTTGTGTGCTGAAGGGTATCTCTATAGGACTCTGATATGCGAAGTTACATGCGAAGATATGCGAAGATATGGTACCTACGATTTCAACATTTGACCTTGGGGTCAATAATTTTCGACCTCCAGCGCTAACCATGAAGGTCAAGGCCGATCGCCACCAAAAACTAATCAGCTGAGCGCCGGACCATATACTAGATTCCCATGAAGTTTGGAGACGATCCGATCAAAGTTACTCAAAAAATAAGGGTTTCAACATTTGACCTTGGGGTCAATAATTTTCGACCTCCAGCGCTAACCATGAAGGTCAAGGCCGATCGCCACCAAAAACTAATCAGCTGAGCGCCGGACCATATACTAGATTCCCATGAAGTTTGGAGACGATCCGATCAAAGTTACTCAAAAAATAAGGGTTTCGTCGACCTCCATGATTGACCACAAAGTGACCTTGACCTTTGACCTTGACCTTCAAAATTTTGTGTGCTGAAGGGTATCTCTATAGGACTCTGATATGCGAAGTTACAGGAGTTTCCAATAATAACTGTGGTCTACAGAGTGATCTAAACGTGGAAAAAAAATGATTAACCACAAACAAAAAAACAAAAAAACAAACAAAAAAACAAACAAAAAAACAAACATACAAGCTGACTAATACATCTTGCAAAAACTTCGTTTTGGCAAGATAAAAATCACCCACAGGGTGAACCGTATCTTGCCAAAATGTGAAAATTCCGTTTTTTCGTCATGACGTCATCAAATGACGTCATAGCGTCAAACTGTTTACAGATCTGGGAAGCACTCATCAAGGGCATTCATATGAGGTATTACTCGATATGGTACCTACGATTTCAAAATTTGACCTTGGGGTCAATAATTTTCGACCTCCAGCGCTAACCATGAAGGTCAAGGCCGATCGCCACCAAAAACTAATCAGCTGAGCGCCGGACCATATACTAGATTCCCATGAAGTTTGGAGACGATCCGATCAAAGTTACTCAAAAAATTAGTGTTTCGTCGACCTCCATGATTGGCCGCAAAGTGACCTTGACCTTTGACCTTGACCTTCATAATTTTGTGTGCTAAAGGGTATCTCTAAAAGACTCTGATATGCGAACTTACAAGAGTTTCCAAAGGGAGCTGTGCTCTACAGAGTGACCTAAACAATGCGAACTAAAGCAATACAATATATACACAAAGAATTAAGTTAAGCACCCCTACACAACGAATTAAGGTAAGCACCCCCTAATATATATTATTTGTGTATATGTATACATTGGCATATATTCTAAGGTATGTGAGATCAAATAATGATTGGTATGATATTAGCAATTATCCATTGATGAAATTGAGTGATCAAAGTGAAAAAAAGTGATTGGTTGAGTCAGTGATCCGATCACGTGGGTCCTACACACGTTATTGACGCAAAGATCGCTAGAGGTCTTCTCAGAACAATGACTGTACGTTAGAAAACATAAACGTCATCCACACTGTCCGTGATGGACCTATAGCTCCATACTTAAATTGAGGTGAAAATATGCCTAAAATTCCCAAAAAATTTCACCTTAAATTATTCAGAATAAAATATTGAAAACGGCATGATTGTTATGTTTTTATGTGACCATAATATCACTTCTCCAGAAAATATAGCAATATCATGGGTATATTACACTGTTTTGACGACAACAAACTTGTAATGTGCGAGGTTGTAAAAAAACGGGGGGGGGGTGCTCAACTTAATTCTTTGTGTATACATGAAAAGTGCAGTTTTTTCGTCATAACGCCGTCAAATGACGTCACATTGTCAAACTAGTTATATATTTGGAAAGCACTCAACAAGGGCTTCAATTTGAGGTACTACTCGATATGGTAACTGAAACTTGAAAATTTTACCTTTTGGTCAAAATTGAATGACCTTCAAAATGACCTTGAAGGTCAAGGCCGATCGACACCAAAAACTAATCAGCTGAGCGCCATACCACACCCTATATACCCACCAAGTTTGGAGATCATAAGATCAAAGTTACTCAAAAAATAAGGGTTTCGTTGACCTCCATGATTGACCGCAAAGTGACCTTGACCTTTGACCTTGACCTTCAAAATTTTGTGTGCTGAAGGGTATCTCTATAGGACTCTGATATGCGAAGTTACAGGAGTTTCCAATAATAACTGTGGTCTACAGAGTGATCTAAACGTGAAAAAAAAATGATTAACCACAAACAAAAAAACAAATGAACATATGTCACCCACAGGGTGAACCGTATCTTGCCAAAATGTGAACATGAGTGACTTGCTTCAGGTCACACTGAGGTGAACTGAGGTGAACACTGAGGTGAATATTTGAAAATTTTCGATATATTTTCGACCTCAGCGCTAACCATGAACGTCAAGGCCGTTCGCCACCAAAAACTGATCAGCTGTGCACTAGACCATATACTACAATATTGTAAAGTTTCGAGCTGATTCGACTAACAATACTCCAAACATAAGGGTTTAGTTGACCTCCATGATTGGCCGCAAAGTGACCTTGACCTTTGACCTTGACCTTCATAATTTTGTGTGCTAAAGGGTATCTCTAAAAGACTCTGATATGCGAACTTACAAGAGTTTCCAAAGGGAACTGTGCTCTACAGAGTGACCTAAACAATGCGAACTAAAGCAATACAATATACATGAAAAGTGCAGTTTTTTCGTCATAACGCCGTCAAATGACGTCACATTGTCAAACTAGTTATATGTTTGGAAAGCACTCAACAAGGGCTTCAATTTGAGGTACTACTCGATATGGTAACTGAAACTTGAAAATTTTACCTTTTGGTCAAAATTGAATGACCTTCAAAATGACCTTGAAGGTCAAGGCCGATCGACACCAAAAACTAATCAACTGAGCGCCATACCACACTCTATATACCCACCAAGTTTGGAGATCATAAGATCAAAGTTACTCAAAAAATAAGGGTTTCGTTGACCTCCATGATTGACCGCAAAGTGACCTTGACCTTTGACCTTGACCTTAATAATTTCGTATGGTGAATAGTATGTCTTCATGACCAACGCACATGAAATATTGAAAGATTTTGATGAGAACTGAGGAAATAATTTTTTCATGAAAATTCCGTTTTTTCGTCATGACGTCATCAAATGACGTCATAGCGTCAAACTGTTTACAGATCTGGGAAGCACTCATCAAGGGCATTCATATGAGGTATTACTCGATATGGTACCTACGATTTCAAAATTTGACCTTGGGGTCAATAATTTTCGACCTCCAGCGCTAACCATGAAGGTCAAGGCCGATCGCCACCAAAAAATAATCAGCTGAGCGCCGGACCATATACTAGATTCCCATGAAGTTTGGAGACGATCCGATCAAAGTTACTCAAAAAATAAGGATTTCAACATTTGACCTTGGGGTCAATAATTTTCGACCTCCAGCGCTAACCATGAAGGTCAAGGCCGATCGCCACCAAAAACTAATCAGCTGAGCGCCGGACCATATACTAGATTCCCATGAAGTTTGGAGACGATCCGATCAAAGTTACTCAAAAAATAAGGGTTTCGTCGACCTCCATGATTGACCACAAAGTGACCTTGACCTTTGACCTTGACCTTCAAAATTTTGTGTGCTGAAGGGTATCTCTATAGGACTCTGATATGCGAAGTTACATGCGAAGATATGCGAAGATATGGTACCTACGATTTCAACATTTGACCTTGGGGTCAATAATTTTCGACCTCCAGCGCTAACCATGAAGGTCAAGGCCGATCGCCACCAAAAACTAATCAGCTGAGCGACAGACCATATACTAGATTCCCATGAAGTTTGGAGACGATCCGATCAAAGTTACTCAAAAAATAAGGGTTTCAACATTTGACCTTGGGGTCAATAATTTTCGACCTCCAGCGCTAACCATGAAGGTCAAGGCCGATCGCCACCAAAAACTAATCAGCTGAGCGCCGGACCATATACTAGATTCCCATGAAGTTTGGAGACGATCCGATCAAAGTTACTCAAAAAATAAGGGTTTCGTCGACCTCCATGATTGACCACAAAGTGACCTTGACCTTTGACCTTGACCTTCAAAATTTTGTGTGCTGAAGGGTATCTCTATAGGACTCTGATATGCGAAGTTACAGGAGTTTCCAATAATAACTGTGGTCTACAGAGTGATCTAAACGTGAAAAAAAATGATTAACCACAAACAAAAAAACAAAAAAACAAACAAAAAAACAAACATACAAGCTGACTAATACATCTTGCAAAAACTTCGTTTTGGCAAGATAACAAACATACAAGCTGACTAATACATCTTGCAAAAGCTTCGTTTTGGCAAGATAACAACCAGAGTGAAAACTGAGTACTCCCTTTCAGCACGCGTCATTGCCGAGCCCCCTTCGGTGCCCGGCAATGACGTTATGCAGCGCCTTGAGATGGCATAGGAAATGTGCGGTGTACAACAACAAACATTTTGGTTTGAGATTTATTTCTAATGCCATGTGACTTAGGACAATGTTCCTGAGGAACACCAAGAACGTCACCATGGACCGAATGACCACCAGTTGAGAACCACTACATTAGGTGTTTTGAGCTTTGATCTTTAACCTCTTGACCCCCAAATCAAAATTGGTTAATCTTTACATCATTATATATATCTGTACCAAGTTTGAATTAGATCACTTCAACCGTTCTCAAGTTATAGACCTATTACAGACTTTGACCTTTGACCTTTGACCTATAGACCCCAAAATCTAATCAGTTAATCTTTACCATCATTCTACATTCTACTCGTCCTGCTTACAGAGGAATCGGTGCATTGCGTTCCTCCAAGCTTGTTTCTCAGTGTACCGCAGTTAGAGCAGAGGGCGGTGAGCTCTTGATAGAGGAGTCTGCAGTGAAGGTCCGCTAGGCCGGTTACTTTGAGTGGCTTTACCGGGCTGACCCACCATTTGTTGATTTGGATATCAAGAGTGTTATTATCCCTATTGCAGACCCACCAATGAACTGTGAACCACCTTTGTTTGTGGAAAACACAATTTGCGCTGAACCTGTTGGAAGGGGACAAAGCTCCTGGGATTTCTGCCATCCATGTTGAACTCCTCAAGGCTGGTAGGAATGCTATATTCCTGGTGTTGCATGCAGTTCTGTGCTTTGTTTTTGAGCACAGGCATCATCCCAACTTACTGGAAGAGAGGCATTGTTGTCGCTCTCTGGAAAGGGAAGGGTGGTCGCCAGGACTGCAGCAACTACCAAGGGGTGACGCAGCAAGGTCTTTGCTCGGATAATTATTGATAGGGTTCGCCACCAGCACCCCAGAGACGTTTACAACAAAGAAGTCAACAATTGACCGCATCTTTACCGGGCCCTCAAGGCACTGAATGAGGAGTCGGAGTCACTGGGATTATAGGTCAAGACTAAGATCAAGGCTTTCAATGACATATTGGATGCTGCTATCGTGTCTGTACCTGTCTGTGGCGAGGAGGTTTATGTCACAGAGAGATTCACCTACCTTAGCAGTGATATTCATGTCTCGACATGTTGTGAGCTCGAAGTCGATAGACGTTTGGGTTGGGCCTGGGGAGTTATGGATTCACTGGACCATGGGGCGTGGCACTGTCAGTACTTATGCAAGAAGATGAAAGTCCAAGTATTTAAGTCCTTGGTGATTCCACCCTTGCTCTATGGATGTGAGACTTGGAATGTGACCAAAAATATGAGACAAGGACTTAACCCATTCGGTACCAGGTCTCTTCGGAGAATCCTTGGCTATTGTTGGTCAGACTGTGTCTAATGAGCGTTTGCTGAGAAAGACTCAGAAGAGATTTGTTACCTGTATAGTCTGTAACCATCAGCTGTGGCTCTATGGACATGTGGTTCGTTTTCCTGACACTGATCCTGCTCACCAGATTATCTGAGAGACCTCACCACGTCACCTCGTGGTCGCAGCAGGTCGATCAGAATTTCAAGGAGATGGGGATAGGTCTGGCATCTGGTTGGGGGATGGCCAGACGGAGGCCCTAGGAGTACCGGCTGGGAGGTAGACATGGAGACGTACTGCTCTGGTGCATGCTCCTATACCTCCCTACCTGTTCCATCAGGAGTCATGTAATATAATGAAGTTTAAGCTGCATATCAGAGTGGGTACAATGCTACTTACTAGTATGACCGTTGTTTGTGATTTTGACTCCTCTCATTTCCTTGTTGTGCCCATAAAACACAAATTCCTCAAGTTCAGCCTTTCTCTTCACTTTGCCCGTGTGGATATCAATGGGTGATTGCTTCTTTCCACCACAACTGCTGTACCAATCACGCCAGTGCACCGGACCTATGTGTAAAGAGCACAAAGAATGAACATTCAAACGATACAATTATTACTTTTTTTTAATGAAAAGTAAAGCAAATCATTGCACATGCGCTAAAATGGAACTTCCAGCATTATTTGCATCTGGGAAAGACACAGAACTGTCCCTGCAAAAAGCAGTGTCAGCTGCAACACAACTACCCATGGTATCACAGCCTACAAAGGAGTGGTTTTGAAGTGTTTTTGTGACAATGCTAGCACACTCCTTGGGAAGGGAATCTATCCAAGAACACGTTTCTGATTTGGGCAATCCTCCATTTTAGGTGTCTGAATTATTTCCACATAGTTTAGGTTTACTTAGAGTTTAGGTGAGGTATTTTTAATTACGTGGTGTTGAGGTGTTTTTAATTACATGGTGTGGAGGTATTTTGAATTATGTGTTGGTGAGGTGTTTGGAATTACTTGGTGGTGAGATGTTTTGAATTAAGTGGTAGTGAGGTGTTTTGAATTCAGTGGTGGTGAGGTGTTTTGAATTACGTGGTGGTGAGGTGGTTTTGAATTAAGTGGTGGTGAGGTATTTTGAATTAAGTGGTGGTGAGGTATTTTGAATTAAGTGGAGGTGAGGTGTTTTGAATTAAGTGCTGGTAATGTATTTTGAATTACGTGTTGGTGAGGTGTTTTGAATTAAGTGGTGGTGAGGTATTTTGAATGAAGTGGCGGTGAAGTATTTTGAATTAAGTTGTGGTGAAGTGGTTTGAATTAAGTGGTGGTGAGGTATTTTGAATTACGTGGTGGTGAGGTGTTTTGAATTAAGTGCTGGTGAGGTATTTTGAATTAAGTGGAGGTGAAGTATTTTGAATTAAGTGGTGGTGAAGTGTTTTGAATTAAGTGGTGGTGAAATGTTTTGAATTAAGTGGTGGTGAGGTATTTTGAATTACGTGGTGGTGAGGTGTTCTGAATTACTTGTTGGTGAAGTGTTTTGAATTATGTGGTGGTGAGGTGTTTTGAATTATGTGGTGGGGAGGTGTTTTTAATTACATGGTGGTGAGGTGTTTTGAATTATGTGGTGGGAGGTATTTTGAATTATGTGGTGGTGAGGTGTTTGGAATTACTTAGTGGTGAGGTGTTTTGAATTAAGTGGTGGTGAGGTGTTTTGAATTAAGTGGTGGTGAGGTATTTTGAATTACATGGTGGTGAGGTGTTTTGAATTAAGTGGTGGTGAGGTATTTTGAATTACATGGTGGTGAGGTGTTTTGAATTACTTGTTGGTGAGGTGTTTTGAATTACGTGGTTGTGAGGTGTTTTGAATTAAGTGGTGGTGAGGTATTTTGAATTACATGGTGGTGAGGTGTTTTGAATTAAGTGGTGGTGAGGTATTTTGAATTACATGGTGGTGAGGTGTTTTGAATTACTTGTTGGTGAGGTATTTTGAATTACGTGGTTGTGAGGTGTTTTGAATTACTTGTTTGTGAGGTGTTTTGAATTACTTGTTGGTGAGGTGTTTTGAGTTATGTGGTGGTGAGGTGTTTTGAATTATGTGGTGGTGAGGTATTTTGAATTAAGTGGTGGTGAGATTTTTTGAATGAAGTGGTGGTGAGGTATTTTGAATTAAGTGGAGGTGAAGTATTTTGAATTAAGTGGTGGTGAGGTGTTTTGAATTAAGTGGTGGTGAGGTATTTTGAATTAAGTGGAGGTGAAGTATTTTGAATTAAGTGGAGGTGAAGTGTTTTGAATTAAGTGGTGGTGAGGTGTTTTGAATTAAGTGGAGGTGAAGTATTTTGAATTAAGTGGTGGTGAAGTGTTTTGAATTAAGTGGTGGTGAGGTATTTTGAATTACATGGTGGTGAGGTGTTTTGAATTACTTGTTGATGAGGTGTTTTGAATTACATTGCGGTGAGGTGTTTTGAATTATGTGGTGGTGAGGTGTTTCAACCTTTTATTGAAACACTTGTAAAAGATACACTAACTGAGATGAAAACAATAAAGTTCTATATGGAGTAAAATTAATCATTGACAAGAAATGGTGAGAAAACAGAACCATACATGAGAACAAAACCACATTTTATGACATCATTTCAAGATTTCTTGTCATCTGATGTTTATAATGAACTTGAAAACCAGGAGCAGGATGTTGATAAATATAGTTGTACGAAGTGGATGCAATATTGGAGAAGACGTTTATTTGGATATACACATTCTAAAGTCATCTCCTCTTAAAGCATCTTCTTACATTGATTTACCGAGTGTGATCAAACTTAAAAAGGCAATTGTTCATTTTCAAAACAATGATAATAAATATGTCCTATGGTATGTTCTTGCTCACTTACATCCTCCAAAATGGAATCCTGAAAGAGTATCACATTATGAGAGATATGAGGATACGCTGAATGTTAAAGATTTAAAGATTTATATATGTCATTGATTTATCTATCTATAATTCCAGTAATCTCTGTACGTTTGTACGTTTGTACGTTTGTACGTTTGTTTGTCTGTGACCGCTGTTTCTCGACAACTACCGGTCCGATATACTTGAAACTTGCCAGGTATATTGCTGGGGACCCGAGGATGTGCCTTTTCAAGGTTTGAAATTAATCGGACAAGTACTTACCGAGCTATGGCGATTTAGCCGTTCGCCGTTCGCTTTGGCTTTGCGAATGGACCAAACCATTCATGTAAATAGAGGGGGGGGGGGGGGGGTGTTCTGTGGTCGTTCGCTTTGGCTTTGCGAATGGACCAAACCATTCATGTAAATAGAGGGGGGGGGGGTTCTGTGGTCGTTCGCTTTGGCTTTGCGAATGGACCAAACCATTCATGTAAATAGAGGGGGGGGTTCTGTGGTCGTTGCGAATGGACCAAACCATTCATGTAAATAGAGGGAGGGGGGTTCTGTGGTCGTTACTGCCACGTGGTTTCAAAGTTTTTTTTTGTTGTTGTTGTTTGCACGCATGTTTTTTTGCACCCACGTACGGGCACGCCCTAGGATGTTTACACACACACACCCCTACACAAATTTTTTTTTTTTTTTTTTTTTGGCAAGGAACGGGCACCCACGTACGGGCACGTCCTAGTCTATCTATAATTCCAGTAATCTCTGTACGTTTGTACGTCTGTACGTTTGTTTGTCTGTGACCGCTGTTTCTCGACAACCACGGGTCCGATATACTTTTAACTTGCCAGGTATATTGCTGGGGACCCGAGGATGTGCCTTTTCAAGGTTTCATATTAATCGGACAATTACTTACCGAGCTATGTCCAAAAAACGATTCAACCAATCAGAGAGCAGCGAACGATCGCGTGTGCCGAACGTGGAGGACACACTCTGCCTCGGATGGCACATTTGAGAGCGTATTCATTTATTTCACGTTTGCAAACTATGTTGGCGTTAAACTATGTTTTAAAACTAATAAAACCGAATTTGCGATTCATTCGCTTTCCTGCGCGTTTGTGCACGCGATGGCGATTTCTTTACCAAACTCCGGAAGCCGTTCGCTTTGGACCAAACCATTGCATGTAAATAGAGGGGGGGGATTGTCACCGTACTCGCAAGCCGTTCGCTTTGGACCAAACCATTTCATGTAAATAGAGGGGGGGGATATAATTTTAGATATAGATATAGTACGGGCAATGCCCTAGTATTCCTAATTTTGACAAAATGAATAATCTATCTGATAATGTTTATGGACTAACAGAAACAAACAAAGTTCAAATTAAAAAAATTACAGATAAATATAAAAATGATGAAACACACATTGACCTTCTATATATTTTTATTTTTTATTTTTATTTTTTTGTATACAAGATCGAGGCTCGTGAACGAGCTAAAACGTTCTGGAGAACTAAGTTCTGGAGAGAAACAACATTTCGCATATACATTAAAAGTTTATCAAGATTATCAACGCAAATATGCAAAAGAAAGTGTGAAACATATCCATGTAAGCGGTGTTTGAATGTCTTTCATACGGAAGAGCGATTAAACCAACATTCAAAATATTGCAACAATAATTCAACCATGATCAATTTACCAAAGGTGGGAACAAACATATCATTAAAGGTTACAATAAATCCATAAAACATCCATTTGTTAATAATGCCAATTCTGAAAGTATTCTTGAAAATATAGATACTGCTTCTCCAGATCCTGATCAATCAAACACAAATAAATATCAAAAACATACTCCTTGTGGATTGTGCTATTATATAAAATCATCTGTTGTTGATAAATACAACAAGTTACAACTTTATAGAGGAGAAGATGCCTCGGAAGAGTTTGTAAAACGACTGGAAAAGGACTTTGTTAGATTAAATAAGATAATGGGAAAACACAATGAGCCAATGAATTTAACAAAAGAAGAGAAAAGGGAATTTAAGCAGAACAATATCTGTCATATTTGTGAAGAGGAAATTAGTGAAGAATCAAAGGTTAAGCCTGAGTCACACATAGGCGGATATTTTGGCGACTACTGGCGACTGCCGGCGATCAAGATTTTTCGGCGACTACTGGCGATTTCGGGCGGTCAAATATGGTCAGGCAGCAGTATGGCGACTGCAGGCGGCCACATTGCGCCTGCATTGTGACGACGCCCCGAGTGGGATGGCGACTGTTGAAGATCGACGACGAATGCATTGCGGATGCACGGCGGCAGCGTGGCGACAGTCTGGCGGCTAGATTACGACCGATGGCGGATCGCGGCGGCTGCATTGGGGCCGGGTGGCGGTTTACTTCGACGTCCGCAAGACTGCAATAAGACCGCTGGCGATTGGAGACGATTCACACAACTTTTTAAATCTTTATCTCTCTATTTTACATTTCACTTTATTCATTTCAATGATGTATGACATGAAGCATAAAGATGTTTGATGTACAATAAGAAAGTTAATAAAGATGTATCATTGTAATATAATAATCAAACTTTTCTGCAGGGAGAGAGAATGGAAATAAAGTCCAACAAATTATTTCCACTGGTCCCAAGTCCCATAAATAAAGTTTCCAAAGGACCAAAGTCCCAAAAATAAAGTTCCCAAAAGTCCCAAGTCCAAACAATAAAGCCATATCCTTGTCGGCACCACAGGACCTCACTCCATGGAGACCCTCACACCATCCTGTCATGCTGTTGGAGAATTTGTAGCTGAGAGACTCACAGGACTCCAATGACCGGACACAGGTTTACAAAAGGTCTGGTTTATTAACTGGTTATTCACTTCATTCCATTTACCAAATAATACCGCATAATATAATGGATCAGGTTAACTCTTTTCGCATGGTCCTTCTCATTCGGCTGATGTTCCTCTGCCACTCCCGTTGGTCAGAGCTTCTGGTAGCAGGTTCTGTCCACTCCACGTTTGCTCTCGTTTATATGGACAAACTGGACTTAATCCCCTCTCCGCTAATGCCCCGAGGTCATGCATGTACCAAGTCCTGGTATCAGCTCGCTCCCCTCCTGTTGTGAGTTCCGTTTACCAAACGATAGGGGGGTGCTTCAGCCAGGGGCTGTGACCAGGTGGACAAGAGATTATCATGTTCGGGCGCATTCCTGACTCATTTACAAACTCGTCTTTCACAGAGTTTGCATGTAAAATGTATCTGCTTTGTTACCAGGTTAATTAATAAGTTACCAGTGCCAATTAATAAGTTACACTGAGTTACACTTCCACAATTCCCTCATCTTTTTGTTTTTTGTTTATATTAACCATTAATATAAACATCAATATAAGTAAACAATCAATCACTACAAGTAAACATCATTACAAGTATAAGTAAATAATCAATCACTACAAGTAAACATCATTACAAGTATAAGTAAATAATCAATCACTTTGGTAATCAAATTCCCTTGGGCATACACCGTCATCCTGCAAGAATCACAAAACATTTCGTTGGTCATTGACTCCTTCCATATCGTTCAATCTATTGCATTTGCATCACAAATATATTTTCAAAACAACACTTCACCATCACCAAGATACAACAATTTCACTTCATTTTCAAGTTTTGTAAAGCATCTGCACCATCTGGTAAAAAACGTTTGCCTCCACACAAATGTTGACTTTGTTTGAAAGGAAGGGCTGATCACTTGTGTTTGAATCCTGGTATGAAACATTTTCTCCTAATGTCTTCATAGCTCCTGCACTACTTCGTGTAGGATTTCGCTGTTGTGGTAACATTGCGGAGTCATAGACTGACCCTGCTCTCCTTGTAGCATTCTTGCCACTTTTTGCTGTAAACCATAGTAATTCCTGAACACGGCCTTCACCCAGTTGTAGTCGACTTGCCTCCTCCCTCATTGTGAGTGGGCAGCAAGTATTGGTGTGACGTTGATTGGCCAGCAAGATGTGGAACAGGGATGCCGGATGCATCCACAATGATGTTGGGACCATGGTGTTCAGGTCATTCATGGTCCTTACCAGGAGCAACCAGCAGAATCGTGCACAGCTGTTGTGACAAGGGCACAGCCGTTTTTTGCAGCTCCATGCTGGTTCCCCGGACGTTGGTGAAGTAATAACATATGTCCCCGCATTTCACAGAGGTTGCCGGTAAAATGTCGTTGTCCTGCAACTTCTGATGTGGTGAATGTTCGAAGCCTTCGAACAAGAGTAAGTGATCGCCTTTCTTTCATATGTTGCAGTGTGATCCAGGCAAATGGTCACATAAATTTCCTTGGTGAAGGTAAGCATTCATCTCCAAGTTACACGGGAGAATGTCTTCATCATTCTTTGAGAAAGAGGTTGTATGCCACGATTAACTTCATTTTTTAGCCACAAATTTTCTTTCTCGAACTTCTTCCCAATTCCGTTAGCAATCCCTCCAAAATGTGATCTCGTCTTATCCTTATGCTCAGTCACATCTGAATCTGCTTTCCGCACACACTGGATCAGATAGGGTACATCTTACCATGAAATCAGCATAATCATGTATATCTTCCGACAGTTTCACATTCAACAATTTGTTGTTTTTCCTTAACACAAAAGTTATATTCATTTATATGCGTCACACAAATAATATTCAATCAGGTATGTATTTTATTACTAAACTAAGAATAGCATTGTATATGATTACAATCACAAACGGGAATACCTAATTCCCAACAACAATTTTTCCAAACCAACAAATTAAACATAATGTATTATTACCATAATTCCTCTCCACTTTTTCTTTTCCCTCTTTTTCCTAACAGTGTGTCACTCGTGGTGATATGAGTTCACTGATATTGTAATTGACACAACTCATAACATTGTCGTTATGCCATTATCTTAATTCTACTGTTTCATTTGCAACATCACTTGATTTAATCTTTTAATCTCAGTATTTATTCATATCATCATAACAATCTTTCTATTTTAGGTCCATATTTGTTTCTATTCTTATCAACCTCCTACGGTTTATCAATTTGTTCCAAAACACTGCAACCAAAGGTTTTAACCAAAGCTCTACCAAACTATTTCCAATTTGAACTCAAAATGCTAATTAAACAACAATTCAAAGAATTAACTTCAATGGGTCAACAAACTCATTTTATAAACAGATCTAATTTTCCCATCCAATAATTTTCCTTGCCAAATGTCATATTGCAACACTTTAATAAACCTTCGAAAAATGTCTCCCAAATCAATAAATTCCCTTTTTACTTCCCAAATACTCATCTGTAAATTACATATTCAATTACAGTTTTTCCCTATTTGTTCGGCCTAAATGGCCACTGAAGTGGCTGCCAACATGCAGTACCGTTTTTATCTACCAAGCAAGTATTCGTCCACATAAGATCTCTACCAAAATGTTGTTTGTAAAAACAAATCTGGGATTTCTGATTACATGGATGCACACTCTCAGGACATTTCAGGCTGCTTGTTAACAATCCACTACGATTAATTAATTCCTTTACCCACAATCAAATAATTAGTACAAATTGAGGATATTATCCCTATCACATTCATTTATAGATTCATTATGTTGGATCTAAATTTTCTCCCACTGCTGCAAGGAAGAACAATAGCTCTAATAAGTCTTTGTAATATCTCACTTCATTTACCCAGCATCGAAGAATTTATTTACTATCCATTCCCATCTGTTAACCAGTGACTTTGTTTGAACTCCAAAACTTAATTTGATGAATCCCATGTGTACAGCTACCACTTATTGAAATCCCTACTTTTGTAGAAAATATCCAAGTAAGTGTTTTTTTTTTTGTTTTTTTTTTACACCCCCTTAACTGTTGCTCATCCATTTCTATGCACCCAGTGAGTACTACTGACACCAGTATGCCAATATAGGTGTGCGAGATTAACAAATATGTTGCAGGTACACGTAACAGCGCGTTCTGAGTATAAATAACGTAACTGCGCGTTCATGTCTGCCCCTTGGTTTAAGATGCACAATGCATTCCGTTTTAAAACTCACAATAGTTCAAATCAGCAAGATTTTCTTTACTATTTTCCCATATCATCTATGCCTAATACACATCCATACATGCAGCACAATTTATATGCTGATAAAATTCAAGTTTATATATATATATAAATCCATGAGCAGAGTATTCTGGGAAGTCAGTGTAAGACCTCTCCCAAATTTGGATAATTTTGTACTCCCTCATTTCTTTTTATGAAGCTCATATCCATAAATAGCTATTATTCTCATATAAATTCTATCAAAAATGGAATCCCCAAATTACTCACAATTTTACTATTTAATTAATGGCTGCTCATAACCCAGCACATCAAATCTTTATATTCCATCTCCCTTGACAAAAGAGATAATGTTCATAATCAAATTTTATTTCTATTTTATTTTACGGATTCTCTGCATATTCAATCCCATCCACATAAAACTATCCATTTCCAGACAGGCACACTGTCGGTGTCAACAATCTTGTAAGATTGATACACAAAACAATAAAAAACACTAACATTGACACACAAAAAATACACACACACATGCATTATGCGTATTTGTTTGCGTTGGAACTATTATTTACAGATCAAGATGGGTGTCAATTTTATTTCAATTTCATAAAATTTGTCCTTCAATTTTTTATAAATGCTAATACACAAATGGACCAAAAAGTTTATTCTTAGAAAACCCCTATGATGTCACATTGAAGTACTGTCTTTGTCTTTCCCTCGCGGTCCCCATGTACTGTCTTTGTCTTTCCCTCGCGGTCCCCATGTGCTGTTTTTGTCTTTCCCTCGCGGTCCCCATGTACTGTCTTTCCCTCGCGGTCCCCATGTGCTGTTTTTGTCTTTCCCTCGCGGTCCCCATGTACTGTCTTTGTCTTTCCCTCGCGGTCCCCATGTGCTGTTTTTGTCTTTCCCTCGCGGTCCCCATGTACTGTCTTTCCCTCGCGGTCCCCATGTACTGTCTTTGTCTTTCCCTCGCGGTTGTCAGCTCTTTCACGAGCCTCGATTCAGTATAGAAAAAAAAAAAACAAACAAAAAAAAAAACCCTTTCAGTTCCCACAATAATTTATCCAAATTTGACTACACACCCATTTACATGTCAGTCGACCACTGACTTATCAATCGTGTGGAACAATAGTCCGAAATTCCCACCTGATCATCATGTGACCCTTGTCACTTGGTTTCAAAAATTTGCAAAGCAATTGTTCCAACTTTGTAAATTTAAAATTGTGTGCCCAACATAAAAGATCCAATTTCGGCATGTGATCAATTAATTACTAATTTGCTTACAAGCAAAAGAAAAAATGAATAATTCTTGCTCCGAAAACTTTTCAGACCCAAGAATCATCGACAGTTATTCAAGTTTGTCCAGTAATCTAATTTGTTGAGGCCAATCGTCATTTGGGATTTGTCGCAATGAAGGCCTAATCATTGTCTGAGGTATCGGTCAGCACTGGTACCCTTGATCTTGGTTTACCCTATTAACTTGTCTTCCTTTTGGTAAACAGACATCCTCTTTTCCAATGTCCCATCCGTCCACACTTGAAACACCGGTTTCTGTCGTTGTCTGATCTGTGCACCTGTGCACTTGTATTGCTGGGCTGCATCTCTACATCCCTGAGTTGCCACTGCAATCTCTCGTTATCTCCTGAAACACGAAAAAATTCTCTGTACCGTCCTTTTTGGGGAGACAACTGGAAATCTGATGGGACAACTGTCACTTTCATTCCTAATTTCGAGGGCAGTTGTGCATTTGTCTCCTCCACTGTATCCTGTATCCTTTTTATTTTAAGTTCTAGATCCGTTATCCGTTCTTGCTGTTCCCGTTGTCTGGATTCACCATCCCAAAGATGGAATGCAAGCCAGTCTACCGTTAGATTCTGTCTCTTCCTGGCTTTCAATCTTTGTTCCAATCTTTCCAATCGACTTCGCTCAAATGTACCATCTCTTGGAAACTCCTCATCATGTCCCTTTGTCCACAAATACCAATTCTCGACCTGCCTTATAGCTTCTGCACCATAACGGTCGTACATATGATGTGTACAAGTACCTTTTTGTGGAATCTCTGGTTGTCCTTGTGTATTCTTGCAGGCTCCATTTCCCATTCTGCCTTTTATCAAAGTAGCATTGGATGTGTTGTAGTTTGTTCCTCTAAAGCTTCACTCGTACCTCCAGGAAGGGTCTCTCCACCTGTTCACACAGTGATTTCCAGAGAATCTCCCTCAGCCGTGGCTTTTGCACAATCCAATCTCACAGATCAGTATTTGCAGATGAGCCGGAGGGTCAGTATGAAATGGGTGAATCCTCAGGTGTCCGCTCTGTTGACGGGGAAATCACACAATGGTAACCGCACATATATATCTGTATATAAACTCACCACCTTGCTCAATTTTCCCAGGTTGTCTCCACATTGATAATATCTCGCAAAGATATCAAAGCTTCTTTCTTGAGACCGCATTTTCATCAATCAAACAATCAATATATTCAATTCAATTTATTCAGTTCAATTTATTCAGTTACATTTATTCAATTAAATTCAATCAATTAGATTCAATCAATTAACAATTCAATCAATTATTCAATTTCAATTAATTCATCAATATTCATCAATAAATCAAATTAATCATTTTGGATGACTCCTTGCATAAGCCCTTTCCCCAATGATGTCAGGACAGGTCCATCCATTGACTGAGATCGAATCTCATCGGTCGTCACCTCTGGTTCGTACCTCATGTTAATTGATGAATCACCGTCCTGTCCTAGGGTCATATCTGACATATTTCCCCATTTTGCCTGGTCTCCACAAATTTTCTTTGCAACCACTAAAGGCAACTCATCCTTCATTCGTGAGACAGCCAAAATGGATGGCAGATATTAAAGTTCTTTGGGAAAAATATCTCATCATTTTTCTTTTAATAGTACCCAAAATCTCTTGGCAATTTAAATTTCGTAAAACTCCTGAAATAAGACTGTAAAATTCCTTCAATCATGCTAAATTTTGAAACTCCATCGCTTGTAACACCCAATTTATCCCATAGGGCTTGAAAGTTCTTTCCAAAGTTCATGCAGCATTCTGCATTTGAACCCTATGATATCATTCATAATAATCATCATGATTTTATAGTCATGGTCCTATCATAATCATCTATTTAAAACGAACATTTCCTTTATCACCACAGCTATGTGGTATAATCAACAATAGAATAAAACTGTACATAGCAACAGGCTACCTCATGGCCACTTAGTATACCTATTGACAATAAGTCATAACAATATCGAATAATCATTGAACAATTCTAAAATCGCTTCCACTGCTCCAGCCGCAGCATTCGTCATTTTGTCTGCTCGTCCGCATTACCAAAACGAAATAAAGGGAGCTCAACCATTACACAGCGCTTTTAATGGCGCATGCCATAGGACCTCAACGCAATTTCGACTCGGCCAGAAAACGAGCAAATTTTGCAGGATGTTAACTGGAATTAGTCATGAAAATATATCCAAAATACACAAAAAATACACACCCACAAAAATAAACAACAAACCCAAACAAACCCAAGGTCGACCCTCTTACACAGTAAATTACATCATTTCAGCATCGCATTGATTGCTGAAATATTCCAGGGTTTATACACACCTTAAAAGAGGTATGCGTGGTGTTGCCCCCTCCCACGTTTATTCCAGGGTTTATACACACCTTAAAAGAGGTATGCGTGGTGTTGCCCCCTCCCACTTTTAATTCCTCATTAAATTCCTCATTAAATTACTTATTAAATTACTTATTAAATTACTCATTAAATTACTTATTAAATTACTTATTAAATTACTCATTAAATTACTCATTAAATTACTCATTAAATTGCTCATTTAATTACTTATTAAATTACTCATTAAGTTACTCATTAAATTACTCATTAAATTACTCATTAAATTACTCATTAACTTAACTTACATAGTTTCAGCATTGTATTGATTGCTGAAATATTCCAGGGTTTATACACACCTTAAAAGAGGTATGCGTGGTGTTGCCCCCTCCCACGTTTATTCCAGGGTTTATACACACCTTAAAAGAGGTATGCGTGGTGTTGCCCCCTCCCACTTTTAATTACTCATTACATCGTTTCCATTTAAAAAACATCGCTTCTACTGCTCCAGCCGCAGCATTTGTCACTTTGTTTGCTCATCCGCATGACCAAAACGAAATAAAGGGAGCTCAACCATTACACAGCGCTTTTAATGGCGCATGCCATAGAAACTCAACGCAATTTCGACTCGGCCAGCAAACGAGCAAATTTTGCAGGATGTTAACTGGAATTAGTCGTGAAAAATATATCCAAAATACACAAAAATACACACCCACACAAATAAACAACATTTATTCCGTTCAACAGAACAAACATTTCCTCTATCATGACATGCATGTCTTCAAAATTATATGACCAAGAGAAAAAGTAAAACTAATTAAAACTGCAGGCAGTGATGATCCGGGGACCATACCGCTCCATCCTGATTGGACGAGTGCGTGCTAGAGTCATTAACAACGACAGTCCAGATCCGATTGTTCAAAATTTCAACTCAATCGATCGAAAAATGAACGCAGGGATGCATTTTAAAGGTGCAGTGGCACTAACTGAGTTGCCACGAATATGGCCACGAAATTGCCAATATGGCCAATATGACAAAATATTTTCCTTAATCAATTGGCTCATAGCATAACCAATCTGTAAGTATTTCATCCGAAGATGTATCTCTGAGGACTTTTAATTAAATAAGTCATTTATAAATCAACGAGTTAATTTATTAAATGATTAATCAATAAATCAATATTTTCCTTGACAGCCACATCACTTGGTCCGTGTCATGTCCAAATATCAGCTTCCTTACTCAAAAGGTGCCTGAGTTAATGTAATGTAATTACTGTAATAAGATTACTGCAATTACTGTAATGATTACTGTAATTACTGTAATTACCGGAACTGTAATTACTGTAATTACCTCAGGTAATTACTGTAATGTAATTACTGTAATTTAATAAGAAATGTAATTAATTAAATGAGTACTTCATTAATCGCTCATAATGAAATAATTCCTTAATTTTCATTCGATTCACTTGACATTCGAATGGGATTTATATATCCGTCAACTAGTTCAATCAATCACTACATTTTATTCAACATAGGCCAAAGTCCACAACAATTTGAAAAATCCTTAATTTTCATTCGATTCACTTTACATTCGAATGGGATTTATATATCCGTCAACTATTTTATTCAATCACTACATTTTATTCAACATAGGCCAAAGTCCACAACAATTTGAAAAATCCTTAATTTTCATTCGATTCACTTTACATTCGAATGGGATTTATATATCCGTCAACTATTTTATTCAATCACTACATTTTATTCAACATAGGCCAAAGTCCACAACAATTTGAAAAATCCTTAATTTTCATTCGATTCACTTTACATTCGAATGGGATTTATATATCCGTCAACTATTTTATTCAATCACTACATTTTATTCAACATAGGCCAAAGTCCACAACAATTTGAAAAATCCTTAATTTTCATTCGATTCACTTTACATTCGAATGGGATTTATATATCCGTCAACTATTTTATTCAATCACTACATTTTATTCAACATAGGCCAAAGTCCACAACAATTTGAAAAATCCTTAATTTTCATTCGATTCACTTTACATTCGAATGGGATTTATATATCCGTCAACTATTTTATTCAATCACTACATTTTATTCAACATAGGCCAAAGTCCACAACAATTTGAAAAATCCTTCATTTTCATTCGATTCACTTTACATTCGAATGGGATTTATATATCCGTCAACTATTTTATTCAATCACTACATTTTATTCAACATAGGCCAAAGTCCACAACAATTTGAAAAATCCTTCATTTTCATTCGATTCACTTTACATTCGAATGGGATTTATATATCCGTCAACTATTTTATTCAATCACTACATTTTATTCAACATAGGCCAAAGTCCACAACAATTTGAAAAATCCTTCATTTTCATTCGATTCACTTTACATTCGATCATTTCGTCGTGTCACCCATGCTATTTATCTGGCAAATTTCGTCAAAAAAAAACAACAGCACTGGTTTTATTTCCTGGAAGCGTCCTGCAAAACGCTTTGCTTCTCGCAAAACGTCCGCCAATGGGAAGTAAAGGGAGGGAAAAGGAGCGGGAGGAAGAGACAGGGTGCCGGAATGGACATGAGGGACAATGAGGGACAGTGAGGGAGTGTTGGTATGCAATTTTTATCCAATCGCCATCTTTCACAGTAATTCTGGACCGGCATGAGGTGGGATTGTCTGTCATGAATTTATTTGTTGATCGAACGAGTTTTAATTTGTCTAAATCCGACCAGTCGTTTCCAAAGATATAAGCCTTTTTGTCGCAATACCATAAATTGGAATGAGGTAAAAATATATATATATAAATATAATTCCCTTTCCCGGTTCCCTGTCGCTCGCCGAGCGCCGAGCAAGTTGCTCGCTCGCCGAGCAAGTCGAGTGCTTTGAACAAGTGCAAAAAAAAAGAAGTACTTTATACGTGTACGGGTGGGTAAACGAGTGTACCGGCCTTACACGTCCTGGAAGCAAATGGTCGCAAGGTGCACGCTTGCTCCGTTTGCTCCCAGGTCACAGTAAGACCCTTAATGACCAGCACAAAAATACGTATTTACAGAAATCATTTAGAGAAAAAAAAAACACGAATAAATTGCTACAGTCGTTTAACACGTTTCATCCTTGTATTACCTATGGACAATCGCCAGTCCCACACACCAAATCCTCCATCTTCAGAATTCATATTTCATAATGGACAGATCCCCAAGAGGTCATGCTCACCTTGACCCTTGACGACGTCCACTCGAAATTCCAATGGTGCCTCCAGATTGTTGGAGAATTTGTAGCTGAGAGACTCACAGGACTCCAATGACCGGACACAGGTTTACAAAAGGTCTGGTTTATTAACTGGTTATTCACTTCATTCCATTTACCAAATAATACCGCATAATATAATGGATCAGGTTAACTCTTTTCGCATGGTCCTTCTCGTTCGGCTGATGTTCCTCTGCCACTCCCGTTGGTCAGAGCTTCTGGTAGCAGGTTCTGTCCACTCCACGTTTGCTCTCGTTTATATGGACAAACTGGACTTAATCCCCTCTCCGCTAATGCCCCGAGGTCATGCATGTACCAAGTCCTGGTATCAGCTCGCTCCCCTCCTGTTGTGAGTTCCGTTTACCAAACGATAGGGGGGTGCTTCAGCCAGGGGCTGTGACCAGGTGGACAAGAGATTATCATGTTCGGGCGCATTCCTGACTCATTTACAAACTCGTCTTTCACAGAGTTTGCATGTAAAATGTATCTGCTTTGTTACCAGGTTAATTAATAAGTTACCAGTGCCAATTAATAAGTTACACTGAGTTACACTTCCACAATGCCATGGAATCGTGGTATGTCGTAATGCAGTCGCCAGGCAGTCGTATCTCTGTCGCCAATGGCCGTAACTCCGCCGCCACTAGTCCTACTGCTGTCGTCGTCAGTCTCCCATAGCCGCAGGGGAGACGTGGCAGTTCTTCTGTAGTCGATATGCAGCCGCAACAGTGTCGGCCCGTAGTCGGGAAGATGCCGCAGGAAGGCCGTATGGCATTCGCATCTCTGCCATGCTAGCTGGTGGGGCGATGCTGGGGCGATTGCGGAAGACTATGAGCGACTGGGTTGCGGCCGCTTTACGGTCTTATTACGGATACCGATGACAGCATGGCGGTTCCATCACGATAGCATGGCGGATCTTTTTTGAGGACGACTGAGCGCGCCGTTTTTAAACATTAAAAAAATTATTTGGTCCCTTTGCGGCTCTTGCCGACTGCAGCCGACCTGGGGAGGATAACGACGACTACAGAAGACCGCCCATTACGGTTTCATTACGATTGTCGGCGGGTGGTGGCGATTTTTCCAGTCGCCAGTAGTCGCCGACAAATCCACCTATGTGTGACTTAGGCTTAAGAGACCATTGTCATCTTAGGTTCCTATAGGGGTCTGGCTCATCAAAGTTGTAATATTAATTATAAACTTCCTTCTTTCATTCCAGTCTTTCTTCACAACAATGCACACTATGATACACATCTATTTATAAAATAATTGAGTAAAACACCTGGAGACATTTCAGCCATTCCTAACACAGATAAGAAATACTACATCTTAGAAACAAAAACAATTCATACATCTCACATAACTCATATCAGATTTCTTGACACATTTAAATTGATGTCAAGTCCTTCATCTAATTTAGCATCAAACATGAAAAAGTTTCCCAATCTTAAATCACATTTTTGAAATCAAGAAGATATTGAACTCCTATCACAAAAGGGAATATATCCATATGATTATATGAACTCGTTTGAGAGGTTTGAAGAGACACAACTCCCCTCTAAAGAAGACTTCTACAACAAGTTGAATAAAACTCATTAAACTGATGAAGATTATACTCAAGCACAAAGTGTTTGGAAGAAGATTCATAAAAAGAATCTCGGTGAATATCATGATTTATATATTAAGACTGATGTGCTCTTATTGGCTGATGTGTTTGAGGCTTTCAGAGAAGTTTGTCATAACAAGGATTCATATGTATTAGACCCTGCTCATTATTATACAGCCCCAGGGTTGGCTTCGAGTGCAATATTAATAATGACAAAACAGAATTTGGATTTAATTGGTGATGTAGATATGTCAAGTCGTAGATTCGTTATTGCTTAAAGTTCTGTATAAGACGTCGGTCGAATAATATGTTATGATTTAAATGTTGTTTAAATCATGCTATTTTCATAAGTGAATAAAGGGTTTTCCGCTCCGCTTTAGTATAAATGAGAAAATGCTCGCTTCGGTCGTGCTGGACAAATGGTTTTTTTGTATACGTGTGCCCTTTCACCTAGATAAGTCCGGTCGTAAAATCCCTCTTTGATTCGCAGACGGCGCCTCGAGCCGCGGATGGACAAACGGATTAGGCGCTTGGAATGTGTAGCTTCATGTAGGATGCTCGGACCGCAGACATAAACCTTTGGATAAAAGTCTTATCTGGGCCAAGCATGCACTCTCCCTTCTGTGAGTTACATTTTCTGTCACCTCGGAGCTTTGAAACCACATCTGGTCCGAATGCTGACGGTGCGTGCTGCACTCCCCCATTGGAAGAACGGATGACGGTGGGGGCTAGGGATAACGGTGGGAGGAACTCTCGCCAGTTCCTTTGTTCTCTCGGAGATTTTCTGATAAACGTGTTCCTATTTAAGTGGACTGTGAATCGATGCATTTTAGGAAGGGCTGAACGTGGCATGAAGCTGGTTCGTGCTGTAGAAGTTCGCTTCCTCCGGATCGGTATAAGTGGTATGATTTTAATAAAGCTCGTCATTCTCAAGCCATTTGTGAACTTCTTTTAAGAGCCAAGAGCTGTTTCTTGACAGATATGTTGTTGATGATAGAGAAGGCTAAAAGAGGAGGAATATCTCAAGTATGTTCAAAGAGATATGCCAAAGCAAACAACAAATATCTTCCTCGTTATGATGCAACATAAGATAGTTCTTACTTGATGTATTATGATGCTAACAATTTGTATGGATGGGCTATGTCTCAGGCTTTACCTTATGGAAAACTTAAATGGGTAAAATAAAAGAATTATGAAAAGGTTCTACAAGATATTGTTATATAAAGTCAAAGTTAATTGGATAAATCAAAGGTACGATATTATTTTGAGGTTGATTTAAAATATCCGGAATAACTGCATAACAAAGATGCCAAATGTCCCTGATAAGATAAAACCAAAGAAGGAATGGTTTGGTGATTATGAACAATGGTTACGGTTAAACTGCCCAAATCAAGACTCTCTGCTCGCCTTCAATCCTTCATTCCTCTTTTCTCCCACCTCTGGAACAAACTCCCTCACTCTCTTCAATCCCACTCCACCCTCCAGGTCTTTAAAACAGCTGTTCACCACCATCTCTTATCTTCCCCCATCCAAAGCCCACTAATTTCACCCCAAATCCACTTTTTTGAAAGACCAACTTCTTTCCTGGAAGTCGTTGGTGTCCTTGTGTTTTATACTTCTCCCACCCCCCTCCCCCCTTCCCACGCCTCCTCCCCCCAAACCCTCTCCCTCCCACACATTCCCGATGTCCCTCACAAATGTTGTGTTCATGTGCTTCCTCTTCTCTCCCCATCTTGTCTACCGCTCTCCTTTTTATATACTTTGTTTGTTTGTCTGTTTGATTTGTTTGTGTGATAAATGTTAGCTGTTTCACGAGCCTCGATTATGTATACAAAAAACAAAAAACAAAAACAAAACATTTTCTACAAAAGGAAAGCCTACAGAGAAACTACTTACGACATCATATGTTAAAGAAAATTATGTTCTACATCAAAGGAATTTGAGAATATTTGGCTGCTGGTTTGAGAGTAAAGAAGATTCAAAGAGTTTTAAAGTTTAAACAAAGTCATTGGTTGAAAACATTGTTAGGTTTGTTTGGGGGAAGACACTGATTACCTTAGAGCCAGGTAGAATTGTATAGGTAGTGTGTTCCGACTGTCGTGAAGAAGAAGAAACCCCAAGTATCATAAGTAGGAAATTCGTTTAGACCGGATGTCGTGTAAGCGCGAGTAAGTTTCCCCATGAGAGGGGTAGGGTTATGTTAATTAGTTAGGGATTATGCGAAATGAATCCCCTGTATGTAATTACTCCCACCAGGGAGTAATGCATTCGATCGTGTCCATCCGTGTGTGTGTGCTCATATGTGTGTTCGTATGTTCGTATGTTCATGTGTTTGTGAACAAGATATCTGGAAAAGTTCTGAACGGATTTGTATGAAAGTTGGTGGGATGATTGCCCTTGAGATAAGGAAGAATTGCTTAGTTTTTGGTGAAGCTCAGGATATTATTCCGGATCCAGGAATTTTTGGGGGGATTTTTTTGGGGAATTTTTTTTCTGTTTTCCTTTAAAAAATATTTTCTCGGCAATAATTCGACCGATTGCGAGCAAATTTTCACCATAGGAGGGACTCGGTCTGTATAATATTTTAATGGTAATTATGACGTCACAGATCACGTGGTTCGGCCGCCATATTGTTTTGAGTGAAAAACACTAAAATCCAATTTTCTCCAAAACGCCAGAACAGATCGAGGCCAAACTTTGCAAGTAGAATCACATACCCAGGATGAACAAAAAAGCCAGCGAGCATGACGTCATGCATCACATGGTTTCAGAGTTATGACGTTTTTAAGCACAAACATTTAAAACCTAGCTCCTCCCTCATTTGTGATCCAATCGAGGGGAAACTTCAAAGATCTGTTCAGCATATCAGTCCACTAAAATAACCTATTGGAATTTGCGATAGGTCACGTGGTTTGGCAGATATCGTTAATTAAACGCAAATAATAAAAACATTTATAGCTCTTGAACCACTTCATTGATCGACGTGAAACATCATACTTTAGTGGAAGTCATGAAGAGTAAGAAGTGTGCAAAATTTGAAGATGATTGGATGTACGGTCTGGAAGCTAGAAGTTGTTATTGCGTGAAGAAGAAGAGTCTTCGATTTTGGACGATGAATTATTTATCACATGTACAGGCTTGCAGGCATCGTTTGACACAATGTCCCAGGTTAATGTGAACCTCAAATAAAATTCTAATTCCAGATTTGTCAATGGCTGAGGTATATAGTGGGTGGGGGTAATATGGACCCCGGGGGAATATGGACCCCACTGAATTTCCCATGATGCACTGCATCAAGCCTCGTCTCCATATCACGGGATAAACATGTATGGCCAACCAGCAAGTGAACAACTGCAGTTGATTCAAACTCTTTGATGACAGTAAGTGCAAACTTCCAAAAGTTTTCATCTCAAATTTTACAATTCATAAGCATACAGTACTGTGTATGTACATGTAGTCACTAGCTTGTTTGATGAGTGGTGTCCCTGGCTGAGTGCACGTGAGAGCTGTCTACAGCACCACTGTGTGTAGAAAACTCCATCCCAGCCCATGTGTACTGGGCATGCTGACATGATCGAGAGGCATGGTGTGGGGAATATGGACCCTTTGGTCGTGTCTAATATGGACCCATGTCCATATTCCCCACGGTCGATGTCCATATTCCCCACACAGGAAGCTAATAGAATAAGTCCACAAAACAGCATGTTCACTGTCAATATTTGAATCAAATAAATTTTTCTGCACCGAAATATGTGACTAAGCAAAACTAGGCATGGTCCAAGTAGCCGTCAAGTATCGGCTGTTTGTTAACAGCCGATAACATGTGCACTTGATTCTGTATAAAAATCCGACAGTGACGATGCACTGTCGGAGATTTAACTCGCCCCGAAAAAGCGTTATCAACACAATTTCAACGTAATTCCACTATAAACAAATCTGACCTTTATTGTTATGCCTAATTCTTTTGAATAAAATTTGTAATTGGTCACTGTAGGGGCAGGTAGAGGCAAGTAAAGGCTGTGTTTTTCTGTGTATGTGAAGGTGTATGATATCGGCTGTTGACAAACAGCCGATACTTGACGGCTACGTCCAAGGTGTTTTTGTGGTCTGACAAGACTAAGAAGATGTGTTGTGATTTGGCTTTCAGAGGGTGTGAACATACAAAAAGAAAGGTGTACATGGTTTGTGGGCAGAGGAGGATATGCAGCGGGGAGTCGATGCAGTCAGACAAGGTCAACCTCTGAAGACTGTCGCACGAGAATATCATGTTCCACGTAATACGCTACGACGTCATGCAGGAAAAGATGCACCAGTGATGGTGACAAAGAGACTTGGTAGAAAGCCAGTTTTGGGTGAGGCACAAGAGCGCACTAATTTGAAAGCGAAAAAAGGCAACAGACCACGAACAAAGCGCGGTCCTCCAGTTCGAAAGCAGGTTACCAAGTCTGCTAAGCAACACAGAAAAGGACCTGAAAACTGCATGAGTAATGTCTCCTGCATATATTGCAATGAGTTATTTGTTGATCGACCTGAATTTTCTTGGATCCAATGCAGTGAATGCAAGCAATGGGCCCACGAAAACGAAACTGACTATGAGGGTATAGGTGCTTTCGTCTGTGACGAGTGTCGCTAAGGTTGTTGTTCACTGAAAAATCGGAAAGTAACATTTGTCCCAAGGAACATTTGTCGAAAAGAAACTGGACTTACCACATTGAGGTAATATGGACCCGCGGTCCATATTACCCCAATGGGGGGGGGGGGGGGGGGGTCCATATTACAAACAATGTGGGGAATATGGACACTGATGGCATATTTTTATTTGTCCCCTCAATCATATGTCTTTGATTTTATTCAACCCAAACTGCACGGGGATGTAGTCCATCTGGTTGTCTAAATAAACCATTATTTGGTAATTTTCCTTGTCTATTTGCATAGCCTCTATCGGGACTTTGGCTTGGGGGGTCCATATTACCCCCACCTACCCTATTAAGAAACGAATAAAACAGATTTGGCAAAATTCCGACTTTTTTTTTTTTAAGATCGCATATTCACCCAGGGTTGTGAGAGGCTGAAGAAGAAGAAACCTCGCATGGGCTTCCCAGACCAAATAAATAATTCTGGCTCTGCGATTTTCAGGTTTATTACTCCCGCCAGGGAGTAATGCATTCGATTGTGTCCGTCCGTCCGTGTGTGTGTGTGTGTGTGTGTGTGTGTGTGAGTATGTGTGTTCATAGGTTTGTGTGTTCGTGTGTTTGTGAACAAGATATCTGGAAAAGTTCTGAATGGATTTGGATGAAAGTTGGTGGAATGATTGCCCTTGGGATAAGGAAGAATTGCTTAGTTTTTGGTGAAGCTCAGGATATTATGTCGGATCCAGGACTTTTTAAAGGATTTTTTACCATTGGAAGTTCGGGCTCGGCAGCGGCCACCCACGGCGGGAATATGCACTCTACTGAGCGGCGTTCTCGTTGCCTCTGTTATTTTTCCTCTATTCCTTATGACAAAGCAGCAAACACACCTAGCAATAAATCGTGCATTTATAACACTAAATAAAATCGACCAGAACAAGACATTGAACTACAACTGGCACTGCCAGCTACCACATCACCACATCAAGCAGGCAGGGCCGTAAGGACCATGGACCAGTGATTGGTCCGGGACCATGGAGTGATGGCGGCCACTGATTGGGGAGTGCACGAACGTCATCAGAGGAGGTGGAAGACCAGGGAATAAAAGACTTGATTCCCAACATTTTGCTCTTGCGCGATTGGATTTCGTAGAAAGCGACCACCATATGTATTGTCTCCTCTTGGCTTTCTCTCGGTTTCCGGATCTGGAGGTGGACGGTCGCTGATAAGCTATTTGCATGGGTACAGTCAGTACAAGCAGTGCCGACATTTGCTCTTCCTCTTCTCTCTGCTCATCTCTTGGCTGTGGACGTTGATAGCGAAACAGCCACGTTTGTCAACAGGGGTGTGCCGAGTTCCTGCAGACGGTCGCGGCTCGTGCGTTATTTCTTCTTGGTGCCGTGCAGTCACAGTTCATAGCGCTCTTGCGCTGGGAGACGTGAGTGTTGGTGAGGCGGATGATGAGGACGAGAGCTCCTGAATGGGCGAGGGCGCGCTGAGGCCTACTTGCCGCCGAGGCCTGTGCCGCGCCCGGATTGCACTCTCGGGCCTGGGCGATTCCTGACGGGGTTCAAAAGCCACTCAGAGATAGGTGCCCACAAAATAACGCGTATATATTTTCCAGTTATTTTTCACCTTGTGCTGTTTCACGAATCCATGTAGACTTGGAAGATAGGGCTCAGCAGAATTATGGTGCTCCTCAGGAGGTGCTCCATTTAGGATTTCACATTTTATTGTGCACTATTTTGTTACCGGCATTGCTTTAATCAAGCCAGTATATATATATATATATATATATACTGTATATATATATATATATATATATATATATATATATATATATATATATATATATATATATATATATATACAGACTTGCCATTTAATATGGGATTTTTTTTTCTTCTTGACTTGGGTTTACTTTCTTAACTCAGTATATCAATCTGGTGAGTTTCTTTTACACTTTGGTGATTTATTTGTTAAAAGAACCATGTCACTGATTGTCTGTCGCAGCAAGAAGTCAACAACAGGATTATATCACAGGTGGCGTGGAAAAATGTACGGACAGGTGCATTTGATGATTGGCTTCACAGTCGAGTATACAAGGGTTGTTGCGTTCTATATTAGTGGAAAACAACTGCTGCACATCTCCAAGAGTTATTGCCGCTTCCTCTGGGGATGGTCCGTCAACTCGACAATGCTGTTTGTCATGGAGTCGTGGCTTTACGAAATTACGGCATGAAACAGCGTGCTTTTGCTCGGCAGTATGGCATCACTCAAGGTCAGGTGTCAAAGATCCTGAAACGAAATGCTCAGAGGGGTGTCCCTACTCCAATATCGAGGCCAAGACGTCCCGCAGAGCCACAAGGAGGGATGATCGCCAGCTGCACCGGTTAGTCCGCAATGGCCGTACCAAGTCAGCTAATCGGCTTAGGGCTGAGTGGCAGCAACTGACAAATGCGCCTGTATCCAGAAGGCTATTCAACCAACGATTGGTTCAAGCAGGCTATCGTGCCAGGCATCCCTTGAGAAAGCCATGCCTGACCAGAAAACACCGCCAGTGCCGATTGCAGTGGGCCAGAGAGCACCGTCAATGGCAGCCAGGACACTGGAATCACGTGATCTTCAGTGACGAGTCTAGATTTCTGGTCTATCGTCAAGATGGCCGCGTCCAAGTGTGCAGACAAGTGCATGAAGCCTACAACAAAGATTGTATAGTGCCAAGAGTCCAAGCTGGAGGTGGTGGGGTGACCGTTTGGGCTGCTTTTCATGCAGGGGGCAAAACTGACCTGGTTGCTCTGAATGGAAACCTGAACCAGTTCAAGTACAGGGCCATTCTGGAAGAAACATTGCTTCCATTTTCTCGTGCAGCCTTTCGAGGAAACTTTGTCTTCCAAGATGACAATGCATGGCCTCATCGTGCTCGCATGATCCAACACTTTCTTGCTGACCGTGGTGTAGAGCATATGGAGTGGCCTGCCATGTCCCCGGATATGAATCCGATAGAGAACATGTGGGTAGATTTAACGCATCAAATCGACCACTTGGACCAGCAGCCGACCTCTGTGCGTGAATTGCAGCAGGCTATTGTCACTGCATGGCAAGCGATTCCTGTCCAAACCTTGGCAAATCTCGTGAACAGCATGCCTCGACGTGTACGTGCTCTCCTGAATGCTCGTGGGGGTTACACGAAGTACTGAACTGTAATTTTATTATCCGTAATCCCAGTCGTAATTTAACTTTTATTTTTGTTGAAAAACATTTTTGGCTAATGTGCAAAATAAAGAGATACTTCTGGAAAACGTACAGAAGTTTAACATAGTACTGTCCATGAATTGAGTTCGATATCAGTTTACATCACTTTCAAGGATCAATTTATTTGTTTTGAAATGTCAAATGTGGTTTTTGTTTCTTTTAAAGGACACATTAACAAAATCTAGAATAATTTCAACATAATTCCAATGAACTTTTGGTTCTAAGACATCTTGAAAAGTAAGTTCACCCCCACAAAAAAAAAATTCCATATTAAATGCCAAGTCTGTATATATATATATATATATATATATATATATATATATATATATATATATATACATTTTAAATTCTGTGTCGGCTTGAATTGATAATCATCACACGTTCAAGGACGTCCGGTGGGACCCGTGAAGGTAAGCGCTCACGGCCTTTCCCCCAACCCCCCCCCCCCCCCACCCCCTGGCGTGTATAATGAAGGTCCACATTTGAATTGAACACCTCGGAGTTAAAGCTCGTTTGGTCATCTGTCACCCTGCGGCGTTCACGACAGGGTAGACACATGACAATATATTAACTTTAATACAAAGAGAAGAACAGAGACAAAGAAAAATTTTGAGAAGGACTTTTATAAATTGATGAACAATGCTGTGTTTGGAAAGACAATGGAGAATGTCAGAAACAGACAAAATATAAGACTTGCTACATCTTGGAAACAAGACAACAACAAACAACAACATGCATTTTAAGGCCATTTTCCCTGCTAGAGCGGGGGTTAGCCTTGCGGTCCCCATGACAATCTTCTCCATGTTGCCCTATTTTCTGCATCTCTCCTTGTTAACCCCCTTGCCCTCATTTCTTCTTCCACCATCTTTAGCCAAGTCTTTCTCGGTCTTGCCCGTCCTCTACTTCCTTCTACATTCATTTCCATCACTCTTCTCAACCAGTCGCTTTCATCCTTCCTCAACACATGACCAAACCATCTCAACCTGTTCCTCTTCACAGCATCAATCACAGGCTCTATTCCCATCATCTTTCACAATTCATCATTTGTCTTCCTCTCTCTCAACGACCCTCCGCACATCCACCGAACCATTAGCATTTCCACCCTTTCCAGCCTTCGTTGCTGCTCTACGTTCATTACCCATGTCTCGCTCCCATAAATCATAACACTTCTCACACATGCAGCATACACCTTTCCCTTCAGCTTCAACGACACTCCCCTCCTCATCAGCACGCCACTCAGTTCCCGAAACTTCATCATGCACATCTCACTCTGGCAACCGTTGCCGAGTCTGATCCACCTTCTCCATTAAGCATGTCTCTGAGGTAGCAAAATGTTTTCACACCTTCCAGCTTCACGCCGTCTCCAAGATCCAACTCAACATTTCCTCCAACTGCAGCTCCCTCTGTGCACACCTTACATTTGAATGTAGCTGCCACACTGGTTAATGACCCTCTCAGACCACTACATTTTTGATGAACCCACTCAGCGCACATTGTACATTGAATGTAGTTTACTCCAACACCCTTCCTGCACACAGCACATGGCCACTTCTTTCCACCTCACAACATACTTTACCACTTGCCATTACCTTCGTCTTACCGATGTTCAGCTTCAGACCTTTGTCTCCATACATTCCTTCCACTTGTTCGTCTTTTCCTTCAATCCATCCATACTTTCCGCAATCAACACCAGATCATCTGCATACAACAACTCCCATGGTAAACCCTCCTTTACGTTCTGAGCCAGCACCTCCATCACAGCTACTAATAGTAGTGGACTTAGTACCGAGCACTGATGCACTCCCACCTTCACCGCAAACTCGCCACTGTTCCCGTCCTTCGTCCTTACAGCTGTGCATGCTCTTTTGTACATTGCCATCACTACTCTGATCAACCATTCCTCCACTCCTAACTTCCTCAATGCCCATGTCAATACTTCACATGGAACCCTGTCGAATGCTTTTTCCAGATCAACAAACCCAAGAAAGAACTTCTTCCTCTTCTCCATGTACTTCTCCTGCAACTGCCTCACAATAAAGAGTGCGTCTGTCATTCCTCTTCCTGGCATAAATCCAAACTGCATTTCGTCGATCTTCACCTTCTTCCTTATCCTCCTCTCCAACAACCTTTCCAATACCTTCATTCCATGCTCCAATAACTTTATCGCTCGGTACGAGCCACACTCCAGAGGGTCACCTTTCCCCTTGTATGGAGGGACGAGGGTACACAGTTCCCAATGCACTGGAATGCGGCCTACTTTCACCACCAGCTTTTTTTTTCTTTTTCTTTTTGTATACTGAATCGAGGCTCGTGAAAGAGCTAACATTTATTTCACAAACAAATCAACCACACAAACAAAATATATAAAAAGAGGAAGCGGCAGACAAGAGGGGGAGAGAAGTGGAAGCACACAAACATAACATTTGAGAGCAGGGAGATGTGTGGGAGGGAGAGGGCTTTGGGGGAGGAGGTGTGGAAAGGGTGGGGGGAGGGGGTGGGAGAAGTATAAAACACAAGGACACCAAGGACTTCCAGGACAGAAGTTGGTATTTCAAAAAAGTGGATTTGGGGTGAAATTAGCGGGGGTAGAAAAGATCAAGGTTTTGGATGGGGGAAGATAAGAGATGGTGGTGAACAGCTGTTTTAAAGACCTGGAGGGTGGAGTGGGATTGAAGAGAGTGAGGGAGTTTGTTCCAGAGGCGGGAGAAAAGAGGAATGAAGGAGTGAAAGTGAGCAGAGAGTCTTGATTTTGGCAGTTTAACCATAAGAGGGTTGCAGGCAGATCTTGTGCGACTTGTAGGAATATTTGGGGGACAGAGCCCAGAGAGAGCTGGGTGGGGGGGGGGGGGGCAAGGCCAGAGATGAGTCGGTAGAAGACAGAAAGACCACCAACCTGCCTGCGGTGAGTGAGTGAAAGGCCCTTGGAGTTAGCTTCATCACGGGAGATTCCAATGATTCTGAACGCTTTGGTTTCAACAGCGTGACGATGAGCTAGGTGTGAGGCAGGAGCACCAGCCCAGAGGGGAGAGCAGTATTCCATTGAGCTGCGGATGAAAGCCTTGTATGTGGTGAGGAACTCCGGTGTACCAAGGAAGGACTTCACACGATGGAGGATGCCCAGTCGGTGACTGGCTTTGGAGGCCAGATTTGAAATGTGGTTTTCCCAGGAAAGATCATGACAGATAGTGAGACCCAAAAGCTTGAGTGACAGAACTTCTTGGAGAGGATTATTCAGAAAGTGGATGGGAGGGTTGTCCAGTCGGTCTTTTCGGAGAGACATCGTAAGAGTGTGAGATTTGTCAAGATTGAAAGACATGTTCCACTTGTTTGCCCAGTCTGTGATTTTGTCCAGGTCATTGGTCATTTGTCCTTTGCCTCTTGGAAGGCTAATCCAACTGAAGGAAATCTCAGTTCCTTCCACCAAGCTCGGAACAAGTGTGTGTCTATCCTCAGGAGTGCCAGGAAGCACTATCTCTCCTCACTCAAGAATGAACTCTCAAACCTGTCTCCTTCCTCCAAATCCTGGTGGCGTCTGGTCAAATCCGTTTCTGGTGTTTGTTCCCCCTCCATCCCCTCCCTTACCTCAAATGGCCATACAGTTGACATCGCACGTGACAAAGCCGAATGCCTCAACTCTGTGTTTGCCTCAAAATCCTTAGTCCCAAACCCATCTCTCTCTGTTCCCACCTTTCCCAGTCGAACCAAACTGCTCCTGGACTCTGTGACCTTCTCTCCTGACAAGGTGGAGGAGTTTTTGTCAAACCTCGACTCTGATTCTGCAACTGGACCAGATGGCATCAGCCCACGGGTCCTAAAATCCTGCTCTGCCGCTCTGTCTCACCCTCTCTCTGTTCTTTTCACCCTATCTTTTGCTCAAGGTCATCTGCCAGCATCCTGGAAATCAGCAAACATTACCGCTTTACACAAAAAAGGTGCAAAAACAGATCCTTGCAACTACAGACCAATCAGCCTGCTCCCAATTATCAGCAAAGTCATGGAATCCATCATTGCTTCGGATATGAAATCTTTCCTCTTCTCCAATGGCTTGATCTCTGATCATCAATTTGGTTTCAGACCAGGTCACTCTACTCTGGACATGCTGCTTCTGCTGTCTCAACAATGGATGGAGGTCCTCAATGCCAAACAGGAAATCAGAGCTGTCTCCCTTGACATATCACGTGCCTTCGATACGGTATGGCACCCAGCTCTGCTCACCAAACTCTCCTATGGTATCCATGGAAATCTCCATGCATGGCTTGCGGACTTCCTCTCTGGTCGTAGTCAACGTGTGGCCCTGAATGGATTTCTCTCATCTCCCCTTCCCGTTCAGGCTGGAGTTCCCCAAGGCAGTGTGCTGGGCCCTGTGCTTTTTCTGGTCTTTATCAATGATCTCTCCGACTCTCTGGAAAATCCTCTGTATCTCTTTGCTGATGACTCCACTCTCTGCCGTTCCATTTCTCTTCCCTCAGATCGGCAGTCTGCAGCCTCCTCACTCTCTGAAGACCTGGACAAAATCACAGACTGGTCAAACATGTGGAACATGTCTTTCAATCCTGACAAATCTCACACTCTTACTATGTCTCTCCGAAAAGATCGACTGGACAACCCTCCCATCTACTTTCTCAACAATCCTCTCCAAGAAGTTCTGTCGCTCAAGCTTTTGGGTCTCACCATCTGCCATGATCTTTCTTGGGAAAACCACATTTCCAAGCTGGCCTCCAAAGCCAGTCGCCGACTGGGCATCCTCCGTCGTGCGAAGTCCTTCCTAGGCACACCTGAGCTCCTCACCACATACAAGGCTTTCATCCGCAGCTCAATGGAATACTGTTCTCCCCTATGGGCTGGTGCTCCTGCCTCACACCTGGCTCGGCTTCACGCTGTTGAATCCAAAGCTTTCAGAATCATTGGAATCTCCCGCGATGAAGCTATCTCTGAGGGCCTTTCACTCACTCACCGCAGGCAGGTAGGTGGTCTTTCTGTCTTCTACCGACTCCTCTCCGGCCTTGCTCCCCCAGCTCTCTCTGTGCTCTGTCCCCCAAATATTCCTACAGGTCGCACAAGATCTGCCAGCCACCCTCTGATGGTTAAACTGCCGAAATCTCGGCTCTCTGCTCACCTTCACTCTTTCATTCCTCTTTTCTCCCGCCTCTGGAACAAACTCCCACACTCACTTCAATCACACTCCTCCCTCCAGGTCTTCAAAACAGCTGTTCACCACCATCTCTTATCTTCCCCCATCCAAAACCTTGATCTTTTCTACCCCCACTAATTCACCCCAGATCCAACTTGTTTGAAATTCCAACTTCTTTCCTGGAAGTCTTGGCAGTGTCCATATGTTTTATACCTCTCCCACCCCCCCCCTTCCCATGCCTCCCCCCCAAAGCCCTCTCCCTCCCACAGTTCTCTCGATGTCTCCATGTCTCTCGGTCCCTGCTCTCAAATGTTGTGTTTGTGTCCTTCCCCCTCTCTCCCCATCTTGTCTACCGCTCCCGATGTTATTTGTTTTGTGTGTCTGTTTGTCTTTCTGTGTGATTAATGTTCGCTCTTTCACGAGCCTCGATCTTGTATACAAAAAAAAAAAAAAAAAAAAAAAAAAAAGGTCTGCAGAGAGTGAGGAGGCTGCAGACTGCCGATTTGAGCGATGAGGAATGGAGCGACAGAGAGTAGAGTCATCAGCAAGGAGATAGAGAGGATTTTCAAGAGAGTCAGAGAGATCATTGATGAAGACCAGAAAAAGCACAGGGCCCAGAACACTGCCTTGGGGAACTCCAGCCTGAACAGGAAGAGGAGATGAGAGAAACCCATTCAGGGCCACACGTTGACTACGACTAGAGAGGAAGTCCGCCAGCCATGCGTGGAGATTTCCATGGATACCAAAGGAGGAGGGTTTGGTGAGCAGTGCAGGGTGCCAGACCGTATCGAAGGCACGTGATATGTCAAAGGAGACAGCTCTAATTTCCTGTTTGCAATTGAGGACCTCCATCCATTGTTGAGAAAGCAGAAGCAGCATGTCCAGAGTAGAGTGACCAGGTCTGAAACCAAATTGATGATCAGAGATCAAGCCATTGGAGAAGAGGAAAGATTTCATATCTTAAGGAATGATGGATTCCATGACTTTGCTGATAATTGGGAGAAGGCTGATTGGTCTGTAGTTGCTAGGATCTGTTTTTGCACCTTTTTGTGCAAAGTGGTGATGTTGGCTGATTTCCAAGCAGATGGCAGATGACATTGAGCAAAAGAGAGGGTGAAGAGAACAGAGAGAGGGAGTGAAAGAGCGGAAGAACAGGATTGTAGGCCCCTTGGGCTGATGCCGTCAGGTCCAGTTGCAGAATCAGAGTCGAGGGTTGACAGAAACTTTTCCACCTTGTCAGGAGGAAAGGACACAGAGTCCAGGAGCAGCTGGGTACGACTGGGTATGGTGGGTACAGAGAGGGATGGGTTTGGGACACAAGATTTAGAGGCAAACACAGAGTTGAGGCATTCAGCTTTTTCATGTGCGGAGTCAGCCATGTAGCCATTTGAGGTGAGGGAGGGGATGGAGGGGGAATAAACACCAGAAACAGATTTGACCAGATACCACCAGGATTTGGAAGAGGGAGACAGATAAGAGAGTTCGGTCTTGAGAACGGAGGGATATTGTTTCCTGGCTCTCCTGAGGGTAGACACACACTTGTTTCGGGCTTTGTGAAAGGAAATGAGATTTCCTGCCGTTGGATTTGCTTTCCCGGAGACTAAAGCAAGTTGTTTCTGGGCAACAGCCGCACCACAAGATTCCGTGTACCATGGACGGGAGGAAGGGTATGACAACTGAAGACGAGATGGGATAAATCAGTGCATGAGAGAGAGCAATTTACTTTGGAATAATTCCCAGGATGAGTTGATGTCGGAGGCGGTAGAGATGGGAGACCAGTCCAGATGATTGATGGCTGCTTGAAGACCATGCCAGTTGGCCTGAGTGAAATGCCAGACTCGTCGACGCTGAGGAGGCTCTCTGAGAATGGTCAGAGAGATGTCGACTTTAACAAGCACATGATCAGATGAGCCGATTGGAGCAGAAGAAGAGCAGCAGACATTTTCAGGGAAGTTAGTCATAACCAAGTCCAGAAGAGAAGATGCTCCGTTGACTGAGATCCGGGTCGGGAAATTGACAGATTGTGTCAGTCCCAGTGAGTCGCAGAAGTCCTTTGTTGAAGAGCCATGGCTGGTGAGAGAGGGACCCACACCCAGCCAACTGGCAAGATGACAATTGAAATCACCACATATGAGGAAGAGAGAGTTGGGATGGGTAGATAGAAGTTGGTCCATATTATCAGACAGCGAGATGTAGATGGAGTCATCACTGTTTGGTGGACTGTACAACACACATATGAACAAAAGGTGGGAGCGAAGGGGAAGCCGTAGCCAAAGGTATTCCTGGGGTGAGGTGGAGAGAGGGCAGTGCAGGGTGAGTGAGGAAGAGAGTTTTTTTAATAAAGATAGCAACCCCACCTCCAGGACGAGGCTCAGGTCTATCATACCGGAGGAGGGAGTAACCTGGGAGAGATACCAAGGAATCAGAGACATCATGAAGGAGGAAAGTTTCTGTTAAGCAGATCACGTCTGGTTTGTCAGAAGCAACCTGTATGGAGAGATCAGTCAAGTTTGAGTGAAGTCCCCGGATGTTTGAGGTCCATACCGTTAATGAAGAGGCAGGGGGAGCATCGGATACAGAACAGGGGCGGGGGGGGGGGGTAGGGTAAGATGTGGAAGAGGAGGAAAAGGTAGGGAGAGCTGTTGAAGGTGTGTCAGAGATTTCAGAATAGCTTGGAGAAAGGGAAGAATGGGGCGGTCAAAAGGTTTGATGGTGATTGGGTGAGGCACATTGGGGTGTTATTTGAGGAGTGTGAAGAGCGAGGCAGAAGGTTGGGGGAGATGAAGGTGAAAGTTGGAAGGGGGAAGAAGCGGGGAGGGCGCTTTGAGGATGAGGGGTGAGAGGGGAGTCTAGGAGGGGAGGAGCGAGGGAGAGTCTCAGAGGGGAGGGGTGTGGGGGGAGTTTATGAGGGAAGCGGCAAGGGGGGAGACTTGAAAGGGATGGGTGATGGGGAAGATTTGGAGGGGAGGGGCAAGGGGGTAGATTTGGAGGGGAGGGGTGATGGGGAAGTTTTGGAGGGGATGGGTGATGGGGAAGTTTTGGAGGGAAGGGGTTATGGGGAAGATTTGGGGGGGAGGGGCAAGGGGGAAGATTTGAAAGGGATGGGTGATGGGGAAGATTTGGAGGGGAGGGGCAAGGGGGAATATTTGAAAGAGATGGGTGATGGGGAAGATTTGGAGGGGAGGGGCAAGGGGGTAGATTTGGAGGGGAGGGGTGATGGGGAAGTTTTGGAGGGGAGGGGTGATGGGGAAGTTTTGGAGGGAAGGGGTGATGGGGAAGATTTGGAGGGTAGGGGCAAGGGGGAGGATTTGAAAGGGATTGGTGATGGGGAAGATTTGGAGGGGAGGGGCAAGGGGGAATATTTGAAAGAGATGGATGATGGGGAAGATTTGGAGGGGAGGGGCAAGGGGTAGATTTGGAGGGGAGGGGTGATGGGGAAGTTTTGGAGGGGAGGGGTGATGGGGAAGTTTTGGAGGGAAGGGGTGATGGGGAAGATTTGGAGGGGAGGGGTGAGATTGGATTTTGAAAAGTGTACGATTAATGGGAAACGAACATTTATTGCAAAATGAGTTTCTTGAGACCTTTGAGTCAAAAATACGTTTGAGGACGCTGAAGGAGGGGTGGAGTGCAGGAGAGTTTTGGGAATGTAGAAAAAAGGAACTGTAAGAGATGGAATTTTTTTTTGGAATGAATAGATTTGGTGAGCAAGTCGAAAGCATCCTTTTATAGAAGAAGAAGAAAAAGGTGTTATAATATATGACAGAATACAGTTCTTCAGGGGAAAGTTTAAACATTTTTAACAATGTGATCACGTGATCACGAACAACGTGGTCGAAGAACGAACGAACAAATAAGAACAACGAATAAACGAATAAGAGCAGAGAAGGAAAAAAAAAAATATATATTTTTTTGAGTTGAGATTTTAAACAAGGAAGTATGGGGTGAAAGACTGGTATGGGACAAAAAACAGAGAATGAAAGTAATTGCAGCGCAATCAACGAACCGCTGAGAGAAAAACAAAGCCTCAAGGTCGGACACGGAAGCCTACTCGGCCTCAGAATACGCGACACGAATTAACCGACGATTTTGTATACAGGTATGAAAAATTAGCACCAATAATCTTACTAAAGACACACTATAAGTACACACACCGAAGGATAGATACAGTTTCGACAAAAACACAATTGTGAAAAAATTACTTAACTTGGAAAGCGTGAGCGCATGGACAGCTTCGAAGTTGGTATGATGAAGAGTGATAAGTATGATGATAAGTATGAAGATGGTATGATGAAAAGTGATTGCTGATCTCTGTCATTCTCTTCACACCCCAACTTCCTGCTGCCATCAACATATCTCCCACAACTCCCGTCGGCCCTCCCACTTTTCTACCCTTCATTGCTTTTATCGCTTCCTCAACTTCCTTCTCAGTTATCTTCTCTGTCGGTCCTAAAACTGGGTTACTCTCTATGTTGCCATCCCATTCGTTCTCTGTAATCAACAGCATTTCCATATATATTTTCCATCTTCCTTTAATTCCATCTGGGTCCACAACGATTTGTCCCACTTCATCCTTCAAGCAACTCACCCCCATCACATCACACCTCTCTTTCGTGATCTGCTTTGCAATCCTGAATACCCCTCTCTGACCCTCTTCCAAATCCAAGCGTTCTCCGAACATTTTCCTACATGCCTCCTGCGCCTTGCTAACTCTTTCTTTGCAGCCTTCTTGGCTACCTTATAACTTTCATGCTCGGCTTTTTCTGCTCCCGTACCCTTCGCCTTCTGCCACTCCTTGAACTTCTTCCTCTTCTCGTCAATCCTCTTTCCAAGTTCATCATCCCACCACCATGTTTCCGAGTGGAAAATTATCTTGGAAACAAGCATCTAAATTAATTAATAAACCAAGTTTTCAAAGAGTAGAGGTGTTTTCAGAACACTTTTATGCTATTCATATGATTAAAGAGAGTATTGAAATGGAAAAGCCTTTTTAGATAGTAACAAAAATTCTTGACTTGTCAAAATTATTACTGTATGATTACTACTACTACAACTTAAAGAGGAGAAATGTGGATGATATTAATTTACTTTCTATGGATACAGACAGTTTTATTTTGAAAATCAATACGGAAGATATTTATATGGATATGTCCCAGGATGTTAATACTTATGATACAAGCAATTATAGTTCAGATAACAAATATTCTCTACAAAAAATTAAAAGGTTATTGGAATGTTTAAAGATGAATTGGGTGGAAAGGTTATGACTGCATTTGTGGGATTGAGAGGGAAGGCTTATGCGTACAAATATATTGATGGGGATGTTAAAAAGAGTGATAGAAAGTTGAAGGGAATAAAGAAGAATGTGATTGAGGAAACAATAAACTTTAAGCATTATTATGCTTGTTTAGTCTTAAAGAAAGAAGAGGAAAGAAAAATGAATACAATAAGAAGTTATAAACATCAGAAATATACAAAGGAGGTAAATAAGAAAGTGTTGGGTGCTTTTGATGATAAGAGGTTTATTTCAGGCAATGGAAATGACAGCCTCCCGTATGGATATAAACATTAGGATAAACATACACTGCATTCAGATAGTAAACAGACCCCTTCACTTTTTTCATATTTTGTTATGTTGCAGCCTTATGCTGAAATCGTTTAAATTCATTTTTTCCCTCATCAATCTACACTCGATACCCCACAATGACAAAGAGAAAACAGGATTTTAGAAAGTTTTGCAAATTTATTAAAAAGAAAAAACTGAAATATCACATTAACGTAAGTATTCATACCCTTTGCTATGACACTTGAAATTTAGCTCAGGTGCCTCCCATTTCTCTTGATCATCTTTGAGATGTTTCTACACCTTGATTGGAGTCCATCTGTGGTAAATTCAATTGATTGGACATGATTTGGAAAGGCACACACCTGTCTATATGAGGTCTCACAGCTGACAATGCACATCAGAGCAAAAACTAGACCATGAGATCGAAGGAACTGCCTGCAGAGCTTAGAGACAGGATTGTGTCGAGGCACAGATCTGGGGAAGCCAACCAAAAAATTTCTGCGACATTGAAGGTTCCCAAGAGCACAGTGGCCTCAATAATTCTTAAATGGAAGAAGTTTGGAACAACCAGGACTCTTCCTAGAGCTGGCCGCCCGGGCAAACTGAGCAATCTGGGGAGAAGGGCCTTGGTAAGAGAGGTGACCAAGAACCTGATGGTCACTCTGGCTGAGCTCCAGAGATCCTGTGTGGAGATGGGAGAAACTTCCAGAAGGACAACCATCACTGTAACACTCCACCCATCTGGGCTTCATGGCAGAGTGGCCAGACGGAAACCTCTCCTCAGTGAAAGACACATGAAAGCCCACTTGGAATTTGCAAAAAAGCACCTATAGGACTCTCAGACTGTGAGAAACAAGATTCTGTGGGCTTTCATGTTGTCGTCGACCCACCTGTCTTGTATGTAACAAGCATATTATCCTCTTTCTGGAACTGAGTATTACAAATCAACAAACCAGCTCCATCAGCAAACTCCAAAATCCTCTCACCTTCTCCATTTCTCACACCATATCCGTAACCCCCATGAACACCCTCAAAACCGTCCATACTACTTCCCACATGTCCATTTAGGTCTCCTCCTACCACAACAACTTCCTCATCTTTCACGTTTTCCATCAGCTTCTCTATCGCACACCAGAACTTGTCCTTCTCTTCATCGCTCCGACCAACCTGCGGAGCATATCCTGAGATGACGTTCACCAAGAGCTTTCCATTCATCATTTTCACCATCATCAACCTATCACTCACTCTAGTCACACTCACGACACTGTCTACAAACTCCTCAGAAAACAGGACACCAACACCATTCACGCCCTCCGGGCACCTTTGCCACACAAACTTGTATTTCTGTCCCTGCCTACCCTTCACCATTCTCACACCACTTCCCTTCCATCACGTCTGCTGCACACAACACATGTCCACTCTTCTTCTGACCAATACTTCCACCATTTCTCCTGATCTCCCTGTCATTGTCCCATAATTAATGATGATGATGAATGATGTCTCATCATTGTCATCAGACATTTCGTCGTCATAAATGGCGTGATTTCCACCCTTGCTTCGATCGGGTTCCCCGCCTTGAGTTTTGACGAGAGGGGGCAAGGACCCCCACGGGGTACTTCCGGCTGTACCCTACCCATATGTAGTTGTAATTGTCATGGTTCCCTTTTTGAGGCAATGTTTTTATGGCCGGATGCCATTCCTGACGCCAACCCTTTTAGTCGCCTCTTACGACACGCACGGATACGGTGTACCTATTCTACACCGGGGTACACACCGGGGCATTTAGAGGATGTAAAGAAAATAAACCTCCTTGAATGGACAGAAAACTTTGATGGTTGTCAATAAATTAATGGGGGTTCCAAGACAATTTAGTATAATCTGAAAATGATATGTGGCTCAGGAGGTGCTCAAACAAGAGCAATAAGAGAGTTTTAACATTTCATCTCTGCTCAACGAAGGTACTTAAACCAAGAACCAAGTTCAAACATACAGATGATCAATATATTGGATGGTGATGAGTGTATATATATGGTATATATGGATGGATGAGTATATATGGATGGTGATGAGTGCAATAAGAAAATTAATTTATTTCCTAAAATAGAACATAACCAAATATTCGTTGGCTCTCTGTATGACTTTAATGAAAAGATGTTAGTATATTTAATAGGGGGATAAAAAACGGTTTTTTTGGGATAGGGGTCAAATAGATTTTCCCTTTTTCCCCCATTGACTTCAATATTTAATTGGAGTTGCTTGAGAACCCCCATTTTCCTACTACTGGCAAGGATCGGCATATTTTAGTCACTTAACAGATACATCCTGTGGGGTGGCTATCCTCTTCTCATCATCCTTCAATGCTGATACACTTGTGATAAATGAGGTCAGTTTAGGCCGTTTGTTACATGTGAAAATACGGTTTGAGGATGTTGTTATTAACCTCGTGAACGTTTATGCGCCATGTGTTGGAGCTGTGAGAGTGCGTTTCTTTGACCACATGCGAAGATTTATGCTTACCTTACCTGAGGAAGAATTCGTAATTATTGGAGGTGACTTTAACTGCACTCTCAATCCCTCCCTCGATCGTGTGGGCCAAGAGCCGCATGGTCCTTCTGCTAAAGCTTTACAAGAAACAACAATGCAGTTAAACCTGAGAGACATTTGGCGTGCACAGCACCCCACAGACAGGTCATTTACATACACGAGCATCAGGGGTGGCCATATCTCGCAATCCCGACTAGACAGAATCTATCTGTCTTATCGTTGGTGCAGGACTATCAGTGACTGCGGTATCAAATTCGCACATTTTACGGATCATAATCTGGTCTGGATAAAGCTTTCTCTTGCTGATACAAGGCGCTGTACTGGTCTCTGACACTTCAACAATGCCTTAGTTCACGATGAAGGTTTTCTTTCAGTATTTCATAACTTTTGGCAGGCGTGAAGAAACAGAAAAGGAGATTTCTGCTCACTTGGACTCTGGTGGGATGTGGGGAAGGTGCGGCTGAAATTGTTGTGCCAGGTGTACTCATACGGAATGAGCAAAACACTTGGGATGGAGAAAAGGAGGCTGGAAGAGGAGCTGCTGCATCTCGAGAGTCGTTTGACAACACTTACCTCTGCTGAATTACAAAGGTATGAAGAAAAAAAGAACACCCTGAAAGCGTGTAGCAGTATGAAGGCCTGGGGAGCGTATGTGCATTCGCGGTTGAAGCTACTATTCGAAGATGAATCCTCCCTGAGTTACGTATATTAAAGCTTTGGAAAAACACAAGGGTCTATCTAAAACTATATGCAGTGTTCCGGCTGAAGATGGCTCTGTACTTGATAATTGCAGAAGTGTTCATGAACGAATTCGAGCCTTTTATGCACAGTTGTACTTGGGGAAAGGTGTGGACGCTGATGCTTTTGGCACTTTGTGGAATCGCCTCCCAGTGGCTGCTCCAGAGGATCGAGAACGGCTGAAGGCTCCTTTGACTCTGGAGTAATTTACGACTGCTCTACAGAATCTGTCGGTAGATAAATCCCCTGGAATTGATGGCTTATCTTGCGAGTTCTACAAAAATATCTCGGATCTGATTGGACATGACTACCTAAGTGTAGCCCTGGAAGCATGTGATGCATGTGATGCAGGCCAAATGCCATGGTCTTGGTGTCAAGCAACCTTGGCTTTGATTCTTAGGAGGGAGACTTGAGAGACATGAGGAGGTTTATTGAAGACATGATCGTCTGGTGTCTCTGTTATGCATGGACTACAAAATAATGGCAAAAGTGTTGTCACATCGTCTGGGACCTGTGTTGACAAAAATAGTGGTCTCTGACCAATCATATGCTGCCCTGGCAGAACAATATATGGTAATATATATCTGGTCAGAGACTTCATACACTATGCAGACATGACTAAAACTCAAATTGGGTAACTATATTCAGATCAGGAGAAAATATTTCACCGAGTGAACCATGACTACCTCTTTGAGACCTTGCTATCCTTCGGGTTAGGGTGGAGATATGTAGGTATGCTTCAGACGCTTTACACTTCTGCAGAGTGCCTCATTAAAGTTAATGGTTTCTTACTTGCACCTCTTCCTTTTGAAAGTGGAATAAGGCAAGAATGACCTCCGTCTGGCCAGCTATATTCCTTGTGTATTGAGCCTTTTCTCTGTCCGATGAGGCGAAGGTTAACTGGCATCATGGTACTGGGCTGTAATAGTCCCTTCTTTCTTTTTGCGTATGCTGATGATGTTCTCGTGTTTTTGGGAAGTGCAAGAGACATGCAAACAGCTTATGACTATCAGCAAATGTACTCGGCAACATCATCTGCTCAAATAAATTGGCAGAAGAGCTCTGGACTACTGGTTGGATCAATGCAAATTGGCGAACTCTTTCTTGACAATGAGTTATTTACAATGAGCCGATGCTGTTTCAGCAATTAACATGGAGTCACCAGGGCCCGTATTCATAAACGTACTTAAGTCTAAGTATAACACTTAAGTACCTCCTAACTTAGGTTTTATGAACAAGTGGTATTCAATATGCTACTTACCTAATGTATTACACTCAACTTCATGCTTATATTTGAGACACCTCCAGGGGTGTCTTACGTGAACGTAAGTTGGCCACATACTGTATATTCTGTCCACTTTCGACCAGACAGCGAAGAGGAATGGCTTCATTACTTCTGATAGCACAAGAACGGCTGGTTCGACGGCGTGCAATTCGTCGAGAACAAGTATTTCGTGACCGATTTCATCCGCTAGATGAGTACGATGATGTCGAACTATACCAACGATACTGCCTTGACCGGCAAACGATTTTGGATGTTATTGATGTTATTGGTGATAATCTTGATCCATTGACATTGCGAAACCACGCATTGCCAAGGGAACTTAAGGTTTTGGCAAGTTCTTTTATGTACAAGTTCTTTTCTGTACGCACGGTATTCATCCTTCATAACTGAGCACATGTTCTGCCATTTTTTTCTGGTAGTCCTCGTCACTCCTTACCATGGTAGGATTTCTTCTATTCATGGCCTCGTTTATCTTAACCCATGCGTCATGCTTCTTTCTGTTCGAAGCGGTGGCAGGAAACTTCGATACGATGACACCAATATGCTTTTCATACTCTTTGCACAGCCGAAATTTTTCAGCATCAGTGAAATTTTTCTTTCGCTTCGTAGACGTAGTGTTCCCTGCAATGATGAAGGGTGGAAAGAATGCCGAAGGTCTTCCTAGCGACTTACAACAGCATTAAATAATAGCATTTGGTTTTGAACCCAGTTATGTAGTCCCGTCCTTATGTCATGGCACTCAGCCAAACCGCAGAAACTGACACAATCGTGCAAGAAATGTGATCATTAACCCTAGCAATGGCCAGTCAAAACAGTTAGGTGTTATGCCTATATTTAGTTGTCACACTGAGTGAGGTGTAACACTTAAGGTCATTTATGAATACCGACATAAGTCTCAGTCCGATGTACTGTCACACTTGGAGTTTAAGTGTACTTAACATAAGAACGTTTATGAATACGGGCCCAGGAACACAAACATCTGGAGGTCTATTTGTCAATCTCTCGTGATGGCTCATAAATTCGCAATTGGAGCACTCTAGAGAAAAAAATGTAGGTGAAGCTGAGAAATTGGAATGGACTATTAACGATCCTATCTTTACATCGGAGAACTCTTTTTCTGAAACAATTTGTCACTCCGGAGCTGTTGCTCAAGCTTTCTTGCATAAGTGTTCCTGATTGGTTTCTGGCTAAGATGCAAAATAATTTGGTGGACTGCTTTTGGAATGGGAATTCCACTTCCTGAAGGTGGACAGGGCTTTCCCTGCCTTTGAAGCCAGTTTTACACCTTCAGGCTACAGACAATTCAACTGTCATGTCCCCGAGGTTAAGACCCCAAGAGGACGAATGGCCGAAACGAGCTTTACTCCGAGGTGTATACCCAACTTGGTGGTATTATCTTTTCGCGTGCGCGAGAGGATTTTAGGCCTTATCTGATCGGAACACATGCAGAGGTAATCCGAACCCACAAACACAAAGACAGGAACACAAAATCCACAATACAAGGAAAGTAAAATTCGACAAATAATGATTTAAGTAAAAATAAATGCAAATAACAACAAGAAAAAGAGCAATCAGAGATTGTAAACCCTCGCCAGGATGTATTTTCAGTGGTTTTTAAGGCTTTTGTGTTAAAACAAATATGGCGGCCGAACCACGTGACCAACGACGTCATCATTATTTTCTTTCTCCACCAATTTATGCCTACATGACGCTCAAGAAATTTCATCTTGATAGGATGAACTTTTGTACTTGTCGAATTATGACGTCATAATGGAGGAACCTATGACATCATTATTAACATATTCTATTCCTCATGGAGAGTGGAGAAGAGGAAGAAGTTGTTTCTTGGGTTTGTTGATTTGGAGAAAGCATTCGATAGGGTTCCACACGAAGTATTGACATGGGCATTGAGGAAGTTAGGAGTGGAGGAATGGTTGATCAGAGTAGTGATGGCAATGTACAAAAGAGCGCGCACAGCTGTAAGGACGAAGGACGGGAACAGTGGTGAGTTTGAGGTGAAGGTGGGAGTGCATCAGGGGTCGGTACTAACTACTAAGTCCACTACTATTTGTAGCTGTGGTGGAGGTGCTGGCTCAGAACGTAAAGGAGGGTTGACCGTGGGAGTTATTGTATGCAGATCATCTGGTGTTGATTGCGGAAAGTATGGATGGACTGAAGGAAAAGATGAACATATGGAAGGAATGTATGGAGACAAAAGGTCTGAAGGTGAATATAGGAAAGAAGGTGATGGCAAGTGGTAAAGCATGTGATGAGGTGGAAAGAACTGGGAAGTGGCTGTGTGCTGTGTGCAGGAAGGGTGTCAGAGTGAACTCCATTCAATGTACAATGTGCGCTGAGTGGGTTCATCAAAAATGTAGTTGTCTGAGAGGGTCATTAACCAGTGTGGCAGCTACATTCAAATGTAAGGTGTGCACAGAGGGGGCTGCAGATGGAGGAAATGTTGAGTTGGATCTTGGAGACGGCGTGAAGCTGAAAGGTGTGAAAACATTTTGCTACCTCGGAGACATGCTGAATGGAGAAGGTGGATCAGACTCGGCAACGGTTGCTAGAGTGAGATGTGCATGGAACAAGTTTCGGGAATTGAGTGGCGTGCTGATGAGGAGGGGAGTGTCGTTGAAGCTGAAGGGAAAGGTGTATGCTGCATGTGTGAGAAGTGTTATGATTTATGGGAGCGAGACATGGGTAATGAACGTAGAGCAGCAACGAAGGGTGGAAAGAGTGGAAATGCGAATGGTTCGGTGGATGTGCGGAGTATCGTTGAGAAAGAGGAAGACAAATGATGAATTGCGAAGGATGATGGGAATAGAGCCTGTGATTGGTGCTGTGAAGAGGAACAGGTTGAGATGGTTTGGTCATGTGTTGAGGAAGGATGAAAGTGACTGGTTGAGAAGAGTGATGGAAATGAATGAAGAAGGAAGTAGTGGATGGGGAAGACTGAGAAAGACTTGGCTAAAGATGGTGGAAGAAGAAATGCGGGCAAGGGGGTTAACAAGGAGAGATGCAGAAAATAGGGCAAAATGGAGAAGATTGTCATGGGGACTGCAAGGCTAACCCCCGCTCTAGCAGGGAAAATGGCCTTAAAATGCATGTTGTTGTTGTTATTGTATGGAGAGTTCTTTGCAATGAGCCATATCTCAATTTTTTCTATTCAGCGCTTTCGGAGACATAGAGCAACGTTTTTCGGGTTTTTCAAGATGGCGCCCATACCACGTGACCGATAACGTCATAATTATCAGGGTTTTCAGTGGTTTTAAGGCTTTTGTGTTAAAAACAAATATGGCGTTTTACCATTTACCAAATAAACAAATATATGACGTTTTACCATTGATGAATAACCCTGTCTGTGAAATACCGGGATGACAGTTTATAGCTTGGTTCGGGATATGAACCCAGGCCAGCCAGGTTTCGAGGCGAGTGCACGTACTTCGAGGCCATCCTGCCAGCCCGTGGATTCCAAGTCTTTATCAAAATTCCATAAAGTGAGACTCTAGTCGGAGTCCTGTAGTGAAGTCTTCAATGACCAAATGATTCAAGCACATTGAAAATCAGCAATCAATAATAATAAAAGGCAGTGTCCATCCGTCCATCTGTCTTACTCCTCCATAAATCCAAAACCATGAAACCAAGCAGCCCAAAACTTTGCATGCAGACATCTGGACCTCCAACAGATTGTAAGGATGAAAACTGGGTGTTTGGGTGTGTTATAACACCCTTTTTGAAGATGATTAACAAGGTGCTCACAAGAAAAAAACCTGATGTGGTGGTGTACTAATATGGCGGCCCCCCATCTTGGTCATCCCACTGCACCTCACTGGGTTCTTAAGCCGCCATTTTGTTTCGGCCTACTCAAACGTGCCTTGCCTTGGAAACACGATCGATTATCATTACATAATTTAAGCATATCAGCAAAATCTGGATTCGGATTTGAGGATTGGATGCTGTAAACTAAATAATCTCCAAATCTGGAGTGAAATCTGACAAAATTGACCATATCTTGTGATTTTACAACTACGTGTATATATGCATTTATTTAAGCAAGGCTGTGATCCTCATTCTGGTGTTAGTCTTTTTTAAATTCAACTTAATAATCGTTTTTAATTTAATTTTTACTTCCCAGGGAACTGCTCGGAGACGCGTTTTTAGCAAAGAACACTTTTCACCCCTCAGCCCAATGGGCTAAGGGGTATTGTCGTCACGGATGTCGTCCGGGCGGGCGGCGTCCGGGCGTCCGTCAACTTTTGGTTTCCGTCAATTTCAAGGAGAACGGCTTGTCCGATTAAATCCATTTTTGCAGTGTGTGTTGGGGTTGAGTAGAGGAAAGTTCCTTTCGAAAATGTGCGTGCTGCAATTTTCAATATGGCCGCCACGGCAGCCATCTTGAAATTGGTTTCGGTCAATTTCGAGCAGAACGGCTTGTCCGATTAAATCCATGTTTGCAGTGTGTGTTGGTGTTGAGTAGAGGAAGGTTCCTTTCGAAAATGTGCGTGCTGCAATTTTCAATATGGCCGCCACGGCAGCCATCTTGAAATTGGTTTCCGTCAATTTCAAGGAGAACGGCTTGTCTGATTAAATTCATGTTTGCAGTGTGCGTTGGGGTTGAGTTGAGGAAGGTGCCTTTCGAAAATGGGTGCGCTGCGATTTTTAATATGGCCGCCCCGGCAGCCATCTTACTGCAAAATCCTACTTGGTATACAACTTCGCTTCAAATAACAAATGATTATCAATGCTTCCTTTCACCATGCATGGGCTGAGGGGTTACGCCCTCGTTGCGGTGCTTTTTATTTAGTAATTGGGACTGCTGTTACTGTTGGAGTCAATTCTGAAGTTGGAATTTTGAAGATCGGTTCGGATTAAGAGTTTGTGGAGCTTATCACATTGTGGTTTTTAAACGTGTGCAGAACTGAAATAAAGTGGTGGAGTGGGGGTGGGTGGGGGGGGGGGGGTGTTAAGACCAGTTGCAACTGCGAAACCAGAAAGCATCTGAAAATGCAAAGCCCGTCCGCATCCGTTTGTATTCAGACATCTTATTCTTCCATATGCTCAAAGTAACGAATGTATTTTTTTTTTTAATATATAAAATGAATCTTGATGATTTTATGTGGCCTTGACCTTTGAGCTTTAGATCTAAAAAAACAATCTGCTTTTAGCTTTTCATTGGTGAACACATTAATTGACCCAATAAGCAAATTATTAAAATTCCAGGTCAATCGCATGAAAATGGATGATTTTATGTGATGCTGACCTTTGACCTTTTACCAAAATTATTAATTTGCCTTCTCCATATTGTCATAATAAGGCTTTGGTGAAATTTTTAGTTACAAAACTCAAATGGTAAAAAGATTACATCCCTGACACCGACACACACACACACACACACACACACACACACACACACACACACACACACACACACACACACACACACACACACACACACGGACACGCGGGGACAAACACACACATACACACACAGGGACACACATGGGCACACACATCTCGTTTTTTCATTTCTGTTCCTCACAATTCTATCTCTCTCTTATTCACAGACACACACACACACACACGCACACACACACACACACACACACACACACACACACACACACACACACACACACACACACACACACACACACACACAAACACACACATTTTGTTTTTCTATTTTTGTTTCTCACAATTCTATCTCTCTCTTATTCACAGACACACACACACACACACACACACACACACACACACACACACACACACACACACACAAACACACACATTTTGTTTTTCTATTTTTGTTTCTCACAATTCTATCTGTTATGATTTTCAATTCTTATTTCTCTTTTTCAATTCTTTCAATTCTTCAGGAAGCGACTCATTATTACCCGGCAACGTCGGGTACTTTTGCTAATAAATAAATAAATACACTTTCAGAATTGCCCAGAATCTTCATCATAAACAACCAAGACACCAAGTGCAGAATATCGTCAGAAATTACAGCCAAGAGCAAGTTACACGTGTTGCTTGTGATCTTGTGATGAAGTATTTATCGATGGATTCACCTTTGATGATGAAATGAATATTCTTATTAAATCATCATGTGTTATTTATATTCTAATAGGTTCAGCAAGTGCATTTCCTTTTCAAAATTCAAAAGATTGTTGCTGAGAATTCCAGATCTGTAATCCGTTGCCAAAACGATGTTGATCTTTGCCAAAGTATGCGCTCTGCTTGGTGAAGTTCCAAGGTTCCTTACAATTCGGGAGATACTTAAAAGAAGAGTCTAAACATAGCCTGGACAACAACAGCGACCTGTTAATCATGTCACGCAACAAAGTGCTCACTGCAATGGTGGATGGTGCACCTTCGAACCGATCATGAATTTTGTATTGTGAAATCTGGATAGCAACAAGGCCTGGTGGTCACCGGAAATGCAAGCCGAGCTCGTGGGGGAAGATTTTCATGAACCGCATTCGAACTCTCACATTGGAAACTTCAAGAGTGAGAAGGTTGAACTCAAATATTACAAACTAACTAAAAAGTAACAAATTTATATTTATATATATATAAACCTTTCTAAGAACTACTAATTATTGTACACCTCGCCCTCCCAATGCAGCCTCTATGAGCTGCACTGCGGTGTTGCCGGCCGGCAATGGCGCGCTGTAGGATATTTAATCATTTGGCATGTGGGCGGTGTACTTTGAATGTATCTGTAATTGCATGATTTGTCATCGCTTTGGTATTGTTACTATTATTATTGTTATTATTATTGTTGTTATTAGTATTACACGGCCATTTAATTGCCATAACATATGGGGCCACTGCACACGTTGGAGAAAATGACATTGTAGGGGGAGTACGGAATAAATAGACATTTTTGATGACGGAATGAAGACATTTTTGAGTACGGAATAAATAGACATTTTTGATGACGGAATAAATAGACATTTTTGAGTACAGAATAAATAGACATTTTTGAGTACAGAATAAATCGACATTTTTGAGTACGGAATAAATAGACATTTTGAGTACAGAATAAATAGACATTTTTTAGTACAGTATAAACAGACATTTTTGATGACGGAATAAATAGACATTTTTGATGACGGAATAAATATACATTTTTAGAGTACGGTATAAATAGACATTTTTGAGTATGAAATAAATAGACATTTTTGAGTATGGAATAAAGACATTTTTGCGACGGAATAAATATACATTTTTGTGCACAGAATAAATACACATTTTTGTGTACAGAGTAAATATACATTTTTGTGTATGGAATAAATATACATTTTTGTGTACAGGGTAAATATACATTTTTGTGTACAGGGTAAATATACATTTTTGTGTACAGAATAAATACACATTTTTGTGTACAGGGTAAATATACATTTTTGTGTACAGGGTAAATATACATTTTTGTGTATGGAATAAATATACATTTTAGTGCATAGGGTAAATATACATTTTTGTGTACAGAATAAATATACATTTTTGTGTACCGAATAAATATACATTTTTGTGAACAGGGTAAATATACATTTGTGTGCATGGAATAAATATACATTTTTGTGTGCAGGGTAAACATACATTTTTGTGTACAGAATAAATATACATTTTTGTGTATGGAATAAATATACATTTTTGTGTGCAGCGTAAACATACATTTTTGTGTACGGAATAAATATACATTTTTGTGTACAGGGTAAATATACATTTTTGTGTACAGAAAAAATATACATTTTTGTGTATGGGGTAAATACACATTTTTGTGTACGGAATAAATATACATTTTTGTGTTTAGGGTAAATATACATTTTTGTGTACGGAATAAATATACATTTTTGTGTACGGAATAAATATACATTTTTGTGTATAGGGTAAATATACATTTTTGTGTATAGGGTAAATATACATTTTTGTGTATAGGGTAAATATACATTTTTGTGTACAGAACAAATCTAAATTTTTGTGTATGGGGTAAATATACATTTTTGTGTACGGAATAAATGTACATTTTTGTGTGCAGGGTAAACATACATTTTTGTGTACAGAATAAATATACATTTTTGTGTACAGGGTAAATATACATTTTTGTGTACAGAATAAATATACATTTTTGTGTATGGGGTAAATACACATTTTTGTGTATGGAATAAATATACATTTTTGTGTATAGGGTAAATATACATTTTTGTGTAAAGGGTAAATATACATTTTTGTGTATAGGGTAAATATACATTTTTGTGTATAGGGTAAATATACATTTTTGTGTACAGAACAAATCTAAATTTTTGTGTATGGGGTAAATATACATTTTTGTGTACGGAATAAATATACATTTTTGTGTACGAAATAAATACACATTTTTGTGTACAGAATAAATAGAACACCTGAAATTGTGGCTGCTTAGTCAATATTTTTTATTTTATCTTCCAGGAAATGTACCTCTCGTAATTGTTACCAGGCAACGCCGGGTCCCTTCTCCCACCGCTACCCCTCCCTCGTCCCACACATCCACTTGCCTCCTCCCTAGAGTCCCTGTATATAGAGAGTCCTGACAACTTGAAATTAGAAGCCATTTTGTTTCCATCAAGGGCGGTGCAACGAACTTGTTTCCATTGTGTGTGAAGCATAACGTGTCCGTTTTCTAATCAAACTGTCTTTCTCTGTACCCAAAAGGAAGATTATATTAAGTAATGATTTATTTTCATTAATCCAAACCGTCTACTCAGCCTGTCGTCCTTCCGAGGTCGGGAATTGAGTACCAGCTTTCTGGGATGAATGTGCCCCAGTTTAGAATAGGTTTAGAATAGGTGTCTCCTGACAAGGTGGAAAAGTTTCTGTCAACCCTCGACTCTGATTCTGCAACTGGACCTGACGGCATCAGCCCACGGGTCCTAAAATCCTGTTATTCCGCTCTTTCACTCCCTCTCTCTGTTCTCTTCACACTCTCTTTTGCTCAAGGTCATCTGCCATCTGCTTGGAAATATGCCAACATCACCGCTTTGCACAAAAAAGGTGCAACAACAGATCCCAGCAACTACAGACCAATCAGCCTTCTCTCAATTATCAGTAAAGTCATGGAATCCGTCATTGCTTCAGATATGAAATCTTTCCTCTTCTCCAATGGCTTGATCTCTGATCATCAATTTGGTTTCAGACCTGGTCACTCTACTCTGGACATGCTGCTACTGCTTTCTCAGCAATGGATGGAGGTCCTCAATGCCAAACAGGAAATTAGAGCTGTCTCCCTTGACATATCACGTGCCTTCGATATGGTCTGGCACCCCGCTCTGCTCACTAAACTCTCCTCTGTTGGTATCCATGGAAATCTCCACGCATGGCTGGCGGACTTCCTCTCTAGTCGTAGTCAACGTGTGGCCCTGAATGGGTTTCTCTCATCTCCTCTTCCTGTTCAGGCTGGAGTTCCCCAAGGCAGTGTTCTGGGCCCTGTGCTTTTTCTGGTCTTCATCAATGATCTCTCCGACTCTCTTGAAAATCCTCTCCATCTCTTTGCTGATGACTCTACTCTCTGTCGCTCCATTCTTCATCCCTCAGATCGGCAGTCTGCAGCCTCCTCACTCTCTGCAGACCTGGACAAAATCACAGACTGGGCAAACAAGTGGAACATGTCTTTCAATCCTGACAAATCTCACACTCTTACGATGTCTCTCCGAAAAGACCGACTGGACAACCCTCCCATCTACTTTCTGAATAATCCTCTCCAAGAAGTTCTGTCACTCAAACTTTTGGGTCTCACGATCTGCCATGATCTTTCCTGGGAAAACCACATTTTAAATCTGGCCTCCAAAGCCAGTCGCCGACTGGGCATCCTCCGTCGTGCAAAGTCCTTCCTTGGCACACCTGAGCTCCTCACCACGTACAAGACTTTCATCCGCAGCTCAATGGAATACTGCTCTCCCCTCTGGGCTGGTGCTCCTGCCTCACACCTAGCTCGTCTTCACGCTGTTGAAAGCAAAGCATTCAGAATCATTGGAATCCCTCGCGATGAAGCTAACTCCAAGGGCCTCTCACTCACTCACCGCAGGCAGGTTGGTGGTCTTTCCGTCTTCTACAGACTCCTCTCTGGCCTTGCCCCCCCAGCTCTCTCTGGGCTCTGTCCCGCAAATATTCCTACAGGTCGCACAAGATCTGCCTGCAACCCTCTTATGGTTAAACTGCCAAAATCAAGACTTTCTGCTCACCTTCACTCCTTCATTCCTCTTTTCTCCCGCCTCTGGAACAAACTCCCTCACTCTCTTCAATCCCACTCCACCCTCCAGGTCTTTAAAACAGCTGTTCACCACCATCTCTTATCTTCCCCCATCCAAAACCTTGATCTTTTCTATCCCCGATAATTTCACCCCAATTCCACTTTTTGAAATACCAACTTCTGTCCTGGAAGTCCTTGGTGTCCTTGTGTTTTATACTTCTCCCACCCCCCCCCCATTCCCACGCCTCCTCCCCCCAAGCCCTCTCCCTCCCACACATCTCCCTGCTCTTAAATGTTGTGTGCTCTCAAGTGTTTGTGTGCTTCCCATTCTCTTGTCTTCCGCTCCCTCTTTTTATATATTTTGTTTGTGTGGTTGATTTGTTTGTGAAGTAAATGTTAGCTCTTTCACGAGCCTCGATTCAGTATACAAAAACCGTATACACCCTGTGTGTCGTAAGAGGCGACTAAAGGGTTGGCGTCAGGAAGGGCATCCGGCCATAAAAACACATTGCCTCAAAAAGGGAACCATGATGATTGTCATGGGGCCTGCAAGGCTATCCCCTGCTCTAGCAGGGAAAATGGCCTTAAAAAGGGATTTTTTATTTAATCCATTTTTTGTTCTGAACAAACCCACAATCAGACAGGATTGATTTAACCTTAAAACATGTCACGGAAACTGCAGAAAAATGAAATGTAATGTGTGAGTAAAGGTTCACAATGAAGAGTGCCTGATTCGAGGTGCACAGGGTGAGTGGGTAGAATAATCACACACAGGTAGTGACAGAATGGAGAAATTTGAAAAAAGTGTAAAAAGGAAAGTGAAAGACAGAGGTGGAGGCACACCATCCAAGTCAGATGTACACACCATCCAAGTCAGATGTACACACCATCCAAGTCAGATGTACACACCATCCAAGCCAGATGTACACACCATCCAAGCCAGATGTACACACCATCCAAGTCAGATGTACACACCATCCAAGCCAGATGTACACACCATCCAAGCCAGATGTACACACCATCCAAGCCAGATGTACACACCATCCAAGCCAGATGTACACACCATCCAAGCCAGATGTACACACCATCCAAGCCAGATGTACACACCATCCAAGTCAGATGTACACACCATCCAAGCCAGATGTACACACCATCCAAGTCAGATGTACACACCATCCAAGCCAGATGTACACACCATCCAAGCCAGATGTACACACCATCCAAACCAGATGTACACACCATCCAAGCCAGATGTACACACCATCCAAGCCAGATGTACACACCATCCAAGCCAGATGTACACACCATCCAAGCCAGATGTACACACCATCCAAGCCAGATGTACACACCATCCAAGCCAGATGTACACACCATCCAAGCCAGATGTACACACCATCCAAGCCAGATGTACACACCATCCAAGCCAGATGTACACACCATCCAAGCCAGATGTACACACCATCCAAACCAGATGTACACACCATCCAAGCCAGATGTACACACCATCCAAGCCAGATGTACACACCATCCAAGCCAGATGTACACACCATCCAAGCCAGATGTACACACCATCCAAGCCAGATGTACACACCATCCAAGCCAGATGTACACACCATCCAAGCCAGATGTACACACCATCCAAGCCAGATGTACACACCATCCAAGCCAGATGTACACACCATCCAAGCCAGATGTACACACCATCACGAGATTGGATAATTAGAAAATGTAAAAATTGTGAGCAAAAAGAAGAGAAAGAGATTGAGAAGATTGATTGATTAAGTGCTCTGCTTGAAAGCAGATCCTTGGCTGCATGGCGAGAGCGATACTAGGTGGTTTGCCATTGCCTTCCCAGCAGTTAGTCAGGGTAGAAATTTGTAATTTGTTCAGGATGCCGGTGATAACTCCCCTATTCTCGGCAAGGACACAGTGGGATCTTGAACATACACCAACGAATGATATTAGACACCCGGCTTAACATCCATCCGAGGAACACACTGATGAATCACCCAACGTGGGAAACACCGGTGTGACATTTTGTCTATCTGTCTTTGCCTAGTGCGGTGCGGTGTGCGCAGCACGTGACTGCTATGCCCCGCCCAGTGTGCATATCATTAGCACTGTGACATTGTGCATACCAATTTATTTTTTAGTTCATTATTACCTCCACCACCGAAGGTAGATGGAGGTTGTGTTTTCACCACTGTTTGCAGGTCAATCGCTTACACGTCACAATTTCAAACCAATCTTTACGAAACTTTACCAAATGTTAGAGTTGGCCATAAGCCAACTTGACTTCCGTTTCCGGTCTTGCTGGCGAGGGTTCGTTTATTCTCAGCTCTCCATGCTATCCATCGAAATCGAAGTTAAGTAATTGTTCCCATTTGTATTTTCGTTATAACTATTTATTTTATGGTGTATATATTGTCTCCTGACGAAGATTTTCGGTGCAAATCTTTCATACCTGCATTGAAAATCGTGTTAATTCGGGTCGTGTTTTGAGGCCTTGTAGTTGTACAGTGAACACTGTACAACCTTGAGGCTTTGTTTTTCTCTCAGCGGTCCGTGTTTTTGTGATCCAATAACTTTCGTTCTCTGTTTTCCCAATCTTTTCACCCCATAGCCCTCTTCCTTGTGTAAATCACAACTCAAAAAAATCCAAAAAAAAACATTTCCTTCTCTGTTCTCATTCGTTTATTCATTCTTATTCGTTCGTTCGTTCGTTCTTCGACCACGTGTTTCTCCCCCATTTCCCCAGATAGATTGTCAAATTTCAACTCGTTATTTTATCGTCCATGCGTTATTGTTTTGATTATAGTTACTTTTGGTTTGAATTTCCTGTAACTTGTAATTATTTAATCGTGTTCTGCTCCTCGTGTGCGGCCTTGTAGTTGTACCCCCGTCGGTGTTTGTTATCTTAATCGTGTTTTGCTTGGCTCTTAGTTTTTTTCCCTTCTACCCCGAACATAATACTCTGTCTAACGTTCTAAATCCCCACCTCCCCCCCCCACCCCCCCCACCCCCAAAAAGCAAACAAACAAACAAACAAAAAAAAACATTTATTTTCCTTTCTCCACGTGTACTGTTGACTCATCCTGTATTTTCTGTCCAGGTGTGCTGTTCGCCCCGCCCCCATTAACTCCTTGCCATCCACCGTTTGCCCTTCACGTGACTCGTGGTGGTCCCTCTCGGCTCTCCCCCCGTTGGTATTTTTGTGCACATAAGATTGTTCACGGTTCTGTTTAAATATTATTTAAATATGTATAACCTTTCCCCTTCAGTGTTTTACTCAGTGGTATTTTACAACACGCTGTTTTTCTTCCTATTTAAAAGGCTTTTCTCAATTTCCTCTCCAACTCATTCCACCTCAAAAAAAAGAAATTCAATATCTTATACGTCTCCCTCACTACATGGTCTAAATTCACATTCATTCCATCCCTCCTCCATCATTCTGAACCGGATTGCTAACTTGAAAATCACAACAAACCCAATTTGTTTTCAATGTTCGTCTTTCATTAATCATCCACTTTCTAAACTCCCCTCTTGCCCCTCCCATCCAAATCCCTCCCCTTGCACCTACACTCCTAAACTCCCCCCTTGCCCCGCCACTCTTAAACTCCCCCCCTACCCCTCCACTCCTGAACTCCCCCCTTGCCCTTCCACTCCTGAACTCCCCCCTTGCCCTTCCCCTCCTAAACTCCCCCCTCACTCCTCCCCTTCAAAACTCCCCCCCAACCCCTCCCATTCAAATCTCCCCCCATACCATTCCTCTCCAATTCTCCCTCCTCCCCCCTCCTCCTCAAAGCTGCCTCCTCCCCACTTCGTCTCCCTTCTATCTCATACCTCCACCCCCCCCAACCTTCTTCTTTCCTCTGCCCCCCCTCAAACAACCCCTCTCTGTGCCTCATCCCTTCACCTTCAAACCTTTCATCCTCCTCATCCTTCACTTTCTTGGAACTCTTCTGCAATCGCTGACACACTAACAACTGCTCTCCCTACCTCCCCCTCTCATCCTTCATCTTACACTACTCCTCCCCTCCCCTGTCCTGTACCCGATGCTCCCCCTCTCTCTTCATTAACGGTATGGACCTCAGACATCCGGGGCCTTCGCTCAAACCTGACTGATCTCTCCATACAGGTTGCTTCTGACAATCCAGACTTGATCTGCTTAACAGAGACTTTCCTCCTTCAAGATGTCTCTGATTCCTTAATATCTCTTCCTGGTTACTCCCTCCTCCGGTATGATAGACCTGAGCCTCGGCCTGGTGGTGGGGTGGCTATCTTTATCAAAAACTCTCTTCCTCACTCTCCTTGCACTGCCCTCTCTCCTCCTCACCCCCAGGAGTACCTCTGGCTACGGCTTCCTCTCCGCTCCCACCTTTTGTTCATATGTGTTCTGTACCGTCCCCCAAACAGTGATGACTCCATCTACATTTCACTGTCTGACAACATGGACCAACTTCTATCCACTCATCCCAACTCTCTCTTCCTCATATGTGGTGACTTCAATTGTCATCATGCCACCTGGTTGGGTGTGGGTTCCTCTCTCACCAGTCATGGCACCTCAGCAAAGGACTTCTGTGACTCACTGGGATTGACACAATCTGTCAATTTCCCGACCCGGATCTCAGCCAATGGAGTATCTTCTCTTCTAGACTTGGTTATGACTAACTTCCCTGCTAATGTCTGCTGCTCTTCTTCTGCTCCAATCGGTTCTTCTGATCATGTGCTTGTCAAAGTGGACATCTCTCTGGCCATTCTCAGAGAGCCTCCTCAGCGTCGACGAGTCTGGCATTTCACTCAGGCCGACTGGGACGGTCTTCAAGCAGCCATCAATCGTCTGGATTGGTCTCCCATCTCCACTGCCTCTGACATCAATTCTTCCTGGGAATTCTTCCAAAGCAAACTGATCTCTCTCATGCACAGATTTATCCCATCTCGCCTTCAGTTGTCTTACCCTTCCTCCCGTCCATGGTACACTGAATCTTGTGGTGAGGCAGTTGCCCTGAAACAACTTGCCTTTGCCTCTTGGAAGGCTAATCCAACTGAAGGAAATCTCAGTTGCTTCCACCAAGCTCGGAACAAGTGTGTGTCTACCCTCAGGAGTGCCAGGAAGCACTATCTCTCCTCACTCAAGAATGAACTCTCAAACCTGTCTCCTTCCTCCAAATCCTGGTGGCGTCTGGTCAAATCCGTTTCTGGTGTTTGTTCCCCCTCCATCCCCTCCCTTACCTCAAATGGCCACACAGTTGACATCGCACGTGACAAAGCCGAATGCCTCAACTCTGTGTTTGCCTCAAAATCCTTAGTCCCAAACCCATCTCTCTCTGTTCCCACCTTTCCCAGTCGAACCAAACTGCTCCTGGACTCTGTGACCTTCTCTCCTGACAAGGTGGAGGAGTTTTTGTCAAACCTCGACTCTGATTCTGCAACTGGACCAGATGGCATCAGCCCACGGGTCCTAAAATCCTGCTCTGCCGCTCTATCTCACCCTCTCTCTGTTCTTTTCACCCTATCCTTTGCTCAAGGTCATCTGCCAGCATCCTGGAAATCAGCAAACATTACCGCTTTACACAAAAAAGGTGCAAAAACAGATCCTTGCAACTACAGACCAATCAGCCTGCTCCCAATTATCAGCAAAGTCATGGAATCCATCATTGCTTCGGATATGAAATCTTTCCTCTTCTCCAATGGCTTGATCTCTGATCATCAATTTGGTTTCAGACCAGGTCACTCTACTCTGGACATGCTGCTTCTGCTGTCTCAACAATGGATGGAGGTCCTCAATGCCAAACAGGAAATCAGAGCTGTCTCCCTTGACATATCACGTGCCTTCGATACGGTCTGGCACCAGCTCTGCTCACCAAACTCTCCTCCTATGGTATCCATGGAAATCTCCATGCATGGCTTGCGGACTTCCTCTCTGGTCGTAGTCAACGTGTGGCCCTGAATGGATTTCTCTCATCTCCCCTTCCCGTTCAGGCTGGAGTTCCCCAAGGCAGTGTGCTGGGCCCTGTGCTTTTTCTGGTCTTTATCAATGATCTCTCCGACTCTCTGGAAAATCCTCTGTATCTCTTTGCTGATGACTCCACTCTCTGCCGCTCCATTCCTCTTCCCTCAGATCGGCAGTCTGCAGCCTCCTCACTCTCTGAAGACCTGGACAAAATCACAGACTGGTCAAACATGTGGAACATGTCTTTCAATCCTGACAAATCTCACACTCTTACTATGTCTCTCCGAAAAGATCGACTGGACAACCCTCCCATCTACTTTCTCAACAATCCTCTCCAAGAAGTTCTGTCGCTCAAGCTTTTTTGTCTCACCATCTGCCATGATCTTTCTTGGGAAAACCACATTTCCAAGCTGGCCTCCAAAGCCAGTCGCCGACTGGGCATCCTCCGTCGTGCGAAGTCCTTCCTAGGCACACCTGAGCTCCTCACCACATACAAGGCTTTCATCCGCAGCTCAATGGAATACTGTTCTCCCCTATGGGCTGGTGCTCCTGCCTCACACCTGGCTCGGCTTCACGCTGTTGAATCTAAAGCTTTCAGAATCATTGGAATCTCCCGCGATGAAGCTATCTCTGAGGGCCTTTCACTCACTCACCGCAGGCAGGTAGGTGGTCTTTCTGTCTTCTACCGACTCCTCTCCGGCCTTGCTCCCCCAGCTCTCTCTGTGCTCTGTCCCCCAAATATTCCTACAGGTCGCACAAGATCTGCCAGCCACCCTCTGATGGTTAAACTGCCGAAATCTCGGCTCTCTGCTCACCTTCACTCTTTCATTCCTCTTTTCTCCCGCCTCTGGAACAAACTCCCACACTCACTTCAATCACACTCCTCCCTCCAGGTCTTCAAAACAGCTGTTCACCACCATCTCTTATCTTCCCCCATCCAAAACCTTGATCTTTTTTACCCCCACTAATTCACCCCAGATCCACCTTGTTTGAAATTCCAACTTCTTTCCTGGAAGTCTTGGCAGTGTCCATATGTTTTATACCTCTCCCACCCCCCCCCCCCTTCCCATGCCACCCTCCCAAAGCCCTCTCCCTCCCACAGTTCTCTCGATGTCTCCATGTCTCTCGGTCCCTGCTCTCAAATGTTGTGTTTGTGTCCTTCCCCCTCTCTCCCCATCTTGTCTAC
>NC_136274.1:1768493-1867917 GCF_964187855.1 Myxine glutinosa
ACATGACAGTGTGAGCCATGACACATGCCAGTGTGAGCCAGTACCTATGACAGTGTGAGCAAGAACCCATGACAGTGTGAGCCATTACCCAAGACAGTCTAAGCCATGGCCCATGACAGTGTAAGCCATGACCCATGACAGTGTGAGCCACGACCCATGACAGTGTGAGCCACAACCAATGACAGTGTGATCACGGCCCATGACAGTGTGAGCCATGACACATTACAGTGTGAGCCATGACCCATGATAGTGTGAGCAATGACACATGACATTGTGAGCCATGACACATGCCAGTGTGAGCCAGGACATATGACAGTGTGAGCAAGAACCCATGACAGTGTGAGCCATGACACATGACAGTGTGAGCCATGACCCATGATAGTGTGAGCCCTGCCCCATTATAGTGTGAGCAATGACACATGACAGTGTGAGCCATGGCCCATGACAGTGTAAGCCATGACCCATGACAGTGTGAGTTACGACCCATTATAGTTTGAGCCACGACCAATATCAGTGTGAGCCACGACCCATGACAGTGTGAGGCAAGACCAACATATTAATGATAGTCTGTACAACTGGATCGACACAGCAATGATAGTCTGCACAACGAGATCGACACAATCCGTTCACAATGGCGTACACCATGATGCAGCACCGACCAATGACGCGTACAACATGATGCAGCACTCACCAATTCCCTCTAAAACAAAACCAGGTTAATCTCCTTATAAAACAAAACCAGATTAATCTCCTGATAAAACAAAACCAGGTTAATCTCCTGATAAAACAAAACCAGGTTAATCTCCCTCCAAGAAAAAACCAGGTTCACCTCCCTCCAAGGCAAAACCAAGTTAATCTCCTGATAAAACAAAACCAGGTTAATCTCCTTATAAAACAAAACCAGGTTAATCTCCTGATAAAACAAAACCAGGTTAATCTCCTTATAAAACAAAACCAAGTTAATCTCCCTCGAAGACAAAACCAAGTTAATCTTCTTATAAAACAAAACCAGGTTAATCTCCCTCGAAGACAAAACCAAGTTAATCTTCTTATAAAACAAAACCAGGTTAATCTTCTTATAAAACAAAACCAGGTAAATCTCCTTATAAAACAAAACCAAGTTAATCTCCCTCGAAGACAAAACCAAGTTAATCTCCTTATAAAACAAAACCAAGTTAATCTCCCTCGAAGACAAAACCAAGTTAATCTTCTTATAAAACAAAACCAGGTTAATCTGCTGATAAAACAAAACCAGGTTAATCTCCTTATAAAACAAAACCAGATTAATCTCCTGATAAAACAAAACCAGGTTAATCTCCTTATAAAACAAAACCAGGTTAATCTCCTGATAAAACAAAACCAGGTTAATCTCCCTCCAAGAAAAAACCAGGTTAATCTCCCTCCAAGGCAAAACCAAGTTAATCTCCTGATAAAACAAAACCAGGTTAATCTCCTTATAAAACAAAACCAGGTTAATCTCCCTCCAAGAAAAAACCAGGTTAATCTCCCTCCAAGGCAAAACCAAGTTAATCTCCTGATAAAACAAAACCAGGTTAATCTCCTTATAAAACATAACCAGGTTAATCTCCTGATAAAACAAAACCAGGTTAATCTCCTTATAAAACAAAACCAAGTTAATCTCCCTCGAAGACAAAACCAAGTTAATCTTCTTATAAAACAAAACTAGAACGGGCACTCGGTAGAGCGCATACCTTCGCCGCAGCTACTGTTCTGTACTTGGCATGGGAGTGTAGGGAACAGAACAGTGAACAGTTTGGTGCTGATTTCATGCAAATCGGATAAGAATTGACCGAGTTATGACAAAAAATGCACATTTTGCAAGGTCGTGACCCCCCTGACCTTTGACCCCCAACCGCTAACAAGTGTAATGTCTTCACTGGGTCATGTCGTATATCACAAGATCGGGCATTGAATTCTGAACATTTTGGCATTAGTTGCATGCCAATTGGATAAAAATTGACCGCGCTATGGTAAAAATACGATTTTGACCTTTTCGTGACCCTGACCTTGACCTTTGACCCGATTGCTCCCAAAATCTAATCAAATGTGTCCCGTATAATAACCAATCATCCCACCAAATTTCATGCAATTCGGTTGAATACTTTTTGAGTTATGCGAATAACATACACACACACACACACACACACACACAGACATACAAATAAATACACAGCGATCAAAACATAACCTTCCGCTTTTGCGAAGGTAACCAGGTTAATCTCCTTATAAAACAAAACCAAGTTAATCTCCCTCGAAGACAAAACCAAGTTAATCTCCTTATAAAACAAAACCAGGTTAATCTCCTTATAAAACAAAACCAGGTTAATCTCCCTCGAAGACAAAACCAAGTTAATCTTCTTATAAAACAAAACCAGGTTAATCTTCTTATAAAACAAAACCAGGTAAATCTCCTTATAAAACAAAACCAAGTTAATCTCCCTCGAAGACAAAACCAAGTTAATCTCCTTATAAAACAAAACCAAGTTAATCTCCCTCGAAGACAAAACCAAGTTAATCTTCTTATAAAACAAAACCAGGTTAATCTACTTATAAAACAAAACCAAGTTAATCTCCCTCGAAGACAAAACCAAGTTAATCTCCTTATAAAACAAAACCAGGTTAATCTCCCTCGAAGACAAAACCAAGTTAATCTTCTTATAAAACAAAACCAGGTTAATCTCCTTATAAAACAAAACCAGGTTAATCTCCTTATAAAACAAAACCAGGTTAATCTACTTATAAAACAAAACCAGGTTAATCTCCTTATAAAACAAAACCAGGTTAATCTCCTTATAAAACAAAACCAGGTTAATCTACTTATAAAACAAAACCAAGTTAATCTCCCTCGAAGACAAAACCAAGTTAATCTCCTTATAAAACAAAACCAAGTTAATCTCCCTCGAAGACAAAACCAAGTTAATCTTCTTATAAAATAAAACCAGGTTAATCTCCTTATAAAACAAAACCAGGTTAATCTCCTTATAAAACAAAACCAAGTTAATCTCCCTCGAAGACAAAAACAGGTTAATCTCCTTATAAAACAAAACCAGGTTAATCTCCATCAAGGACAAACCAAGTTAATCTCCCTATAAAACAAAACCAGGTTAATCTCCATCAAGGACAAACCAAGTTAATCTCCTTATAAAATAAAACCAAGTTAATCTCCTTCTAAGACAAAACCAAGTGAACCTTCTTATAAAACAAAACCAGGTTAATCTCCTTAAAAAACAAAACCAGGTTAATCTCCCTCGAAGACAAAACCAAGTTAATCTTTTTATAAAACAAAACCAAGTTAATCTCCCTATAAAACAAAAACAGGTTAATCTCCTTATAAAACAAAACCAGGTTAATCTCCATCAAGGACAAACCAAGTTAATCTCCTTATAAAACAAAACCAGGTTAATCTCCTTATAAAACAAAACCAGGTTAATCTCCATCAAGGACAAACCAAGTTAATCTCCTTATAAAATAAAACCAAGTTAATCTCCCTCTAAGACAAAACCAAGTGAACCTTCTTAAAAAACAAAACCAGGTTTATCTCCTTATAAAACCAAACCAGGTTAATCTCCCTCGAAGACAAAACCAAGTTAAACTTCTTATAAAACAAAACCAGGTTAATCTCCTTATAAAACAAAACCAAGTTAATCTCCCTCTAAAACAAAACCAAGGTAATCTCCCTCTAAAACAAAACCAAGTTAATCTCCCTATAAAATAAAACCAGGTTAATCTGCTTATAAAACCAAACCAGGTTAATCTCCTTATGAAACAAAACCAACTTAATCTCCATATAAAACAAAACCAGGTTAATCTCCATATAAAACAAAACCAAGTTAATCTCCCTATAAAACAAAACCAGGTTAATCTCCATATAAAACAAAACCAAGTTAATCTCCCTATAAAACAAAACCAGGTTAATCTCCATATAAAACAAAACCAGGTTAAACTCCCTCTAAAACAAAACCAAGGTAATCTCCCTCTAAAACAAAACCAAGTTAAACTCCCTCTAAAACAAAACCAAGGTAATCTCCCTCTAAAACAAAACCAAGTTAAACTCCCTCTAAAACAAAACCAAGTTAAACTCCCTCGAAAACAAAACCAGGTTAATCTCCATATAAAACAAAACCAGGTTAATCTCCATATAAAACAAAACCAAGTTAATCTCCCTATAAAACAAAACCAGGTTAATCTCCATATAAAACAAAACCAAGTTAATCTCCCTATAAAACAAAACCAGGTTAATCTCCCTATAAAACAAAACCAGGTTAAACTCCCTCTAAAACAAAACCAAGGTAATCTCCCTCTAAAACAAAACCAAGTTAATCTCCCTATAAAACAAAAACAGGTTAATCTCCTTATAAAACCAAACCAGGTTAATCTCCTTATGAAACAAAACCAACTTAATCTCCATATAAAACAAAACCAGGTTAATCTCCATATAAAACAAAACCAAGTTAATCTCCCTATAAAACAAAACCAAGTTAATCTCCCTATAAAACAAAACCAGGTTAATCTCCATATAAAACAAAACCAGTTAATCTCCCTATAAAACAAAACCAGGTTAATCTCCATATAAAACAAAACCAGGTTAAACTCCCTCTAAAACAAAACCAAGGTAATCTCCCTCTAAAACAAAACCAAGTTAAACTCCCTCTAAAACAAAACCAGGTTAATCTCCATATAAAACAAAACCAGGTTAATCTCCATATAAAACAAAACCAAGTTAATCTCCCTATAAAACAAAACCAGGTTAATCTCCCTATAAAACAAAACCAGGTTAATCTCCATATAAAACAAAACCAGGTTAAACTCCCTCTAAAACAAAACCAAGGTAATCTCCCTCTAAAACAAAACCAAGTTAATCTCCCTATAAAACAAAACCAGGTTAATCTCCTTATGAAACAAAACCAACTTAATCTCCATATAAAACAAAACCAGGTTAATCTCCATATAAAACAAAACCAAGTTAATCTCCCTATAAAACAAAACCAAGTTAATCTCCCTATAAAACAAAACCAACTTAATCTCCATATAAAACAAAACCAAGTTAATCTCCCTATAAAACAAAACCAAGTTAATCTCCCTATAAAACAAAACCAAGTTAATCTCCCTATAAAACAAAACCAGGTTAATCTCCATATAAAACAAAACCAAGTTAATCTCCCTATAAAACAAAACCAGGTTAATCTCCATATAAAACAAAACCAGGTTAAACTCCCTCTAAAACAAAACCAAGGTAATCTCCCTCTAAAACAAAACCAAGTTAAACTCCCTCTAAAACAAAACCAGGTTAATCTCTATATAAAACAAAACCAGGTTAATCTCCATATAAAACAAAACCAAGTTAATCTCCCTATAAAACAAAACCAGGTTAATCTCCATATAAAACAAAACCAAGTTAATCTCCCGATAAAACAAAACCAGGTTAATCTCCCTATAAAACAAAACCAGGTTAATCTCCCTATAAAACAAAACCAGGTTAATCTCCTTATAAAACCAAACCAGGTTAATCTCCTTATGAAACAAAACCAACTTAATCTCCATGTAAAACAAAACCAGGTTAATCTCCATATAAAATAAAACCAAGTTAATCTCCCTATAAAACAAAACCAGGTTAATCTCCATATAAAACAAAACCAGGTTAAACTCCCTCTAAAACAAAACCAAGGTAATCTCCCTCTAAAACAAAACCAAGTTAAACTCCCTCTAAAACAAAACCAGGTTAATCTCCATATAAAACAAAACCAGGTTAATCTCCATATAAAACAAAACCAAGTTAATCTCCCTATAAAACAAAACCAGGTTAATCTCCATATAAAACAAAACCAAGTTAATCTCCCTATAAAACAAAACCAGGTTAATCTCCCTATAAAACAAAACCAGGTTAAACTCCATATAAAACAAAACCAAGTTAATCTCCCTATAAAACAAAACCAGGTTAATCTCCATATAAAACAAAACCAAGTTAATCTCCTTATAAAACAAAACCAAGTTAATCTCCCTATAAAACAAAACCAGGTTAATCTCCATATAAAACAAAAATAAGTTAATCTCCCTATAAAACAAAACCAGGTTAATCTCCCTATAAAACAAAACCAGGTTAAACTCCATATAAAACAAAACCAAGTTAATCTCCATATAAAACAAAACCAGGTTAATCTCCATATAAAACAAAACCAAGTTAATCTCCCTATAAAACAAAATCAGGTTAATCTCCATATAAAACAAAACCAAGTTAATCTCCCTATAAAACAAAACCAGGTTAATCTCCCTATAAAACAAAACCAGGTTAATCTCCATATAAAACAAAACCAGGTTAAACTCCCTCTAAAACAAAACCAAGGTAATCTCCCTCTAAAACAAAACCAAGTTAATCTCCCTATAAAACAAAACCAGGTTAATCTCCATATGAAACAAAACCAAGTTAATCTCCCTATAAAACAAAACCAGGTTAATCTCCATATAAAACAAAACCAGGTTAAACTCCCTCTAAAACAAAACCAAGGTAATCTCCCTCTAAAACAAAACCAAGGTAATCTCCCTCTAAAACAAAACCAAGTTAATCTCCATCTAAAAGAAAACCAGGTTAATCTCCATATAAAACAAAACCAGGTTAAACTCCCTCTAAAACAAAACCAAGGTAATCTCCCTCTAAAACAAAACCAAGTTAAACTCCCTCTAAAACAAAACCAAGGTAATCTCCCTCTAAAACAAAACCAAGGTAATCTCCCTCTAAAACAAAACCAAGTTAATCTCCATCTAAAAGAAAACCATGTTAATCTCCATATAAAACCAAACCAGGTTAAACTCCCTCTAAAACAAAACCAAGTTAATCTCCTTATAAAACAAAACCAGGTTAAACTCCCTCAAAAGCAAAACCAGGTTAATCTCCTTATAAAACAAAACCAGGTTAAACTCCCTCTAAAGCAAAACCAGGTTAATCTCCTTATAAAACAAAACCAGGTTAAACTCCCTCTAAAACAAAACCAAGTGAATCTCCTTATAAAACAAAACCAGGTTAAACTCCCTCTAAAACAAAACCAGGTTAATCTCCATATAAAACAAAACCAGGTTAAACTCCCTCTAAAACAAAACCAAGTTAATCTCCTTATAAAACAAAACCAGGTTAAACTCCCTCTAAAACAAAACCAAGTTAATCTCCTTATAAAACAAAACCAGGTTAAACTCCCTCTAAAACAAAACCAAGTTAATCTCCTCATAAAACAAAACCAGGTTAAACTCCCTCTAAAACAAAACCATGTTAATCTCCATATAAAACAAAACCAGGTTAAACTCCCTCTAAAACAAAACCAAGTTAATATCCTTATAAAACAAAACCAGGTTAATCTCCCTCTAAGACAAAAACAAGTTAATATCCTTATAAAACAAAACCAGGTTAATCTACTTATAAAACAAAACCAGGTTAATATCCTTATAAAACCAAACCAGGTTAAACTCCCTCTAAAAAAAAACCAAGTTAATATCCTTATAAAACAAAACCAGGTTAATCTCCTTATAAAACAAAACCAGGTTAAACTCCTTATAAAACAGGACCAAGTTAATATCCTTATAAAACAAAACCAGGTTAATCTCCTTATAAAACAAAACCAAGTTAATATCCTTATAAAACAAAACCAGGTTAATCTCCTTATAAAACAAAACCAGGTTAAACTCCCTCTAAAACAAAACCAAGTTAATCTCCTTATAAAACAAAACCAGGTTAAACTCCCTCTAAAGCAAAACCAGGTTAATCTCCTTATAAAACAAAACCAGGTTAAACTCCCTCTAAAACAAAACCAGGTTAATCTCCCTCTAAGACAAAAACAAGTTAATATCCTTATAAAACAAAACCAGGTTAATCTCCTTATCTATCTATAATTCCATTAATCTCTGTGTGTATGTGTGTATGTGTGTATGTGTGTATGTGTGTATGTGTGTTTGTATGTTTGTCTGTGACCGCTGTTTCTCGACAACCACGGGTCCGATATACTTTAAACTTGCCAGGTATATTGCTGGGGACCCGAGGATGTGCCTTTTCAAGGTTTGAAATTAATCGGACAAGTACTTACCGAGCTATGGCGATTTAGCCGTTCGCCGTTCGCTTTGGCGTTGCGAATGGACCAAACCATTGCATGTAAATAGAGGGGGGGGGGGTTCTGTGGTCGTTGCGAATGGACCAAACCATTCATGTAAATAGAGGGGGGGGGGGGGGGGTTCTGTGGTCGTTACTGCCACGTGGTTTCAAAGTTTTTTTTTGTTGTTGTTGTTTGCACGCATGTTTTTTTGTACCCACGTACGGGCACGCCCTAGGATGTTTACACACACACACCCCTACACAAATTTTTTTTTTTTTTTTTTTTTGGCAAGGAACGGGCACCCACGTACGGGCACGTCCTAGCTTATATATATAGTACGGGCATGCCCTAGTAAAACAAAACCAGGTTAATATCCTTATAAAACCAAATCAGGTCAAACTCCCTCTAAAAAAAAACCAAGTTAATATCCTTATAAAACAAAACCAGGTTAATCTCCTTATAAAACAAAACCAGGTTAAACTCCCTCTAAAACAAAACCAAGTTAATCTCCTTATAAAACAAAACCAGGTTAAACTCCCTCTAAGGCAAAACCAGGTTAATCTCCTTATAAAACAAAACCAGGTTAAACTCCCTCTAAAACAAAACCAGGTTAATCTCCATATAAAACAAAACCAGGTTAAACTCCCTCTAAAACAAAACCAAGTTAATATCCTTATAAAACAAAACCAGGTTAATCTCCTTATAAAACCAAACCAGGTTAATCTCCCTCTAAGACAAAACCAAGTAAATCTTCTTATAAAACAAAACCAGGTTAATCACCCTTGAAGACAAAACCAAGTTAATCTCCTTGTAAAACAAAACCAGGTTAATCTCCATATAAAACAAAACCAGGTTAATCTCCCTCTAAAACAAAACCAAGTTAATCTCTTTATAAAACAAAACCAGGTTAATCTCCTTATAAAACGAAACCAGGCTAATCTCCCTATAAGACAAAACCAAGTTAATTTCCTTATAAAACAAAACCAGGTTAATCTCCCTCTGAAACAAAACCAGGTTAATCTCCATCAAGGACAAACCAAGTTAATCTCCCTCAACGACAAAACCAAGTTAATCTCCTTATAAAAAAAAACCAGGTTAATCTCCTTATAAAACAAAACCAGGTTAATCTCCCTCTAAGACAAAACCAAGTTAATCTTCTTAAAAAACAAAACCAGGTTTATCTCCTTATAAAACAAAACCAAGTTAATCTCCCTTGAAGACAAAACCAAGTTAATCTCCTTATAAAACAAAACCAGGTTAATCTCCATATAAAACAAAACCAAGTTAATCTCCCTATAAAACAAAACCAGGTTAATCTCCCTATAAAACAAAACCAGGTTAATCTCCATATAAAACAAAACCAGGTTAAACTCCCTCTAAAACAAAACCAAGGTAATCTCCCTCTAAAACAAAACCAAGTTAATCTCCCTATAAAACAAAACCAGGTTAATCTCCTTATAAAACCAAACCAGGTTAATCTCCTTATGAAACAAAACCAACTTAATCTCCATATAAAACAAAACCAGGTTAATCTCCACATAAAACAAAACCAGGTTAAACTCCCTCTAAAACAAAACCATGTTAATCTCCATATAAAACAAAACCAGGTTAAACTCCCTATAAAACAAAACCAGGTTAATCTCCATATAAAACAAAACCAGGTTAAACTCCCTCTAAAACAAAACCATGTTAATCTCCATATAAAACAAAACCAGGTTAAACTCCCTCTAAAACAAAACCAAGTTAATCTCCTCATAAAACAAAACCAGGTTAAACTCCCTCTAAAACAAAACCAAGTTAATATCCTTATAAAACAAAACCAGGTTAATCTCCCTCTAAGACAAAAACAAGTTAATATCCTTATAAAACAAAACCAGGTTAATCTACTTATAAAACAAAACCAGGTTAATATCCTTATAAAACCAAACCAGGTTAAACTCCCTCTAAAAAAAAACCAAGTTAATCTCCTTATAAAACAAAACCAGGTTAAACTCCCTCTAAAGCAAAACCAGGTTAATCTCCTTATAAAACAAAACCAGGTTAAACTCCCTCTAAAACAAAACCAGGTTAATCTCCCTCTAAGACAAAAACAAGTTAATATCCTTATAAAACAAAACCAGGTTAATCTCCTTATAAAACAAAACCAGGTTAATATCCTTATAAAACCAAACCAGGTTAAACTCCCTCTAAAAAAAAACCAAGTTAATATCCTTATAAAACTCGAAAAGGTTAAACTCGAAAAGGTCTCGCGAGATCTCGGAGACGGTGGGAGGGATTTTCGAAGCTCCACACGGTCTCCACGTTTTTCGAAGTTAAGTCTGTTCACAATTGTATTTTGTCGAAACTGTATTTATCTTTCGGGGTGTGAAGTTATTGTGTGCAACTTTGGTTGTTTCTCGGTGTTTATCTTTCATAAATTGATCGTCTGTTTGCCGTGTCGCGAGCAAGGCCTTTGCCGCGTCGCGAACGATTTGAAATCGAAGTTAAGTGATTGTTCCCATTTGTATTTTCGTTAAAACTGTATTTATTTATGGTGTTGTACGTATATTGTGTCCCGACGAAGATTTTTCGGTGCAAATCTTTCATACCTGTATTGAAAATCGTGTTAATTCGTGTCGTGTCTTGAGGCCTTGTACAGTGTGCACTGTACAACCTTGAGGCTTTGTTTTTCTCTCAGCGGTCCGTCGTTTGTGATCCAATAACTTTCGTTCTCTGTATTCCCAGTCTTTTCACCCATAGCCTACTTCCTTGTGTAAATCTCAACTCAAAAAAAAAACAAAAAAAACAAAAAAAAACATTTCCTTCTCTGTTCTCATTCGTTTATTCATTCTTATTCGTTCGTTCGTTCTTCGACCACGTGTTTCTCCCCCATTTCCCCAGATAGTTTTCACTCATTAACCTTCAATGTTTACACTTTTCCCTCAAGTTATGTATTCCGTCATATTTTATAACACCTTTTTCTTCTTCTTCTTTAAAAGGCTGCTTTCGACTTGCTCACCAAATCAATTCATCCCAAAAAAAATATCCATCTCCTATAGTGCCTTTTTTCTACATTCTCTAAACTCTCCTGCACTCCATCCTCCATCCAGCATCCTTAAACGTATTTTTAACTCGAAGGTCACAAGAAACTCATTTTGCAATAAATGTTCGTTTCCTATAAATCGTACACTTTCAAAAATCCAATCTCACCCCTCCCCTCCAAATCTTCCCCATAACCCCTCCCCTCCAAATCTTCCCCATCACCCCTCCCCTCCAAATCTTCCCCATCACCCATCCCTTTCAAATCTCCCCCCTTGCCCCCTCCCTCCTAAACTACCCCCTCACCCCTCCCCGCCAAGACGCCCCCTCGCCCCTCCCCTCCTAGACTCCTGCCTCACCCCTCCCCTCCAAATCTCCCCCATATCCCATCCCTTTCAAATCCCTCCCCTTGTCCCTTCCCTCCCAAACTCCCCCCTCACCCCTCCCCTTCAAATCTCCCCACCCTCATTGCTTCTCAATTTCCCCCCTCTCACTCCCCATCCTCAAAGCGTCCTCCCTGCTTCTTCCCCCTTCAAACTCTCACCTCCATCTCCCCCAACCTTCTGCCTCGCTCTTCCCCCTCCTCAAATAACACCTCATTGTGGCTCACCCAATCACCATCAAACCTTTTGTCCGCCCCATCCTTCCCTTTCTCCGAGCTATTCTGAAATCTCTGACACACCTTCAACAGCTCTCCCTACCTCTTCCACCTCTTCCACATCTTACCCTACCCCTCCTCCCCCCTGTTCTGTATCTGATGCTCCCCCTTCCTCTTCATTAACGGTATGGACCTCAAACATCCGGGGCCTTCGTTCTAACTTAACTGATCTCTCCATACAGGTTGCTTCTGTCAAACCAGACGTGATCTGCTTAACAGAAACTTTCCTCCTTTATGATGTCTCTGATTCCATAGTATCTCTCCCGGGCTACTCCCTCCTCCGGTATGATAGACCTGAGCCTCGTCCTGGAGGCGGGGTTGCTATCTTTATCAAAAACTCTCTTCCTCACTCGCCCTGCACTGCACTCTCTCCACCTCACCCCCAGGAATACCTCTGGCTACGGCTTCCCCTTCGCTCCCACCTCTTGTTCATATGTGTGTTGTACCGTCCACCAAACAGTGATGACTCCATCTACATCTCGCTGTCTGATGATATGGACCAACTTCTATCTACTCATCCCAACTCTCTCTTCCTCATATGTGATGATTTCAACTGTCATCATGCCAGTTGGCTGGGTGTGGGTACCTCTCTCACCAGCCATGGCTCCTCAGCAAAGGACTTCTGCGACTCACTGGGACTGACACAATCTGTCAATTTCCCGACCCGGATCTCAGTCAACGGAACATCTTCTCTTCTGGACTTGGTTATGACTAACTTCCCTGAAAATGTCTGTTGCTCTTCTTCTGCTCCGATTGGATCATCTGAACATGTCCTTGTTAAAGTGGACATCTCTCTGACCATCCTCAGGGAGCCTGCTCAGCGTCGACGAGTCTGGCATTTCACTCAGGCCAACTGGCACGGTCTTCAAGCAGCCATCAATCATCTGGACTGGTCTCCCATCTCTACCACCTCTGACATCAACTCATCCTGGGAATTCTTCCAAAGTAAATTGCTCTCTCTCATGCACAGATTTATCCCATCTCGTCTTCAGTTGTCATACCCTTCCTCCCGTCCATGGTACACGGAATCTTGTGGTGAGGCTGTTGCCCAGAAACAACTTGCCTTCGTCCCCTGGAAAGCAAATCCAACGGAAGGAAATCTCATTTCCTTACACAAAGCCCGAAACAAGTGTGTGTCCACCCTCAGGAGAGCCAGGAAACAATATCTCTCCGTTCTCAAGACCGAACTCTCTTATCTGTCTCCCTCTTCCAAATCCTGGTGGCGTCTGGTCAAATCCGTTTCTGGTGTTTGTTCCCCCTCCATCCCCTCCCTTACCTCAAACGGCTACACAGCTGACTCCGCACGTGAAAAAGCTGAATGCCTCCACTCTGTGTTTGCCTCTAAATCTTGTGTCCCAAACCCATCCCTCTCTGTACCCACCATACCCAGTCGTACCCTGCTGCTCCTGGACTCCGTGTCCTTTCCTCCTGACAAGGTGGAAAAGTTTCTGTCAACCCTCGACTCTGATTCTGCAACTGGACCCGACGGCATCAGCCCACGGGTCCTAAAATCCTGCTCTGCTGCTCTATCTCACCCTCTCTCTGTTCTCTTCACCCTCTCTTTTGCTCAAGGTCAACTGCCATCTGCTTGGAAATCAGCCAACATCACCGCTTTGCACAAAAAAGGTGCAAAAACAGATCCTAGCAACTACAGACCAATCAGCCTTCTCCCAATTATCAGCAAAGTCATGGAATCCATCATTGCTTCGGATATGAAATCTTTCCTCTTCTCCAATGGCTTGATCTCTGATCATCAATTTGGTTTCAGACCAGGTCACTCTACTCTGGACATGCTGCTTCTGCTGTCTCAACAATGGATGGAGGTCCTCAATGCCAAACAGGAAATTAGAGCTGTCTCCCTCGACATATCACGTGCCTTCGACACGGTCTGGCACCCCGCTCTGCTCACCAAACTCTCCTCCTTTGGTATCCATGGAAATCTCCACGCATGGCTGGCGGACTTCCTCTCTAGTCGTCGTCAACGTGTGGCCCTGAATGGGTTTCTCTCATCTCCTCTTCCTGTTCAGGCTGGAGTTCCCCAAGGCAGTGTTCTGGGCCCCGTGCTTTTTCTGGTCTTCATCAATGATCTCTCTGACTCTCTCGAAAATCCTCTGTATCTCTTTGCTGATGACTCCACTCTCTGCCGCTCCATTCCTCTTCCCTCAGATCGGCAGTCTGCTGCCTCCTCACTCTCTGAAGACCTGGACAAAATCACAGACTGGTCAAACAAGTGGAACATGTCTTTCAATCCTGACAAATCTCACACTCTTACTATGTCTCTCCGAAAAGATCGACTGGACAACCCTCCCATCTACTTTCTCAACAATCCTCTCCAAGAAGTTCTGTCGCTCAAGATTTTGGGTCTCACTATCTGCCATGATCTTTCTTGGGAAAACCACATTTCCAAGCTGGCCTCCAAAGCCAGTCGCCGACTGGGCATCCTCCGTCGTGCGAAGTCCTTCCTCGGCACACCTGAGCTCCTCACCACATACAAGGCTTTCATCCGCAGCTCAATGGAATACTGTTCTCCCCTATGGGCCGGTGCTCCTGCCTCACACCTAGCTCGGCTTCACGCTGTTGAAACCAAAGCTTTCAGAATTATTGGAATCTCCCGCGATGAAGCCAACTCTGAGGGCCTTTCACTCACTCACCGCAGGCAGGTAGGTGGTCTTTCTGTCTTCTACCGACTCCTCTCCGGCCTTGCACCCCCAGCTCTCTCTGTGCTCTGTCCCCCAAATATTCCTACAGGTCGCACAAGATCTGCCAGCAACCCTCTGATGGTTAAACTGCCGAAATCTCGGCTCTCTGCTCACCTTCACTCTTTCATTCCTCTTTTCTCCCGCCTCTGGAACAAACTCCCTCACTCCCTTCAATCCCACTCCTCCCTCCAGGTCTTTAAAACAGCTGTTCACCACCATCTCTTATCTTCCCCCATCCAAAACCTCGATCTTTTCTACGCCCGCTAATTCACCCCAGATCCACCTTGTTTGAAATTCCAACTTCTTTCCTGGAAGTCCTGGCAGTGTCCATATGTTTTATACCTCTCCCACCGCCCCCTTCCCATGCCCCCCCCCCCCAAAGCCCTCGCCCTCTCTCAGATCTCTCGATGTCTCCATGTCTCTCGGTCCCTGCTCTCAAATGTTGTGTTTGTGTCCTTCCCCCTCTCTCCCCATCTTGTTTACCGCTCCCGATGTTATATGTTTTATGTGTCGGTTTGTCTTTCTGTGTGATTAATGTTCGCTCTTTCACGAGCCTCGATCTTGTATACAAAAAAAAAAAAAAAAAAAAAAACCAGGTTAATCTCCTTATAAAACAAAACCAGGTTAAACTCCCTCTAAAACAAAACCAAGTTAATCTCCTTATAAAACAAAACCAGGTTAAACTCCCTCTAAGGCAAAACCAAGTTAATCTCCTTATAAAACAAAACCAGGTTAAACTCCCTCTAAAACAAAACCAGGTTAATCTCCTTATAAAATAAAACCAGGTTAATCTCCCTCTAAAACAAAACCAGGTTAATCTCCATATAAAACAAAACCAGGTTAAACTCCCTCTAAAACAAAACCAAGTTAATCTCCTTATAAAACAAAACCAGGTTAAACTCCCTCTAAAACAAAACCAAGTTAATCTCCTTATGAAACAAAACCAGGTTAAACTCCCTCTAAAACAAAACGAGGTTAATCTCCATATAAAACAAAACCAGGTTAAACTCCCTCTAAAACAAAACCAAGTTAATATCCTTGTAAAACAAAACCAGGTTAATCTCCTTATAAAACCAAACCAGGTTAATCTCCCTCTAAGACAAAACCAAGTAAATCTCCCTCTAAGACAAAACCAAGTAAATCTTCTTATAAAACAAAACCAGGTTAATCTCCCTTGAAGACAAAACCAAGTTAATCTCCTTATAAAACAAAACCAGGTTAATCTCCTTATAAAACCAAACCAGGTTAATCTCCCTTGAAGACAAAACCAAGTTAATCTCCTTATAAAACAAAACCAGGTTAAACTCCCTCTAAAACAAATAATAATAATAATAATTCATTTATTTTGTATAGCGCTTTTCCAGAAGCCCAAAGGCGCTTTGACAGAGTGGAAAACATAATGCATAACAATACATGAAAACAACAATTGCAAAAAGACAAGAATCAAGAAAACAAACAGCAGCGATATACGGCATATATATAAGACAAGAATCAAAAAGACAAGACAAGAATCAATAGGGAAATATTTAAAGCAAAAGGAGGGAGAAGGAGAAGAGATAGTCAGGGGTTAAATGCTGTGGGTTGAATGTTGAATGCAGCGTTGAACAGGTGGGTCTTTAGTGATGTTTTGAATGTGGTGAGTGAGGAGGAGTCTCTGATGGTGTGAGGTAGTGAGTTCCAGAGGGTGGGAGCAGCGATGGAGAAGGCCCTGTCCCCCCAGGATCTGAATTTGGTCCGGATGGAGGGGGTCAGGAGGTTGGTACCAGCAGAGCGGAGGTTGCGGGTGGGAGTGTGTCTGGAGAGGAGGTCAGCCAGGTAGGATGGGGCCAGGTTATGGAGGGCTTTGTATGTCAAGAGGAGGATTTTGTACTGGATTCTCTGGGGGATGGGGAGCCAGTGAAGCTTGTAAAGGACGGGGGTGATGTGGTCACGGGTCCGGGAATGAGTGAGTAGACGGGCAGCGGAGTTCTGAATGTATTGGAGTTTATTGGTGATTTTTGAGGGTGAACCATAGAGGAGGCTATTGCAGTAGTCCAGACGGGAGGTGATGAAGGCGTGGATGAGGGTTTCTGCAGCCGTGGAGGAGAGGGATGAGCGGAGACGGGCAATGTTTTTCAGGTGAAAGAAGGCTGACTTTGTGATCTGTTTAGTGTATTTGTCGAAGGAAAGGGTTTGGTCAAAGATGACGCCAAGATTCCGGATGTGAGGGGAGGTGGATACTGGGATACCGTCGATGTTGAGGGCAAAGTTATGGGTGGATTTTGTGAGCGTTTTTGGGCCAATGATGATTATTTCAGATTTATCACAGTTAAGCTTGAGGAAGTTGATTTGAAGCCAGGATTTTATTTCAGTGATGCAGTTTGTCAGGATAGAGTGGGTGTCGGTGGAGACGGACTTGGTGGAGATGAAAAGCTGGATGTCATCGGCGAAGCAGTGGAATTGGAGACCATGACGGCGGATTAAGTGACCGAGCGGGGACAGGTAAAGGATGAAGAGGAGGGGGCCAAGAACTGAACCTTGGGGGACACCTTGGGGGAGGGGAGCAGTGGGGGATTTGCAGTTATTGATGGAGATGAACTGGCATCTGTCAGAGAGGTATGATTTAATCCAAGAGAGGGCAGTGCCGGTGACGTTAAAGGTGGATTCAAGTCGGGTGAGGAGGATAGTGTGATCGATGGTGTCAAAGGCAGCGCTGAGGTCGAGGAGGACGAGAATGTTGAGGTTGCCAGCGTCAGAGGAGAGGAGAAGGTCGTTGGTGATTTTGAGGAGAGCAGTTTCAGTACTGTGGTTGGAGCGGAATCCGGATTGGAATGTTTCATACAAGTTATTGGCAGAGAGATGATGTTTGAGTTGAGTGGCTACAGCGCGTTCCAAAACTTTTGACAGAAAGGGTAGGTTGGAGATGGGTCTGAAGTTGTTTAGGGTGTCAGGGTTTAGACCAGGTTTTTTTAGAATGGGGGTAACAGCAGCAATTTTGAGGGAAGGTGGGACGATGCCTGTAGACAGGGAGGAGTTTATTGTTGCAATGATAAGTGGAGAGAGAGCAGGGAGGTTGGTACCAGCAGAGTTGGTACCAGCAGAGCGGGTAATAAAACAAAACCAGGTTAATCTCCCTCTAAGACAAAAACAAGTTAATATCCTTATAAAACAAAACCAGGTTAATCTCCTTATAAAACAAAACCAGGTTAATATCCTTATAAAACCAAACCAGGTTAAACTCCCTCTAAAAAAAAAACCAGGTTAATATCCTTATAAAACAAAACCAGGTTAATCTCCTTATAAAACAAAACCAGGTTAAACTCCCTCTAAAACAAAACCAAGTTAATCTCCTTATAAAACAAAACCAGGTTAAACTCCCTCTAAAACAAAACCAGGTTAATCTCCTTATAAAACAAAACCAGGTTAAACTCCCTCTAAAGCAAAACCAAGTTAATCTCCTTATAAAACAAAACCAGGTTAAACTCCCTCTAAAACAAAACCAGGTTAATCTCCATATAAAACAAAACCAGGTTAAACTCCCTCTAAAACAAAACCAAGTTAATCTCCTTATAAAACAAAACCAGGTTAAACTCCCTCTAAAACAAAACCAAGTTAATCTCCTTATGAAACAAAACCAGGTTCAACTCCCTCTAAAACAAAACCAGGTTAATCTCCATATAAAACAAAACCAGGTTAATCTCCTTATAAAACCAAACCAGGTTAATCTCCCTCTAAGACAAAACCAAGTAAATCTTCTTATAAAACCAAACCAGGTTAATCTCCCTTGAAGACAAAACCAAGTAAATCTCCCTCTAAGACAAAACCAAGTAAATCTTCTTATAAAACAAAACCAGGTTAATCTCCCTTGAAGACAAAACCAAGTTAATCTCCTTATAAAACAAAACCAGGTTAATCTCCTTATAAAACAAAACCAGGTTAATCTCCCTTGAAGACAAAACCAAGTTAATCTCCTTATAAAACAAAACCAGGTTAATCTCCCTCTAAAACAAAACCAAGTTAATCTCTTTATAAAACAAAACCAGGTTAATCTCCTTATAAAACGAAACCAGGCTAATCTCCCTATAAGACAAAACCAGGTTAATTTCCTTATAAAACAAAACCAGGTTAATCTCCCTCTGAAACAAAACCAGGTTAATCTCCATCAAGGACAAACCAAGTTAATCTCCCTCAAAGACAAAACCAAGTTAATCTTCTTAAAAAACAAAACCAGGTTAATCTCCCTCTCAGACAAAACCAAGTTAATCTTCTTAAAAAACAAAACCAGGTTTATCTCCTTATAAAACAAAACCAAGTTAATCTCCCTTGAAGACAAAACCAAGTTAATCTCCTTATAAAACAAAACCAGGTTAATCTCCTTATAAAACAAAACCAAGTTAATCTCCTTATAAAACATAACCAGGTTAATCTCCTTATAAAACAAAACCAGGTTAATCTCCTTATAAAACAGAACCAAGTTAATCTCCTTATAAAACAAAACCAAGTTAATCTCCTTATAAAACAGAACCAAGTTAATCTCCCTCGAAGACAAAACCAAGTTAATCTTCTTATAAAACAAAACCAGGTTAATCTCCCTCTAAGACAAAACCAAGTTAATCTTCTTAAAAAACAAAACCAGGTTTATCTCCTTATAAAACAAAACCAAGTTAATCTCCCTTGAAGACAAAACCAAGTTAATCTCCTTATAAAACAAAACCAAGTTAATCTCCCTTGAAGACAAAACCAAGTTAATCTCCTTATAAAACAAAACCAGGTTAATCTCCTTATAAAACAAAACCAGGTTAATCTCCTTATAAAACAGGACCAAGTTAATCTCCCTCTAAAACAAAACCAGGTTAATCTCCTTATAAAACAGAACCACGTTAATCTCGTTATAAAACAAAACCAGGTTAATCTCCTTATAAAACAAAACCAGGTTAATCTCCTTATAAAACAAAACCAGGTTAATCTCCTTATAAAACAAAACCAAGTTAATCTCCTTATAAAACATATCCAAGTTAATCTCCTTAAAAAACAAAACCAGGTTTATCTCCTTATAAAACAAAACCAAGTTAATCTCCCTCTAAAACAAAACCAGGTTAATCTCCCTTGAAGACAAAACCAAGTTAATCTCCTTATAAAACAGAACCAAGTTAATCTCCTTATAAAACATAACCAGGTTAATCTCCTTATAAAACAAAACCAGGTTAATCTCCTTATAAAACAGAACCAAGTTAATCTCCCTATAAAACAAAACCAGGTTAATCTCCATATAAAACAAAACCAAGTTAATCTCCCTATAAAACAAAACCAGGTTAATCTCCATATAAAACAAAACCAGGTTAAACTCCCTCTAAAACAAAACCAAGGTAATCTCCCTCTAAAACAAAACCAAGTTAAACTCCCTCTAAAACAAAACCAAGGTAATCTCCCTCTAAAACAAAACCAAGGTAATCTCCCTCTAAAACAAAACCAAGTTAATCTCCATCTAAAAGAAAACCAGGTTAATCTCCATATAAAACAAAACCAGGTTAAACTCCCTCTAAAACAAAACCAGGTTAATCTCCATCAAGGACAAACCAAGTTAATCTCCCTCCAAGCCAAAACCAAGTTAATCTCCTTATAAAACAAAACCAGGTTATTCTCCTTATAAAACAAAACCAGGTTAATCTCCTTATAAAACAGAACCAAGTTAATCTCGTTATAAAACAAAACCAGGTTAATCTCCTTATAAAACAAAACCAGGTTAATCTTCTTATAAAACAAAACCAAGTTAATCTCCTTATAAAACAGAACCAAGTTAATCTCCTTATAAAACAAAACCAGGTTTATCTCCTTATAAAACAAAACCAAGTTAATCTCCCTCTAAAACAAAACCAGGTTAATCTCCTAAAAAACAGAACCAAGTTAATCTCCTTATAAAACATAACCAGGTTAATCTCCCTCTAAAACAAAACCAGGTTAATCTCCTTATAAAACAGAACCAAGTTAAACTCCCTCTAAAACAAAACCAGGTTAATCTCCTTATAAAACAAAACCAAGTTAATCTCCTTATAAAACAAAACCAGGTTAATCTCCTTATAAAACAAAACCAGGTTAATCTCCTTATAAAACAGAACCAAGTTAATCTCCTTATAAAACAAAACCAGGTTTATCTCCTTATAAAACAAAACCAAGTTAATCTCCCTCTAAAACAAAACCAGGTTAATCTCCTTATAAAACAAAACCAGGTTTATCTCCTTATAAAACAAAACCAAGTTAATCTCCCTCTAAAACAAAACCAAGTTAATCTACTTATAAAACAAAACCAGGTTTATCTCCTTATAAAACAAAACCAAGTTAATCTCCCTCTAAAACAAAACCAGGTTAATCTCCTTATAAAACAGAACCAAGTTAATCTCCTTATAAAACATAACCAGGTTAATCTCCCTCTAAAACAAAACCAGGTTAATCTCCTTATAAAACAGAACCAAGTTAATCTCCTTATAAAACAAAACCAGGTTAATCTCCTTATAAAACAGAACCAAGTTAATCTCCTTATAAAACAAAACCAGGTTAATCTCCTCATAAAACAAAACCAGCTTAATCTCCTTATAAAACAAAACCAGGAGTAGTGTAATAATGTTGGTTCTGGGACACCGCAAATCCTCATTCACTTACATGTTAAATTTTCCCCTCCCTCATTGTCCCAAAACACCTCTATTTCTCCCACCCTCATCTTTATGAACCTTTTGTCTGTAGTACCTATCCTTAATGTTGTTCATTAGACCACTCAAACACTACAAATATTTGTTTTCTCTTATAGACCTATCATCCTTCTTCTACATATCATCTGGCAGATTAATCTTTGACCCACTCAAACATTGACCCATTCACTTCCATATTAATTCTTTCCCTCCCTCATTGCCCCTAAACACCTCTATTTCTCTCACCCTGTTCTTTACGAACCTTCTAACCTTTTGACATGTTATCCTTATTCATTAGACCACTTAAACAATGGTCCTTCTGTGTGAACCTGTGATCCTTCTGACCTTATGGACCTTTTAACCTTTTACTCTTAATATCATCTGGTGAATCATCTTTGGCCCACTCAAACAACGACCCTACAAATATTTGTTTATGCGTGGGAAATAATTTAATTCTCTTGCCACTCTCTTCACCATCTAATATATTAACAAAAAATATGTTTGAGTTTGGTTCTTTTTCAAGATATTTTAACTGAGCTAAGATAAAATGGTAAACCTCCCTCAATGTTCTTGTTTGAGCGCCTCCCGTGCCACATACCATTTTTAAATTAAAGTATATATTTTCCTGGCAACCATCAAAGTTTTCCGTCCACTCAAAAATATTTCCATCTTTTTTACCCAATTCACCGGTATTTAAATTAATTCTCTTATTTGTTTTGTAAATTTTTTTACCAGTTGTCTTTTCAATTATACCTATTTGATATTTTTCACATTCGTTATGTTTACCATTTATATACCAAGGTTGATTACACCTCCACTCTTTAGTCTGGTTGGTACTTGGTTCTATCATTTATATAATAGTAAAAAGGCGGCGGTAGCCCGTTAAAATCCCTAACCCCCCTTTTTAACTTATCACTTATATACTTATATAACCATAAGGGAGGCTATCAATTCCATTTTCTAAAATAAACCTCTTATCATCAAAAGCCCCCAATGCTTTCTTATTCACCTCTTCTGAATATAATTTATGTTTATAACTTCTTATTCCATTAATCTTTCTAAACTCTTCTTTCTTTGTTGTTAAACAGTTATAATAATCCTTAAAGTTTATTGTTTCTTTAATGACATTTTTCTTTATGCCTTTTAACTTCTTATCAGTTTTTTCAACGTTATTCACAATGTATTTATAAGCATAAGCCTTAGACCTCAATCCCACAAATTCACTCATGACATTTCCTCCTAATTCATCCTTAAACTTTCCAATCACCTTTTTATTTTTAGAAGAGAACAACTCACTCTCTGGACTGTAATTACTAGTGTCATAGATATTAATGTCCTTTTTCATGTCTGAATAAACATCATCAGTATAAATTTGCAAAATAAAACTATCTGTATCCATATAAAGTAGATTAACATCATTTTGATATTTCTTCCTCAAGTTATTATAAAAGTAATCATACATTAATGACTTTGATAAATCAAGAATTGTTGTTCCAATATAAATAGGTTTGTTCATTTCAATACTCTCTTTAATCAAATGGATCGCACAAAAGTTCTCAGTAAAGACCTCAGCTCGAGTAAAACTCGGTCTATTAATTAATTTTGATGCTTGTTCCCAAGATGTTGATAGTCTGATATTTTGTCTTTTCCTCACATTCTCCATAGTCTTACCAAAGACCGCATTATTCATCAATTTATAAAAGTCTTTCTCAAAATCTGTTTTTGACTCTGTTCTTCTTTGTGTATTAAAATCAATGTACCCCTTTAACCAATGACTTTGATTGAACTTTAGAACCCTATGGATCTTCTCTACTCTTAGACCTTTTGATAAATATTGTCGCAAATTTCTTTGGTGTAGAACATAATTTTTCTTGTTATATAATGTAGTAAGTAATTTTTCTGTTGATTCACCTATATCAAACGATCGTTGATAATCACTCAACCATTCTTTCTTTGGACTTTCTTTCTCACAAGCAAATGGGAGATCTTTGTGTAGGTTATGGAGTTCCTCTGGATATTTTAAATCAATTTCAAAATAATAACCAACTTTTTCTTCATCCAATTCTTTTTGTGTAGAGATACATACATCTTGTAAAACGTTTTTGTAGTCTTTTTCCTTTACCCATCTAAGTTTTCCATAAGGAAGAGCCTGAGACATTGCCCAGCCATACAGGTTGTTCGCGTCATAGTACATCAAGTAAGAACTCTCTTTCGTTGGATCATAATTTGGAAGATATTTGTTATTTGCTTTTGCGTATCTACTCGAGCAGACTTGTGAAATTCCACCTATTTTTGCCTTTTCAATCATCAAAAGCATATCAACATCGGTTATCAAATCCAAACTTGTTTTGTCATTTTCAACATCGCACTCCAGGCCAATCCAGGTGCTGCGTAGTAGTGAGCAGGATCCAATCCATATCCAGTGCGACAAACAGATCTAAAGGCTTCAAATACATCGGCCAATAAAAGCACATCAGTTTTGAGATACAAATCGTGATACTCGCCAAGATTCTTGATGTTATATTTTTCCCAAACATTTTGTGCGTGTACATAATCTTTATCAGATATATTACTGTTGTTTAATTTGTTATAGAAATTTTCTTTTGAAGGAAGTTGTGTTTCATTGAATCTCTCAAATGAGTCCATATAGTCATAGGGGTAAATTCCCTTTTGTGTTAGAAAATCTTTATCTAAAAAATACTCTGAAAGACATGGAAACTCTTTTAGATTTTGAACCAAGTTAACCAATGGACTTGCCATGAATTTAAATGTATCAAGAAATCTGATATGAGTAATAGGAGATGTGTGAATTGTTTTTGTGAATGAAATGTATTTCTGATCCGTGTTTGGAATTGCTGAGATACTTCCAGAAGTCTTTGAGAGTTCCTTGATAAATAGATGTGTATCATAATGAGCGTTGTTATGAAGAAAGACAGGAATGAAAGAGGGGAGTTGATAATTAATATTACAACTTTGATGAGCCGGACCTCTATATTTACCAGTGAGATGACAATGGTCTCTAACCTTTAGACCTTTACCAATTTTCTCCTCACAAATATGACAGACATTGTTTTTTATAAATTCCCTTTTTTCTTTACTTGTTAAGGACATTGGTTTATTGGTTTCTCTCATTATCTTGGTTAATCGAACACAGTCTTTTTCTAGTCGTTTCACAAACTCCTCTGGGGTATTTGAGCCTCTATACATCTCTAACTTGTTATATTTATCACCAACGGATGATTTGATATAATAACAAAAACCACAAGGAGTATGTTTTTGATATTTATTTGTGTATGATTCTTTTGGATCTGGAGAAGCAGTATCAATTTTTTCTAAAATACTTTCAAAATCAGCATATATAACAAATGGATGTTTGATCTTTTTATTTTCATCTTTGAATGTGATCTTTGAGCCTTCTTTAGGCATATTGATTACCGTTGATTTATGTTCGCCACAATAATTTGAATGTTTATCTAATCTTTCTTGTGAATTGAAGAAGTTAAGACAACGCAAACAAATATATATTTTATTTGTTCTCTTACAGACTTGTGGTTTTATTAATTTAGCAATATCTTTGATGTATGTATAATGTGAATTTTCGTCTGAATTAAAATATAGAAGATTAATATGAGTTTGTTTACAATTGTCAGAAAGCTTTCAAACCTGAATGTTGTTTGTTTCTGTTAGACCATAAACATTAACTGATAAATTATTCATCTTTTCAAATTTAGGAATATCATTTAAAGTCATCGGAAACTTTAGATCTTTCGTATTTAATGTATTCTCATATTTTTTATAATGAGATACTCTTTCATCATGAAAATGTGGAGGATGTAAGTGTGCTAAAATAGACCAGAGAAAACATTTATTGTCTTTATTTTTGATATTGATAACTGCTTTTCTATTTTTGATAACACTGGGTAAATCAATGTAAGAAGAAGCTTTTAGAGGATCTGATTTAAGAATATGAATGTCTATGTAAATAATTTTTCCTATATTGAATCCACTTCCTACGATTGAATTATCCACATCTTGCTCTTGTTTAATAAGTTCATCATAGACTCCTGATGTTTTAAAATCTTGATATGAAGATATAAAGTGTGGCTCAGTTCTCATGTATGGTGTATCTATAACTCCTTTATCCTTTGTCATTTCTAATTTTACCCCCATATAAAATTTAAGTGGTTTCATTTCTTTTAGTGTTTTTTTAATCAATGTTTGAACAGCAGGTTTGACTATTTCTACAGCATCAACTATAGACTCTGGTTCGGGAGGTTTGAAGTTAAAGATTCGAATCCTGATATGTCTTTTGAAAGCACCATCAGTATTTTTAATAGTAAACAATTTTGACAAGTGTTTGTTAGTTTTAAGATGGGCTTTAAACCCCTTCTTGAGGATGGTTGTTTTACAGACCTTACAATGTTTTGTTTTAGGTGGAAGAGGGGAAAGTTTGTTAAGAATGTTGTATGTATGTTTTGCGGTGAGAATATGTTGTTTATAATATTTTACTTCCTTCTCGCAAGTATCACAATAAACCATATTTATAGCGTGAGAAAACGTGGTGTTTTATATATATCGCTGTGCTTAAAATAAAACACTTTTGAGCTTTACAGCTCCGTTTTATATATATCGCTGTGCTTAAACTAAAACACTTTTTCACTCAGAATCATCGAAGTCATAACTATCACATGAATACTCAGAATCATACTCAGTCATCAATAAAGCTACTCTCATAACTATCATTTGAGCACAAACTATTAGTATCATAACTATCATCTGTGTTCAATGAAATACTATCATCACCATCGTCCGAGTTCAATGAAATACTATCATCACTATCGTCCGAGTTCAATGAAATAGTAAAATCTTCACTGCTGTAATGACTCATATTTAATTAGCAGAAAAAACCTTTCCATCTATACCAATATACTTTCTTTCATTAACGGATTCAATCTCTACATTTTTAATATCAAAAGTTATCTTTAAATAATCTCTAACTATCATAGAACGAAATGACATTTCACCAGAAATATTAACATCATTCATTTTACTTAGATCTACACCCTTTGGATTATTAAAGTAAATACAAATTTCTCCACGAGTATTGTTGATGGTCTTATCATTCTTTTTCAAAGTATCGTGGTCAATCACTTTTTCAAGCTTTGAATAAATTGCCAGGAGTAGAGGAGAAACTTTTGTTAGATTTACTTTAATGGATGTCTTTCCAGGTATAGTTAGAGCTCTTCCTTTAAATGAAATAGAGGGGCTCATGTTATTTTCCATAACTGGTTTTACCCAAAAATTTCCATATTTATCTTTGTTCAATTTAACATCTTTGACATATTTTTCTATATCTTCCACCGAAGTAGAGATTGATTGAAATTTGTCTTTTGTGCTTTGAAACATTGTATTTATTAATGAATAAACTTGCGTTTAGTTTAAGTAAAAATTTACTATATAAATATGATAAGTTCTGAAGGATATTTAGAATTTCCAGACTCTCCATATGATAAATTAGAGAATTGTCCGGCTTGTGATAGAATAGGGCTTAATAATGAGGGTTCATATAAACAATGTATTTTCTGTGATTTAATTTTAATTAATGATGATAAAAAATATAAAAAAATATATAACTCTTTTAAATTAGAACCAAAAATGAATTACTTTACAAGATTATTAAGAGAGATGAATGTTAAGTATTGTGATGATAATACACCATTTCTTTCAAGGGAAGAGACTATTTGTAGTGAGGAAATGTATAAGGGTGTAATGATATTTATTATTCAAAATAATTTTAATGGAAATGTTAATACAAGATACTACATAAATAAAATAATGAATTATTTTGAAATTAAACCCGAACTCAGGATAAAATATAGAGTTTCTAAAATAGCTCAAAAAAGTTGGATGACTTGTTTTCCAAATATATAAATGAATGATTTTTTACCCGTTTGGGAAAATAAGATAAAATTTAATAACCATAAAAACATTCCAAATTCATTGAGATGTCTAATAGTTGGTTCAAGCGGATGTGGGAAAACCTGTTTACTTTTTAAGATGCTCCTTGGTCCTAATTTTTTAGATTATGATAATTTAATAATTTTTACAAAGTCAAGTTTTCAACCCGAGTATCAACTACTCTCACAGGGTTTTAATGCGGGTCTTAAAAAGGAAGACATTATCGGTTTATTTAAACTTCAAAACGAACTAAATGATTATAATATTGAAGATATAATACAATTATTTTGTGATACACAGAAATCAAAATCGAAACCAAAACCCATAACTTGTATTCTCAGTGATAATACGGATGATATACCTTCACCTCAAGATTTAGATAAATCAAAAAAGAACCTCGTCATCTTTGATGATTGTGTTAATGAGAGAAACCAAACAGTAATGGATAGCTACTATACAAGAGGGAGACATTCTTCTTGTAATTGTATATATCTTAGTCAATCATATTTTCAACTCCCTCGACGCTCAATAAGAAACAATGCCAATACTTTTATTTTATTTAAGTTAAATTCAAGAGATGTAAATAATTTTTGGAGAGATAATTGCTCTACGTTATGTAGTAAAAAAGAATTTGAAAATTATATGAAACACACGATTGGAAAATATAAATATATTGTTGTGAAACAAGATGAGATACAAACTGATATTTTACACACATAAATGACAACAATTATTATTAACCTTGTGGGTAAATCTGCTTCTGGAAAGAACTTTCATAAATCTAAACTCTTGAATAGTAAAAATGAAAAGATTGTAAGTTTTTTTTAAAAACACCCTATGATTCGTTTTGTGAGTACTACAACCAGAGCAAAGCGGCCAGGAGAAGTAGAAGGGAAAGATTATTACTACATTTAAATGGAGGAACATATGCGATTGAGGAACGAAGGTCAAATATTTGAGGAGGTCTCTCTTGGTTCTACAAAATATTCACATTGTAAGAGTGAGTTAAATAAAGTAAAATATAATGGTCTTGGGATTTTAGAAACGAATCCTGAAGGAATGAGACAAATTATTAAACAATTGTGTGGTGATGGAGTTAAGATTTTATCATTCGGTTTTGATATCGATGAGGAGACTCAACGCAAACGTATGAAAAGCAGAGATACAAGTATTAGTGAAGAAGAAATAACAACTCGTATTAATACCAATAAAGAATTTGATGAAATATTTAAAGAAAAGGATTTATTTCAACACATTTACTATAATGATGAAGAAAAGGAAAATTTTCCCATTGACCTTTACAATTCATTAAATGATATTTTTCAATACTAAATGAATGCTGAAGAAAGAGAAAGAAAGTTTAAGGAACATCAAGAGTTGGTTTCAAAAGTTGTAAAGCAACAGGAAGAGATAAAGAAGAAACGGAGACAGAAACTAACTGGTGAAGAAGCCTTTGAAAGAAAACAAGAGAAATTTTTTAAACCGCTTTTAAAAACTCAACACCCAACAGTTCCCACGGTAGAATTTACTCCGAAAAAACTTCAAATGCTCAAAGATTTTAGTCAGATAACAAAACAAGAACTTGGAAAATTAGAATATAATGATGAAGAATTATTTCAGAAACTTGAGGAGGTAAATCAACCCCCTAATTATGTAGTGGAAGCTCTTCAAAACAATGAATATTTGGCAGATTCAAAAACCAGAGCAGGTCTCATTCCAACAGAAGAACCAGCAGTGTTTCATCTTGTGGAAGAAAAGGTATTGATATTTAATGATGAATTGATGTTCTTGAGTTCTACTCAACCAAATGTTAAATTAACTCCAAGATTAATGTTTCTTCTAACAAACCCCGGATTCAGCGGTTCAAAATATTTTGAGGAACCACTTGATATGGAAAGAGAGGAAGATAGGGTATATATTGAGTTGCTAAATGCACTTGATTATGGAGTTTCTGTTGCTGGTAAAAGTAAGAAGAATGAGAAGGAGAAACATATTATTGATGCTTTAGTAAGCTTGGTTCGGGTGTTAGTTTTCTTCCAAATGACCCATCACAATTAGTTAATAGGCTATTATTGTTGTTAGGTAGTAAGAAGGCTGGAAACAACAATTGTTTTAATGAATCCTCAGCCATTTTAGATCAGTTGATGAATATGAAAATAATTAATAAATGTCAATACAAAGATATTTTATTAGATATTAAATTAGATGAGAAGCACAATTCTTAGTTTTAATTTCACAACGAGCGATTACACAGCTTCATTCCCTTACCCACTACAACTTGACCCCCTTACCTCATATGAGGCATCTTTATTGTCGATGGAAACTTATAATACCTTGTTTAATATCACAGAGAAAAACAACAAGTTTAGTTATAATCCAGGAAGTGGATATAAAACTATAACCGTTTCACCTGGAGCTTACGAGATTTCTCAAATATCTTCAGAAGTCTCTCGCCTTATGAAAGAAAAAGGTGATGAACCAAAAAATATTGTAATAGATATTCAAAAACACACTTCAAAATCAACTATTAAACTTAAAAATAATTGTAAAGTTGATTTCACGATTGAAAATTCGTTTAGAGAGCTATTGGGTTTCTCTTCAAAAAAGATTGAAAATAACGGGACGTTTTACAGTGATAATGTTATCCAAATATCCTCCGGTATAAATTCAGTATTAATTCATTGTGATTTGATTGATGGTGCTTATAACGATGGAATAAGAACAAATACAATATTTTCATTCAGTGCATACTCAACCCCGATTGGTTATAAATTTAATATGGAACCAAAAAATCTTGTCTATTTACCTGTGTCAGGAAAAACCATATACAGAGTAAATTTTAGGATAACCGACCAAGATAATCGTATGATATCCTTTAATGATGAAATTATATCCATCAGAATTCACCTACGTGAAGTTTTTCAATAAATAAATAATGGTTATTGTGAGAAAACACGAGTTGGGAAAATATAAAATAATTACAGGGGAGGGCATGTTCCTTTCACCAGACTATACAAGGTATGTGGGTAGAGGATACTATAAACCTAAGAGACAACGAGGTGTAGGTCATCAATTTCGAAATAAAGGAGATGGGATAATTGATACTCTAATGGGTATTGGTTCAACCATCCTTAAACATAAAGACCTAATTGGTTCAACTGCTTCTGCCGTGGGCTCCGTTGCGGGTGCTATAAAGAGTACAAAAGATGCTCAAAAGGAGTCTCATAAATTACAAGCAATCAAAGAAATAAAAAAAGGTAAAACTCAACTATCTTCACAAGAACGACAAAAAATCATTAAAATAATTGGGTCAGGGTTTCAACAATTTTAATGCTATATAAATACAAGTATGGAAGCGATTGATAGTATCTATGATTTGGATGATACGATTATCATTTCAAACTCCACTAAAAAGGAAGACTATTTTAAGGTAAATGCTATAACAGGAACAGACTGGAATTCAAACGGAACAAAAAGTTTTGAAATAAATAATCAACAAACTTACTTGAATATAGCTGATAGTTTCTTGCTGTATAAATTTAAATTCACTAAGGCTGCGAATAATACTAATGCTACACTCGTAAATGATTTCTTCTGGAAAATGTTTGACAGTGTCCGCCTGTATATTGGAACACAAGAGGTTGAAGCGGTTGATTATGTCTCTGCTACATCTGAAATGATGAAATTTACACTATATTCGTTTAGTGATAGAATGGGTAAGGGAGCTGTTGAAGGTTTTATTCCTGATATGTCAACGGGTACAAACGCAGACCCTGGTTATAGTCAAAGGAAGTCAATGTATAATGATGATGCAAAAGCTGAGAATAGTTTTACCGTAGCAGTACCTCTGAAAGGTATATTTTGATTTTGTGATTATGATAAAGTTTTGTATGGGCTTAAAATTAGATTTCAACTACAAAGGAATGATAATGTAAATAGATTGCTTTTTGGGGATGAAAATGCTTTTGGAGAAAATAATAAATTTGTTATTAATGATTTGTGTTGGTATATCAGTGAATATACTCCTAATCTTAAAACGGAAGAGATGTTAAATAGAAGACTTAACTCAAAGAAACCGCTAAATGTATCATACCTTAAAAGAAGATGTCAACACGTTAAACTGGAACACACTACCTACACTTGGAATTTGGGTGTTCTTCAAGGAAAGCCACGATACCTCTGGCTCATTTTAAAAAAACCAGATGGAGAGGACGGTACTAATAAGAATAATGCCCTGAGTGATAATGCTAAGGTGAAACAACTTCGGGTTTCTCTTGATGGCACATTTTATCCGCGAGATAGATTGGAAATTGATTGGGAAAAAAATGATTATGCGGAAGCCTACAAGTCCTACCAAAAGGTGTGTGAAAGTAATGGTAATAATGATCCTATTTTGGATATGGTTGCATTTCAAAAACTTTATACAATCTACGCAATTGACATGAGTTCTCAAAAGGAAACTATAACGTCAAATCGAGTGGATACTTCTCTATACATTGAAAGAGGGGAGAGTGAAGAGGTTAATGCATATTGTTTGCTTTTGGAGGAAACAGAATTACAGATTAATACAGATAATGGTGTTATGATTAATATCACATAGGTTTTTTCTCATAAATAAATGGTTGGGGTATATGTTAATCAAATCAATCTTAATAAATTAACATCTTGTATTCAAAATCAAAAGCCTTGTATTAATTAATGTTAATACAATTCAAAGAAAAGGAGCTGTAAGAATTGATGTTTTACTCACACACACACAAGTAAAAACACTAAATGATGTTGGATCACTTAAAATTAAAATGACGAAACCTATGTTAAAGAAATATTCAATAGACGAGTCAAGAGGAGGATTTCTCCCGTTTCTAATTCCGTTATTTGCTGGTTTAAGTGCGGCGGGAGCATTGACTGGTGGTATTTCAGCAGCGGTAAAAACTGCTAACGAAAGGAAGGCACAACTAAAAGCTCAAAAAGAATTGGAAAGACATAACAAGGAGTTGGAGAAACAAATTAGTGGAAGTGGTGTAATTGTAGATTTTGCTCAAAAACTTGAAAGTCTACCTGATAAAGCTAGATTGTTGGTTGGAGATATGCTTTCCTCTATCGCTCAAGCGGGTGTTAAACTAACTAAACGGGGTAATGGATTGTATCTTTCTCATAAATAAATGGATAAATGGTTTAAACAATTTGGAAAGAATACAACGTCAAATATAGAACTAGCTAAGTATTGTAAAACACTAAAAATTGATAATGTGGTTATTTGTATGAGAGATGAATTAATACATATAAATAAGAATACAAAGAATATTATTATGAATTTAGACACACAGAATGGTTCTCATTGGGTTTGTATTCATAATAGTCAGGATAAATATTATTTTGATAGTTATGGTATGCCACCACCTGTTGAAGTAATACAATTCTTACAGAATGGTGTTTATCAAACATTTCAAGTTCAAGAAATTAATTCTAAATGTTGTGGTCAATTATGTTTATATGTATTATTTCAACTCAACAATAATGAAAATTTTTATGATATCATTTTTAATCTAATATAAATGACTTATGTTGGAAAAGATGGTTCTATCTTTGGAAAATCCTCTCAGGATATTGATTTATCAAATTATTATACAAAGGCACAGGCTGAACGACAAAAATATAGTGTAAGTAAAAATATTAATATGAAGAATACTTATAAATTAATCAATTATCCAAACCCTACAGATGCGAATGACTTAATTAGATTAAGTGATTTATCACAATATATATTTTTAAAGAAAACAGCACGTTTTGTTAAACAAGTAAAATTTACAACCACAACACCTGGTTATACTGACCATACACCTTTCCTCATTGAATTTAACTACCTGCTTACAATTGAATTTTATAAAGAAGGACATATAGTTAATATGCGAATTAATAAATGGGGGTACGATATGCCTGATTTAGGGTATAATTGGTCTTTTTCAATAAACATAGAAGACCTACATGATTTGAATCAGTCTCGTAAAGAAGAATATTATCCACTTGGTGAGGATATGGATTTATGTGGAAGTACAATTAATAAACAACAAATACATGGTTTTAAGAAAAGAAAAATATATGATAGTATAGCGATGGTTAGCATGACAAAGAAGGAAGGTCATGAGATAAGGATAGAAAGCCGAGGAATACAAACCGATTTGGTAGTGGGAAGATGGGGTGGTATTACCTGTCATAATATTAATCTCACATATATTTCTGATACATAAATGGCAGGAAGAAGACTACAAGAGAATTATAATTTTTGTATTCAAGGATACCTACAAGAAAAGGGTGCTCGGTATTACATACCTTATGATTTGGAGCATATACATGGGAATTTTGTCATAAAAAACTGGCCTTATACTGATATTGTTAAACCCACAAATAGAGACTTGTTTAAAGTATTAAATAAAAATGAACTTCTCAAAGTTATGAAATATAAAACTCTTTTAGAAATCGTCAACAAATCTTATTGGTATCCTATTATGAGAAAAATAATTATAGATACAAGAATATCTCAAAATCCAGATGAGTATATGTATAATATTCTTTGGGGTTTAAACTCAAGGGTAGCAAGGGATGAGGAAGGAGTTGAAGAAGAGAAGGAGAAAAGAGAGAAAAGAGAGAAGGAGGAGAGGGAACAAAGAGAGAGGGAGGAGAGGGAGATGGAAATCAGAGCGATTCAAAAAAGAGTGGATGTATTACAGCAAGAAGATCAATCTCAACTCACCGAAGAGGAAAATAAAGAAAGAATGAATGCTGTGAAAATATTGATATCAAAAATTGCTAAGATAAATGAGGAAGGAGTTAAAGAAGAGAAGGAGGAAAGAGAGAAAAAGGAGAAGGAGGAAAAGATTATGTGATTGATGATATGATGTTGGTGTCATTGACTTTAGTTAGTTTTTATTTGTAAATAAATGGAGGAGAGAGTGAAGGCATTCCTTAGGATTCTTTATGTTTTAAAAATAAAGATTGAAATGTATATGTTGAAAACCAAAAAGGTTTTGATACTCTGTCGGAATTTTTCTGATAAATAAATATGAGTTATTGTCTCAAATGTAAAAAGAAAACTAAATCTAAAAATATCTCTTATGTTAAAGCTAAAAATAATAGAGTTTATCAAAAAGGAATATGTCAAGTGTGTGGCTCTAAAAAGTGCCAATTCATCTCACCTAAAAGAGGAGGAGATATACAAAAGTTTCTGTCAGGAAGTAAATTTACAACAACTGGAATTCCAGGGGAATTACACCTTCCAGGGTATTCTTTCTGTGGTCCAGGAACAAACTTGGATAAAAGATTAGATGAGGCTGACAATCCTAAACCTTGGTCCAGACCAAAAAATAGGGTTGATGAAGTGTGTATGAAGCATGATATTGCTTATGGGGATACCACCACATTGGATGAAAAACATGAAGCAGACAGAGAAATGTTGTATAATTTGTCTTTGATACGAAATCCGACATTGAGAGAGAAAGTTGATAGGTTTATTGTGAAAAAAATGATAAGTGTTAAATTGAAACTTGGTCTTGGTTATTTCCCAAAAAACTATTAAACTCCAATGATGTTATCAAGACTGAGGAGCTTTTGGCTAATGAATTACATAAACCTATAATCACAAAGTTTAAAAGAAGGAAAGTTTATTCTAAATACACTCACCACATATGGTCCGCTGATTTAATCGAACTAAATAATGATAAGGGCTACAGGTATGCTTTAACCGTTATTGATTTGAGGAGTAGATTTGCCTGGGTTGTCCCTTTAAAAAATAAAAGGGGTGATACTTTAATGTTAGCCTTTAAGCTAATATTTGATAGGGATAAAAGAAAACCAAAGAAACTGTGGACCGATGAGGGAACAGAGTTCTACAACAAAATATTCATGAAATTTCTTAAGGGGAAGGGTATTAAATTATACAGCACCTTTAATGAAGGAAAGGCAGTTGTTATTGAGCGTTTTAATCGTACTTTGAAAGAGAAATTATATAAAAAATTCACACAACTCGGTTCTCAAAAATGGGTGTATTTAATTCAGGATATTGTAGATAATTACAATAATACAGTTCATTCATCAACAAAATCAAAACCATCAGAAACATTTACAAAATTAGAATATGAAAAGGAGATTAATTTGAGAAAGCCCAAGTTCAAAGTTGGTGATATTGTAAGGATATACAGATGGAAAAGTCATTTTGAGAAAGGTTATACACAAAAATGGACTAATGAATTATTTAAAATCATTGATGTAATGGATACAGTCCCTTGGACCTACAAATTATATGATTTAAATGGAGAAGAAATCTTGGGTTCATTTTACTCGCAAGAATTACAAAAAACAAAGCTAATAATTCATTAAACAACATTTCTATTCACCCCACCCAGATTAGCTAATTTAATTCGTGGTAATAAATAAAAAAAAATTAAATAAATAAAAAATCATAAGCCACGCCCACACCGACCCCACCCACACCGACCCCGCTCACACAGACCCCGCCCACACAGACCCCGCCCACACAGACCCCGCCCACACAGACCCCGCCCACACCCATCACCCCCCACCCCCCGTGCGTTCCCCCACCCTTGATCCCCCCTCATCCCACCCCCACCTTCCCCACACACACAAGGGGAGGGGAGGGGTGGGATGGGGGGAATCAAGGGTGGGGGAACGCATCCTCCCCTCTAACCTTTATTCTTTTCTTGTAATTAATAATTAAATAATTCTGGACAAAGCATATATATATAAATAATATTTTAAACAAAATCTTTATATTTTGAAGACATTTTTCTTGAGGTATTACACATTTAACTTCTTCCCAGCACAAATCATCAATCTCTTCCCAACATAAGTCAAAGGTAGTTTCAACAGCAGCAGATATCTTCAGGTTTGGAATCTCTTTCTGTCAAAGGCAAGAGGGGTAAAACAAGGAGAGAAATAAATGAATGATATACCCTGAATCACCTCCCACAATGCGCAGGGATATGGTGTACCTATTCAAAACGGTGTACCCACACATTGACACACACATGGTCAAAATACAATACATACACATGCTTACCTCCACAAAATCAAGCTTAGCGTTCAGATCGTTGAGATGAAAATTAAGGATATCACAGGATGACAGGAAATAACCATTCCTATGGAGTCCAAAATCGTCCCACTCCAAGCTTTGGTCTTCGAGGCTGCAAACAAAATAAGGAGAAATTACTATGCTGAAGTAAGCTTGACAAAACATCACACACACGCACACACACACATACACACACATACACACACATACACATTCACACATACACACACACACACACACATACACACACGAACACACACAAACACATACACACATGAACACACACACACACTAAGGCAGCGTCGTTTAACACAAATGTATTAATATTTAGTATCTTACCTTGCATATGAATCTTCCAAGAACGGTGAAACAGGCAAATGGTTTAAATGCTCATTCGCCTCGTTGTAAATCTCTTTCGGAAAAACTTCATTTTCTGCCAAGACCAGGTCATTTTCAAAACCTGAATTGCTGTAATAAAAAAAAAATATCATGTCATATAAATTTAAATTAATCACATACAAAGCTCTCACCAACAGTTCAATTCTGAATGAAACTTACCCTTGTGAGTATTCTTCATCACTGGAATAAGACAAGTTGTCGTTCATCTTCGTCGATTCACAATGTTTAAAATTGAACTGAATACGGCTTTTTATAATGTAAAATGTATTCAGGGAAGAGAACTGGCTGACAGCATTTCGAGGAATCTCAAGGCGTGTGTGAAAACAGGAAACGAAACCATGAAAACTTTCTGGGAAGTTATCCAAGTCAGTGAAACAACGTCATTTCTCAAAAGCGAATAATTAATTTTAAAAAGGTTTGAGTATGGTGATGGAAGTTGGAGGAGAATTAAATTATTTCCCACGCATAAACAAATATTTGTAGGGTCGTTGTTTGAGTGGGCCAAAGATGATTCACCAGATGATATTAAGAGTAAAAGGTTAAAAGGTCCATAAGGTCAGAAGGATCACAGGTTCACACAGAAGGACCATTGTTTAAGTGGTCTAATGAATAAGGATAACATGTCAAAAGGTTAGAAGGTTCGTAAAGAACAGGGTGAGAGAAATAGAGGTGTTTAGGGGCAATGAGGGAGGGAAAGAATTAATATGGAAGTGAATGGGTCAATGTTTGAGTGGGTCAAAGATTAATCTGCCAGATGATATGTAGAAGAAGGATGATAGGTCTATAAGAGAAAACAAATATTTGTAGTGTTTGAGTGGTCTAATGAACAACAGTAAGGATAGGTACTACAGACAAAAGGTTCATAAAGATGAGGGTGGGAGAAATAGAGGTGTTTTGGGACAATGAGGGAGGGGAAAATTTAACATGTAAGTGAATGAGGATTTGCGGTGTCCCAGAACCAACATTATTACACTACTACCAGGTTTATCTCCTTATAAAACAAAACCAAGTTAATCTCCCTCTAAAACAAAACCAGGTTTATCTCCTTATAAAACAAAACCAAGTTAATCTCCCTCTAAAACAAAACCAGGTTAATCTCCTTATAAAACAAAACCAAGTTAATCTCCTTATAAAACAAAACCAGGTTTATCTCCTTATAAAACAAAACCAAGTTAATCTCCCTCTAAAACAAAACCAAGTTAATCTTCTTATAAAACAAAACCAGGTTAATCTCCCTTGAAGACAAAACCAGGTTAATCTCCTTATAAAACAAAACCAAGTTAATCTCCCTCAAAGACAAAAGCAGGTTAATCTCCATCAAGGACAAACCAAGTTAATCTCCCTCGAAGACAAAACCAAGTTGATCTTCTTATAAAACAAAACCAGGTTAATCTCCCTTGAAGACAAAACCAAGTTAATCTCCATCTAAGACAAAACCAAGTTAATCTCCCTCTAAGACAAAACCAGGTTAATCTCCCTCGAAGACAAAACCAAGTTAATCTCCCTCGAAGACAAACCAGGTTAATCTCCCTCGAAGACAAAACCAAGTTAATCTCCATCTAAGACAAAACCAAGTTAATCTCCCTCTAAGACAAAACCAGGTTAATCTCCCTCGAAGACAAAACCAAGTTAATCTCCCTCGAAGACAAACCAGGTTAATCTCCCTCGAAGACAAAACCAAGTTAATCTCCATCTAAGACAAAACCAAGTTAATCTCCCTCGAAGACAAACCAGGTTAATCTCCCTCGAAGACAAAACCAAGTTAATCTCCCTCTTGGACAAACCAGGTTAATCTCCCTCTAAGACAAAACCAACTTAATCTCCCTCGTAGACAAAACCAAGTTAATCTCCCTCGAAGACAAAACCAAGTTAATCTCCCTCTTGGACAAACCAGGTTAATCTCCCTCTAAGACAAAACCAAGTTAATCTCCCTCGAAGACAAAACCAAGTTAATCTACCTTTAAGACAAAACCAAGTTAATCTCCCTCTAAGAAAAAAACCAAGTTAATCTCCCTCTAAGACAAAACCATGTTAATCTCCCTCTAAGACAAAACCAAGTTAATCTCCCTCAAAAACAAAACCAAGTTAATCTCCCTCTAAGACAAAACCAAGTTAATCTCTCTCTAAGACAAAACCAAGTTAATCTCCCTCGAAGACTCTAAAGACTCTTAACTCTAAAATTAAGTATGAAGTGTTGTAGAATTCGTATCGTTTATAATATCTTTAAAATGTTGATATAAAATGTTTATATAAAATGTTTATATAAAATGTTGATATAAAATGTTTATATAAAATGTTTATATAAAATGTTGATATAAAATGTTGATATAAAATGTTTATATAAAATGTTGATATAAAATGTTTATATAAAATGTTTATATAAAATGTTTATATAAAATGTTGACATACAATGTTGATATAAAATGTTGACATAAAATGTTTATATAAAATGTTTTTCTAAAATGTTTATATTAAATGTTAAAAATGTTGATATAAAATGTTGATATAAAATGTTGATGTAAAATGTTGATATAAAATGTTGATATAAAATGTTGATATAAAATGTTGATATAAAATGTTGATATAAAATGTTTACATAAAATGTTGATATAAAATGTTGATATAAAATGTTGATATAAAATGTTTATATAAAATGTTTATATAAAATGTTGATATAAAATGTTTATATAAAATGTTGATATAAAATGTTTATATAAAATGTTGATATAAAATGTTTATATAAAATGTTTATATAAAATGTTGATATACAATGTTTATATAAAATGTTGATATAAAATGTTTATATAAAATGTTGATATAAAATGTTTATATAAAATGTTGATATACAATGTTTATATAAAATGTTTATATAAAATGTTGATATAAAATGTTGATATAAAATGTTGATAAAAAATGTTTATATAAAATGTTGATATAAAATGTTGATAAAAAATGTTTATATAAAATGTTTATATAAAATGTTGATATAAAATGTTTATATAAAATGTTGATATAAAATGTTGATATAAAATGTTGATATAAAATGTTTATATAAAATGTTGATATAAAATGTTTATATAAAATGTTTATATAAAATGTTGATATAAAATGTTGATATAAAATGTTGATAAAAAATGTTTATATAAAATGTTGATATAAAATGTTGATATAAAATGTTGATATAAAATGTTGATATAAAATGTTGATATAAAATGTTGATATAAAATGTTTACATAAAATGTTTATATAAAATGTTTATATAAAATGTTGATATAAAATGTTTATATAAAATGTTGAGATACAATGTTTATATAAAATGTTGATCTAAAATGTTGATATAAAATGTTTATATAAAATGTTGATATAAAATGTTTATATAAAATGTTTATATAAAATGTTGATATAAAATGTTTATATAAAATGTTGATATGAAATGTTTACATAAAATGTTTATATAAAATGTTTATATAAAATGTTGATATACAATGTTTATATAAAATGTTTATATAAAATGTTGAGATACAATGTTTATATAAAATGTTGATCTAAAATGTTTATATAAAATGTTTATATAAAATGTTGATATAAAATGTTTATATAAAATGTTGATATAAAATGTTTATAAAAAATGTTGATATAAAATGTTGATATAAAATGTTGATATAAAATGTTGATATAAAATGTTTATATAAAATGTTGATATAAAATGTTGATATAAAATGTTTATATAAAATGCTGAGATAAAATGTTGATGTAAAATGTTTATATAAAATGTTGATATAAAATGTTGATATAAAATGTTGATATAAAATGCTGATAAACTGCTTGAGTAAAATGGCCGTCAATGTTATGAATAGTTTTCGTTTGTTTTTTTGTGCGTTTTTATGTTATTCCTTCACAGCCGAACTGAAGTAAGGTACCAAACAAGCCCCAAATGTTGAGTGTAGGTAATCCAGAATGCGGCCAAGGTTTTCAGGTTCCGCTCGTTGTCCTTGATGTGGCTTTTGAGACCACCAAAGGCCGTTATACACAGTGTACACACAGTGTACACCAAAGCCGTTATACACAGTGTACACCAAAGCCGTTACACACAGTGTACACCAAAGCCGTTACACACAGTGTACACCAAAGGCCGTTATACACAGTGTGCACCAAAGCCGTTACACACAGTGTACACCAAAGGCCGTTATACACAGTGTGCACCAAAGCCGTTACACACAGTGTACACCAAAGGCCGTTATACACAGTGTACACCAAAGCCGTTACACACAGTGTACACCAAAGCCGTTACACACAGTGTACACCAAAGGCCGTTATACACAGTGTGCACCAAAGCCGTTACACACAGTGTACACCAAAGGCCGTTATACACAGTCACCAAAGCCGTTACACACAGTGTACACCAAAGCCGTTACACACAGTGTACACCAAAGGCCGTTATACACAGTGTACACCAAAGCCGTTACACACAGTGTACACCAAAGCCGTTACACACAGTGTACTCCAAAGGCCGTTATACACAGTGTGCACCAAAGCCGTTACACACAGTGTGCACCAAAGCCGTTATACACAGTGTGCACAAAGTGTGCACCAAAGGCCGTTATACACAGTGTGCACACAGTGTGCACCAAAGTCCATTATACACAGTGTACACCAAAGGCCGTTATACACAGTGTACACCAAAGGCCGTTATACACAGTGTGCACCAAAGGCCGTTATACACAGTGTACACCAAAGGCCGTTATACGCAGTGTGCACCAAAGGCCGTTATACACAATGTACACCAAAGCAGTTATACACAGTGTACACCAAAGCCGTTATACACAGTGTGCACCAAAGGCCGTTATACACAGTGTACACCAAAGGCCGTTATACACAGTGTGCACACAGTGTACACCAAAGCCGTTATACACAGTGTACACCAAAGCCGTTATACACAGTGTACACCAAAGGCCGTTATACACAGTGTGCACCAAAGGCCGTTATACACAGTGTGCACCAAAGGCCGTTATACACAGTGTACACCAAAGGCCGTTATACACAGTGTGCACCAAAGGCCGTTATACACAATGTACACCAAAGCCGTTATACACAGTGTACACCAAAGCCGTTATACACAATGTACACCAAAGCCGTTATACACAGTGTACACCAAAGCCGTTATACACAGTGTACACCAAAGCCGTTATACACAATGCACACCAAAGCCGTTATACACAGTGTGCACCAAAGCAGTTATACACAGTGTACACCAAAGGCCGTTATACACAGTGTACACCAAAGGCCGTTTTACACAGTGTACACCAAAGCCGTTATACACAGTGTGCACCAAAGCCGTTATACACAGTGTACACCAAAGCCGTTATACACAGTGTGCACCAAAGCCGTTATACACAATGCACACCAAAGCCGTTATACACAGTGTACACCAAAGCCGTTACACACAGTGTACACCAAAGCCGTTATACACAATGCACACCAAAGCCGTTATACACAATGCACACCAAAGCCGTTATACACAGTGTACACCAAAGCCGTTATACACAGTGTACACCAAAGCCGTTATACACAATGCACACCAAAGCCGTTATACACAATGCACACCAAAGCCGTTATACACAGTGTGCACCAAAGCCGTTATACACAATGCACACCAAAGCCGTTATACACAATGCACACCAAAGCCGTTATACACAGTGTACACCAAAGCCGTTATACACAGTGTACACCAAAGCCGTTATACACAGTGTGCACCAAAGCCGTTATACACAGTGTACACCAAAGCCGTTATACACAATGCACACCAAAGCCGTTATACACAATGTACACCAAAGCCGTTATACACAATGTACACCAAAGTCGTTATACACAGTGTACACCAAAGCCGTTATACACAATGTACACCAAAGCCGTTATACACAATGTACACCAAAGCCGTTATACACAATGTACACCAAAGCCGTTATACACAATGCACACCAAAGCCGTTATACACAATGTACACCAAAGCCGTTATACACAATGCACACCAAAGCCGTTATACACAATGTACACCAAAGCCGTTATACACAATGTACACCAAAGCCGTTATACACAATGTACACCAAAGCCGTTTCCACAGTGTGCACCAAAGGCCGTTATACACCGTTATACACCAAAGCCGTTATACACAATGTCCACCAAAGCCGTTATACACAATGTACACCAAAGCCGTTATTCACAGTGTATACGAAAGCCGTTATACACAGTGTACACCAAAGCCGTTATACACAGTGTACACCAAAGCCGTTATACACAGTGTACACCAAAGCCGTTACACACAGTGTACACCAAAGCCGTTATACACAGTGTACACCAAAGCCGTTACACACAGTGTACACCAAAGCCGTTACACACAGTGTACACCAAAGCCGTTATACACAATGTACACCAAAGCCGTTATTCACAGTGTATACGAAAGCCGTTATACACAGTGTACACCAAAGCCGTTATACACAGTGTACACCAAAGCCGTTATACACAGTGTACACCAAAGCCGTTACACACAGTGTACACCAAAGCCGTTATACACAGTGTACACCAAAGCCGTTATACACAGTGTACACCAAAGCCGTTATACACAGTGTACACCAAAGCCGTTATACACAGTGTGCACCAAAGCCGTTATACACAGTGTACACCAAAGCCGTTATACACAGTGTACACCAAAGCCGTTATACACAGTGTACACCAAAGCCGTTATACACAGTGTACACCAAAGCCGTTATACACAGTGTACACCAAAGCCGTTATACACAGTGTACACCAAAGCCGTTATACACAGTGTGCACCAAAGCCGTTATACACAGTGTGCACCAAAGCCGTTATACACAGTGTACACCAAAGCCGTTATACACAGTGTACACCAAAGCCGTTATACATAGTGTACCTTTTCAATGTCCTCCACGTTGGTCGCGACCTCTGCCAAAAACCCCTCTCCCGGGCTCCGAATAATGATCATTAAATTAATTGATTTGCGAGGAACAGATGTTTGAAACAACGGTTTCCATGTCCAGATGTGTTTGTGTGTGCGTGTGTCTCTGTGTGTGTGTGTGTGTGTGTGTGTGTGTGTGTGTGTGTGTGTGTGTGTGTGTTTGTGTGTGTGTGTGTGCTTGTGTCGAGGTGTGTGCTTGAGACAAGGGTCGCCTGTACACTCATTTACATGTGTTCCAATCGTGCTTGTGCGTTTGTTTGTATTTCCAGATAAAGAGAGACTTGTTGATCGTAAATCAGCGTCTTTGAATATGGAGCAAAGCGAGCGTGAGGTCCCTTTATGGTGTGTATGTGTGTGTGTGTGTTTGTATGTGTGTGTGTGTGTGTGTGTTTGTATGTGTGTGTGTGTGTGTTTGTGTGTGTGTGTGTGTGTGTTTGTATGTGTGTGTGTGTGTGTGTGTGTGTGTGTGTATGTTTGTATGTGTGTGTGTGTGTGTGTGTGTGTTTGTATGTGTGTGTGTGTGTGTGTGTTTGTGTATGTGTGTGTTTGTATGTGTGTGTGTGTGTGTGTGTGTGTGTGTGTGTGTGTGTGTGTGTGTGTGTGTGTGTTTGTGTGTGTGTGTCTCTTTGTGTGAGTGACGCACTTACCAGCCGCCCGCACACTGATCCGGACAAGTGTGCAGAGAGAGAGCAAGACCAGCACCGGAGTCCGCATCGTGCATGCAAAAGGACGAACAATCCGTGCGGCACAAAGACTCGGCTATGTGCAGCCAGGCTCGGTGCAGCCTCCCCGCTCGATGGCTAAACAAGATTGATGAGGGAACCACGAGTGGTCTGCTTCAGGCCGTGCACCGCCCTTTCCCTCCCCTGTGCCCCCCCCCCCCTACCTCCTGTTGCATTATCCCCCAACTCTCCAACATCCTTCGAACATCCATTAAAACCCTCACAGCTCAGGAGAGATGCCGATGAATAGCTAGGAAAAACCCATGAGAGCTGTGAGCCCACGATTTCGGCTTCACAACCCAAACCCACCGCGCAACAACTAGTACTTGGGGTCGATGAAAATCATCCTCACATGTAATAAATGTGTCACAAAGCGGAATTGGTGGAGTTTCTGTGCAAACAGATTCCTATTACCCTACATATTTAATTAGCCATCACCACCATCATCATCCTCACGACACAACAAATACCAGGAATTTTGGGTTAAAAATAAAAACGTTGACATGTCATGGACTTTTGTGGGTATCTTCAAATGCCCATTTGGACACGACACTGTCACAACAGGGTAAGAAACGAGAATGACAATGAGGGAGAAAGATAACTTTTACAAAACAAACCACAAACCGAACATCCTATCGGAGTAGAGCACATGGTGGTGTGCCCATCGATCTTGTCTCCATGCACCGTTCCGACACCTGCCCATGGTGAGGAATTATAACCTGCAAAATAAACAATATAACCTGTATAATATAACCACTACAACCTGTTAAATAACCAATATAACCTGTCAAATAACCAATATAACCAGTATAATATAACCACTATAACCTGTTAAATAAACATTATAACCAATATAACCACTATAACCTGTTAAATAAACATTATAACCAATTAAATAACTAATATAACCTGTTAAATAATTAATATAACCTGTTAAATATGCAATACAACCTGTTAAATAACGAATATAACCTGTTGAATAACTAATATTACCTATATACTATAACTGCTATAACCTGTTAAATAAACAATGTAACCTGTTAAATAACCAATATAACCTGCATAATATAACCACTATAACCTGCTAAATAAACAATATAACATGTTAAATAACCAATATATCCTGTATAATATAACCACGAAAACCTGTTAAATAAACAATATAACCTGTTAAATAACCAATATAACCTGTATAATATAACCACTATAACATGTTAAATAAACAATATAACCTGTTAAATAACCAATATAACCTGTATAATATAACCACTATAACATGTTAAATAAACAATATAACCTGTTAAATAACCAATATAACTTGCATAATATAACCACTATAACCTGTTAAATAAACAATATAACCTGTTAAATAACCAATATAATAAAGCGCGGTGTTACGCGCGCTACTTGTAAGCAAGGAGGAAGCGGACAACGCGGCAATTTGTAAGAGTCTTTATTTCAAGAGCTCACTGTAACACTGAGCTGCTCAGGGCTGCACGCCCCGTGTATATCGTGAGGCCACGCCTCTCTCCCTGGCGTGGCCCACCCCCACTTGGTGTGCGGGGTGATGTCACCACGTCAGTGCTTTCGTGTCCGCCACACGCGCCCCCCCAGAATCCCCGCGCATCTGAAGGGTCAGTTTGCGGGGCAAACGGATGACCCGGCCGAAGCGCCCCCTGGCGACTGGCGGCGTCTGGGATGCAGGGATGCCATCTGGGATGCCTCCGGCTGCAGGACCGGGGGGTGGCGTGGCGGCGGGGCTGGGCGGTGCCGGGGGTCCGCCCGCAGAGGGGCGGCCCCAACGCGGGGGTCGGGCCACTGGCGGTGGATGGTCCACGTCGAGGTGGGCCGGCTTGATGCGGTCCACAGAAACGCGGTCAGGAGTACCGCCGATGTCCAGGGTGAAGTGCTTCACCCCGGTCTCCAGCACGCGGAAAGGCCCGTCGTACGGGGGCCGCAGTGGTGTCCGGTGGGCATCGTGGCGGACGAAGACGCACTCCGCCGTGCGAAGCTCCGGGGCGACGTGCGTCGGTGGGTGCCCGTGGCTTGCCGTTGGCACCGGGGCGAACCTCTGGGCGTTCTCCTGCAGAGCGGAGCGCTGCTGTGCTGCGGACCATGGTGCCGTGGAGTCGGGGAGGAACTCGCCCGGCACCCGCAGCGGTTACCCGAAGACCAACTCCGCCGCGGATGTGCGCAGGTCCTCCTTGGGTGCCGTCCGGAGGCCCAGCAGGACCCAGGGGAGCCTGTCGACCCAGCCGCCGTCGCGGAGGGTGGCCCGGAGCGCGGCCTTCAATGAGCGGTGAAATCGCTCGCACAGGCCATTAGCCTGGGGGTGGTAGGCCGTGGTTCGGTGCAGCCGGACCCCGAGCCCCCGCGCGACCGCCCCTAGAGCTCCGAGGTGAACTGGGGGCCGCGGTCGGACGAGATGTCTGAGGGGGCACCGAACCGGGCGACCCAGGTGGCGATGAACGCCTGCCCGACGTCCGCCGCCGTCGTTGACGCCAAGGGCACGGCCTCCGGCCACCGGGTGGTGCGGTGCACCATGGTGAGGACGTGGGTGAAACCCCGCGAGGGGGGCAGAGGTCACACCAGGTCCACGTGGACGTGGTCAAACCGGCGTCCAGCACCGTAAACGGGGCCAATGGGGCCTGGGTGTGCCGGTGCACCTTGGCGCACTGGCACACGAGGCACGTCCTGGCCCAGCCGCGGACGGCCTTCCGGAGGCCATGCCAGACGAATTTGTCGGCGATCAACCTCTGGGAGGCCCTCGTGCCCGGGTGGGACAGGCCGTGGATGGCGTCAAACACCTGGCGCTGCCAGCCCGCGGGCACGATGGGGCGAGGCCGCCCGAGGGAGACGTCGCACAAGAGGGCTGTGCCCGCGCCGTCGAACGGCACCTCGGTGACGCGGAGGCCCATGACGGCGGTCCACAAGGCCTGGACGTCGGGGTCAGCGGCCTGGTCCGCTGCCATCCGGGCATAGTCAATGCCGAAGTGGACTGCGTGGGCGACGGCCCGGGAAAGGCAATCCGCCACCGGGTTGTCCTTCCCCGCGACATGCCGGATGTCCATCGTGTACTCGGACACGGCCGAGAGGTGACGCTGCTGCCGGGCCGACCACGGCTCGGTGACCTTGCCCATCAAGAAGACCAGCGGCTCGTGGTCGACGAAGGCCGTGAACGCACGGCCCTCGAGCAGGTACTGTAACGGCGTTCGGGCAGGCGAAGCTGCCGGCTAAAGAACGCCAGCGGTTGCCAAGCTCCACGCACCCATTGCTCGTGCACCGCACCCACCGCGTAGTCCGAGGCGTCGGTGATGAGGGCGATCGGTGCATCGGGCGCCGGGTGCGTGAGCATGGTGGTGTTAGCCAAGGCGAGCTTCGCGCCCGTGAACGCCGCGTCCATCTGCTCGGTCCAGGTAACGTCGCCTTTGCCCGGCTTACCTCGAAGAGCTTCGTGCAGGGGGCGCAGGAGCTGGGCGATACGGGGCAGGACCCGATGGTAAAAGTTCACCATGCCCAGGAACTCCTGCAGCCCCTTGATCATGCGGGGGCGCGGAAACCCCTTCACCGCCTCCACCTTGGCCGGCAGGGGGACGGCTCCGTGGCTGGTGACGCGGTGCCCCAGAAAATCGAGTTCGGCGACGCCGAACCGGCACTTTGCGGGGTTCACAATCAGGCCATGCTGGCCCAGGCGTTCGAAGAGCGTGCGGAGGTGGTGAAGGTGCTCTTCACGGGATGCGCTGGCAACAAGGATATCGTCCATGTAGACGTATACAAAATCCAAGTCGCGCAGGACGCTGTCCATCAGCCGCTGGAACGCCTGAGCCGCATTCTTCAGACCGAAGGGCATCCGCAGGAATTCGAAGAGTCCGAACGGCGTGATGACCGCTGTCTTCGGGACGTCCTCCGGCCTGACGGGGACCTGATGGTAGCCGCGTATGAGGTCCACCTTCGAGAAGAAGGACATGCCCGCCAAACGGGTGGAAAAGTCCTGAATGTGGGGGACGGGGTAGCGGTCGGGGGTGGTGGCGTCATTGAGACGGCGATAGTCCCCGCACAGTCGCCATCCCCCGCCGGGCTTCGGCACGATGTGCAGCGGCGACGCCCAAGCACTCTCCGAGCGCCGAACGATGCCGAGTCGCTCCAGGGTAGCGAACTCCGCTTTTGCTACCGCCAGCTTCATCGGCTCGAGGCAGCGTGCCCGGGCATAGACCGGTGGCCCGACGGTGGGGATGTGATGGGCCACCCCGTGCTTGACGGCCCCCGCCGAGAAGGTGGGCCGCGTGAGGGCCGGGAAACCGGTGAGGAGGCAGGTGAATTCGTCCGCTGCCGGAAGCGTACAGATGAACGTGGCCGGAACCGAACCGTTCGGCAAGCCACTTGGCAAGCCGCTCGGTGAGCTGCTCAGTGGTCTGCTCGCCGAGCTGGGCAGCGCACAAGCGAGCGAGCTGAACGTCTCGGCCTGGACAAGACGTCTGTGCTTTACGTCGACCAGGAGCCCATTTGCGCACAGGAAGTCCGCGCCAAGCAATGCCATGGGCACGTCGGCGGTGACGAACGACCATCGGAAAACCTGCCCTCCGAACCGCAGAGAGAGGCAGTGTTTTCCGTACGTACGGATGGGCGTCCCATTCGCGGCAAGCAGCGCGGGGCCCCCGCCCGCGGCGTGCTTGTCCGACGTACCGGCAGGAACGACACTCACCTGTGCTCCTGTGTCGCACAGGTAACGGCGCCCAGATAAGGTGTCCGTGATGAACAGCAGGCTGTTCGAACGGCCGGCGCTCATTGCCACTATCGAGCGCCAGCCCGGGCGTTTCCCGACCTGTCGAAGGAGCATGGCGGATGACACTGTCGAGCCTCGTGGCTGAACTTGGCGTGGAACCAGCACCAGGTGGTGGAGCTGGAGGAGCGCGGCTGGCTCCGCCAGGCCGGTGGAGCCGGCGGTTTTCCCCGCGGTGGCGGTTTTCGCCGCGGCGGTGGGCGGGGCGTGGCGGCGGCCACGAGGTGCATATCAACATGCTGTGTATGCTGTGTAAGCTGATGCTGTGAATCAGCATCGGCCTCGGGATCCACGAGGTGGGCAGCAGCATCAGCCTCGAGATCCGCGACGGCCGCACCGACTCTCGCCCGCGTGTCCGAAGCCGCGAAGTACCTGTCCGCCTCGGCGGCCAATGCTCGGGGTTCCGTTGGCACGGTCCCAGCCAACGCGAGGCGTACCTGTGCTGGAAGTTGGCGACGGAAAAGCGCCCGGAATAGAGAACCGGGGGCTTCGTCGCCCAACAGCGACAGCATATGGTCCATTCGGACCGACGGGCGCGTGTCGCCGAGCTCGGGGAGATCCAGGAGGCGGTCGGCCCGTGCGTCCTCCGTGAGGCCAAACGTGGCGAGGAGCAGCCGCTTGAGTGCCTCGTACTTGTGGCCGTCCGGTGGGTGGCGAAGGACGGACACAACTCGAGCGGCCGTGCCGGGCCCGAGGGAGGCGACGACGTGGCAGTAGCTCGTGTCGTCGCCGGTGAGGTGCCGAAGCTGAAACTGGGCTTCGGCTTGGACGAATCAAACTTCGGCCTGGGCCTCCCAAAATTCGGGAAGTTTAACCGACATCACGTTGTTGGCCATGGCAATGGCGTCATGTTTGGAAGGATCGCTACGGCAGATCCAACGTCGAGGTCACCAATAAAGCGCGGTTTTACTCGCGCTACTTGAAAGCAAGGAGGAAGCGGACAACGCGGCAATTTGTAAGAGTCTTTATTTCAAGAGCTCACTGTAACACTGAGCTGCTCAGGGCTGCGCGCCCGTGTATATCGTGAGGCCACGCCTCTCTCCCTGGCGTGGCCACCCCCACATGGTGTGCGGGGTGATGTCACCACGTCAGTGCTTTCGTGTCCGCCACAATAACCTGTATAATATAACCACTATAACCTGTTAAATAAACAATATAACCTGTTAAATAACCAATATATCCTGTATAATATAACCACTATAACCTGTTAAATAAACAATATAACATGTTAAATAACCAATATATCCTGTATCATATAACCACTATAACCTGTTAAATAAACAATATAACCTGTTAAATAACCAATATAACCTGTATAATATAACCACTATAATCTGTTAAATAAACAATATAACATGTTAAATAACCAATATAACCTGTATACAAAACCACTATAACCTGTTAAATAAACAATATAACATGTTAAATAACCAATATAACCTGTATACTATAACCTGTTAAATAAACAATATAACATGTTAAATAACCAATATATCCTGTATAATATAACCACTATAATCTGTTAAATAAACAATGTAACCTGTTAAATAACCAATATAACCTGTATAATATAACCACTATAACCTGTTAAATAATCAATATAACCTGTTAAATAACCAATATAACCTGTATAATATAACCACTATAACCTGTATAATATAACCACTATAACCTGTTAAATAAACAATATAACCTGTATAATATAACCACTATAACCTGTTAAATAAACAATATAACATGTTAAATAACCAATATAACCTGTATTATATAACCACTATAACCTGTTACATAAACGATATAACCTGTTAAATAACTAATATAACCTGTATAATATACCCACTATAACTTGTATAATATAACCAATATAACATGTATAATATAACGAATATAACCTGTATAATATAACCAATATAACATGTATAATATAAAGAATATAATCTGTATAATATAACCAATATAACATGTATAATATAACGAATATAACCTGTATAATATAACCAATATAACATGTATAATATAACGAATATAGCCTGTATAATATAACCAATATAACATGTTAAATAAACAATATCACCTGTTAAATTACCAATATATAACCTGTTAAATAAACATTATAACCCGTTAAATAACTAATATAACCAGTATAATATAACTAATATAACCTGTTAAATAAACAATATAACCTGTTAAATTACTAATATAACCTGTTGAATAAACATTATAATGCGTTAAATAACTCATATAACCAGTATAATATAACTAATATAACCTGTTAAATAAACAATATAACACGTTAAATAACTAATATAACCTGTTAAATAAACATTATGACCTGTTAAATGAACAATATAACCTGTTAAATAACTAATATAACCTTTTAAATAACCCATATAACATGTATAACACAAACAATACAACCTGCTAAATAACCAATATAACCTGTTTAATAACCAATACAACCTGTATAATATAACCAATATAACCTGTTTAATATAACCTGTTTAATAACCAATATAACCTTAATAATATAACCAGTAAAACCTGTTTAATACAATATAACCAATATAACCTGTTTAATAACCAATATAACCTGTATAATATAACCAATATAACCTGTTTAATAACCAATATAACCTGTATAATAAAACCAATATAACCTGTTTAATTTAACCAATATAACCTGTTTAATAACCAATATAACCTGTTTAATAACCAATATAACCTGTATAATATAACCAATATAACCTGTTTAATATAACCAAAAGATTGGACTCCCACACCTGTCTTCACCCATGTATGTATCAGCCTGTACCTGTCTTTGCCGATGAATGTACCAGCCAGTACCTGTCTTCACCCATGAATGTATCAGCCAGTACCTGTGTTTGCCCATGAATGTACCAGCCAGTACCTGTCTGCGCCCATTAATGTATCAGCCAGTACCTTTCTTCACCCATGAATGTATCAGCCAGTACCTGTGTTTGCCCATGAATGTATCAGTCAGTACCTGTCTTCGCCCATGAATGTATCAGCCAGTACCTGTGTTTGCCCATGAATGTATCAGTCAGTACCTGTTTTCGCCCATGAATGTATCAGCCAGTACCTGTGTTTGACCATGAATGTACCAGTCAGTACCTGTCTTCACCCATGAATGTACCAGTCAGTACCTGTCTTCACCCATGAATGTATCAGTCAGTACCTTTCTTCACCCATGAATGTATCAGCCAGTACCTGTGTTTGCCCATTAATGAATCAGCCAGTACCTATCTTCACCCATGAATGTATCAGCCAGTACCTGTCTTCACCCATAAATGTACCAGCCAGTACCTGTCTTTGCCCATGAATGTATCAGCCAGTACCTTTCTTCACCCATAAATGTACCAGCCAGTACCTGTCTTTGCCCATTAATGTATCAGCCAGTACCTTTCTTCACCCATGAATGTATCAGTCAGTACCTGTGTTTGCCCATGAATGTATCAGCCAGTACCTGTGTTCACCCATGAATGCATCAGCCAGTACTTGTCCACCCATGAATGTATCAGGCAGTACCTGTGTTTGACCATGAATGTATCAGCCAGTACCTGTCTTCACCCATGAATGTATCAGTCAGTACCTGTGTTTGCCCATGAATGTACCAGCCAGTACCTGTCTTCGCCATGAATGTATCAGCGAGTACCTGTGTTTGCCCATGAATGTATCAGTCAGTACCTGTCTTTGCCCATGAATGTATCAGCCAGTACACCTGTCTTCACCCATGAATGCATCAGCCAGTACCTGTGTTTGCCCATGAATGTATTAGCAAGTACCTGTCTTTGCCCATGCATCCATGTTTCATGATTAGTGTTATATTGTAGTGGCTGCGTGGCTAAAGTACTCCCCTAAAAACGTAGTATTGTGGAATATACCACATTCGCATGCAGGTACGCAGCGCAATGGATAGGTGTCTGTGCTTGTCCTCCTAAAGATGCATACTTTGCGATGCAGCACCTCCTGCTGCCACTTTCCCACCACAATGTCACGAGGATGCCAAACAAATCAGAGAGTTGAAAAACAACCTGTTATTAAAATGTAACCTTTCCACGAATTTTCCAAACCGGATTTCATCATGAAATGGTCACCAGGGGGTAATTCGTCCTTGGACTCCTTTCCCCAAAAATTTTCGTTTGTTTCCTATTTTAGTCGCTCGTCCTGAAAATTACTGAGATGTGTGTTTTAGAATCGTTTTGTTGGGGTTAAGGATCGGGATGTGTGGGGTGGGCATAGTATCGCTCAAAATGTCAAAGGTAACCCCAATGTCCTCGTGTCATAGGTAACCCCAATGTCCTCGTGTCATAAGTAACCCCAATGTCCTCATGTCACAGGTAACCAAAATGACAGCGTTCAACTTCAAACTCGTCATTTATCTACATTTAGCTACATTCTATCCCTCACACCAAGATATAACCTTTCACTATTTATCTACATTTAGCCACATTCTATCCCTCTCACCACGATATAACCTTTCACTATTTATCTACATTTAGCCACATTCTATCCCTCTCACCACGATATAACCTTTCACTATTTATCTACATTTAGCCACATTCTATCCCTCTCACCACGATATAACCTTTCACTATTTATCTACATTTAGCCACATTCTATCCCTCTCACCAAGATATAACCTTTCACTATTTATCTACATTTAGCCACATTCTATCCCTCTCACCAAGATATAACCTTTCACTATTTATCAACATTTAGCCACATTCTATCCCTCTCACCAAGATATAACCTTTCACTATTTATCAACATTTAGCCACATTCTATCCCTCTCACCAAGATATAACCTTTCACTATTTATCTACATTTAGCCACATTCTATCCCTCTCACCAAGATATAACCTTTCACTATTTATCAACATTTAGCCACATTCTATCCCTCTCACCATGATATAACCTTTCACTATTTATCAACATTTAGCCACATTCTATCCCTCTCACCATGATATAACCTTTCACTATTTATCTACATTTAGCCACATTCTATCCCTCTCACCATGATATAACCTTTCACTATTTATCTACATTTAGCCACATTCTATCCCTCTCACCATGATATAACCTTTCACTATTTATCTACATTTAGCCACATTCTATCCCTCTCACCAAGATATAACCTTTCACTATTTATCTACATTTAGCCACATTCTATCCCTCTCACCATGATATAACCTTTCACTATTTATCTACATTTAGCCACATTCTATCCCTCTCACCAAGATATAACCTTTCACTATTTATCAACATTTAGCCACATTCTATCCCTCTCACCAAGATATAACCTTTCACTATTTATCAACATTTAGCCACATTCTATCCCTCTCACCACGATATAACCTTTCACTATTTATCTACATTTAGCCACATTCTATCCCTCTCACCATGATATAACCTTTCACTATTTATCTACATTTAGCCACATTCTATCCCTCTCACCATGATATAACCTTTCACTATTTATCTACATTTAGCCACATTCTATCCCTCTCACCACGATATAACCTTTCACTATTTATCTACATTTAGCCACATTCTATCCCTCTCACCATGATATAACCTTTCACTATTTATCTACATTTAGCCACATTCTATCCCTCTCACCACGATATAACCTTTCACTATTTATCTACATTTAGCCACATTCTATCCCTCTCACCACGATATAACCTTTCACTATTTATCTACATTTAGCCACATTCTATCCCTCACACCAAGATATAACCTTTCACTATTTATCTACATTTAGCCACATTCTATCCCTCTCACCATGATATAACCTTTCACTATTTATCTACATTTAGCCACATTCTATCCCTCTCACCACGATATAACCTTTCACTATTTATCTACATTTAGCCACATTCTATCCCTCTCACCACGATATAACCTTTCACTATTTATCTACATTTAGCCACATTCTATCCCTCTCACCACGATATAACCTTTCACTATTTATCAACATTTAGCCACATTCTATCCCTCACACCATGATATAACCTTTCACTATTTATCTACATTTAGCCACATTCTATCCCTCTCACCATGATATAACCTTTCACTATTTATCAACATTTAGCCACATTCTATCCCTCTCACCACGATATAACCTTTCACTATTTATCTACATTTAGCCACATTCTATCCCTCTCACCACGATATAACCTTTCACTATTTATCAACATTTAGCCACATTCTATCCCTCTCACCACGATATAACCTTTCACTATTTATCAACATTTAGCCACATTCTATCCCTCTCACCACGATATAACCTTTCACTATTTATCTACATTTAGCCACATTCTATCCCTCTCACCATGATATAACCTTTCACTATTTATCAACATTTAGCCACATTCTATCCCTCTCACCACGATATAACCTTTCACTATTTATCTACATTTAGCCACATTCTATCCCTCACACCAAGATATAACCTTTCACTATTTATCTACATTTAGCCACATTCTATCCCTCTCACCAAGATATAACCTTTCACTATTTATCTACATTTAGCCACATTCTATCCCTCTCACCATGATATAACCTTTCACTATTTATCAACATTTAGCCACATTCTATCCCTCTCACCATGATATAACCTTTCACTATTTATCTACATTTAGCCACATTCTATCCCTCTCACCACGATATAACCTTTCACTATTTATCTACATTTAGCCACATTCTATCCCTCTCACCATGATATAACCTTTCACTATTTATCTACATTTAGCCACATTCTATCCCTCTCACCATGATATAACCTTTCACTATTTATCAACATTTAGCCACATTCTATCCCTCTCACCATGATATAACCTTTCACTATTTATCTACATTTAGCCACATTCTATCCCTCTCACCATGATATAACCTTTCACTATTTATCAACATTTAGCCACATTCTATCCCTCTCACCATGATATAACCTTTCACTATTTATCTACATTTAGCCACATTCTATCCCTCTCACCATGATATAACCTTTCACTATTTATCTACATTTAGCCACATTCTATCCCTCACACCATGATATAACCTTTCACTATTTATCTACATTTAGCCACATTCTATCCCTCACACCAAGATATAACCTTTCACTATTTATCTACATTTAGCCACATTCTATCCCTCTCACCAAGATATAACCTTTCACTATTTATCTACTTTTAGCCACATTCTATCCCTCTCACCACGATATAACCTTTCACTATTTATCTACATTTAGCCACATTCTATCCCTCTCACCATGATATAACCTTTCACTATTTATCAACATTTAGCCACATTCTATCCCTCTCACCACGATATAACCTTTCACTATTTATCTACATTTAGCCACATTCTATCCCTCTCACCACGATATAACCTTTCACTATTTATTAACATTTAGCCACATTCTATCTCTCACACCAAGATATAACCTTTCACTATTTATCTACATTTAGCCACATTCTATTCCTCTCACCACGATATAACCTTTCACTATTTATCTACATTTAGCCACATTCTATCCCTCTCACCATGATATAACCTTTCACTATTTATCAACATTTAGCCACATTCTATCCCTCACACCACGATATAACCTTTCACTATTTATCTACATTTAGCCACATTCTATCCCTCTCACCATGATATAACCTTTCACTATTTATCTACATTTAGCCACATTCTATCCCTCTCACCACGATATAACCTTTCACTATTTATCTACATTTAGCCACATTCTATCCCTCTCACCACGATATAACCTTTCACTATTTATCTACATTTAGCCACATTCTATCCCTCACACCACGATATAACCTTTCACTATTTATCTACATTTAGCCACATTCTATCCCTCTCACCATGATATAACCTTTCACTATTTATCTACATTTAGCCACATTCTATCCCTCTCACCACGATATAACCTTTCACTATTTATCTACATTTAGCCACATTCTATCCCTCACACCACGATATAACCTTTCACTATTTATCTACATTTAGCCACATTCTATCCCTCACACCATGATATAACCTTTCACTATTTATCTACATTTAGCCACATTCTATCCCTCTCACCATGATATAACCTTTCACTATTTATCTACATTTAGCCACATTCTATCCCTCTCACCACGATATAACCTTTCACTATTTATCTACATTTAGCCACATTCTATCCCTCTCACCATGATATAACCTTTCACTATTTATCTACATTTAGCCACATTCTATCCCTCTCACCACGATATAACCTTTCACTATTTATCTACATTTAGCCACATTCTATCCCTCTCACCACGATATAACCTTTCACTATTTATCTACATTTAGCCACATTCTATCCCTCTCACCACGATATAACCTTTCACTATTTATCTACATTTAGCCACATTCTATCCCTCTCACCATGATATAACCTTTCACTATTTATCAACATTTAGCCACATTCTATCCCTCTCACCATGATATAACCTTTCACTATTTATCAACATTTAGCCACATTCTATCCCTCTCACCATGATATAACCTTTCACTATTTATCTACATTTAGCCACATTCTATCCCTCACACCATGATATAACCTTTCACTATTCATCTACATTTAGCCACATTCTATCCCTCTCACCACGATATAACCTTTCACTATTTATCTACATTTAGCCACATTCTATCCCTCACACCATGATATAACCTTTCACTATTTATCTACATTTAGCCACATTCTATCCCTCTCACCATGATATAACCTTTCACTATTTATCTACATTTAGCCACATTCTATCCCTCTCACCATGATATAACCTTTCACTATTTATCTACATTTAGCCACATTCTATCCCTCTCACCATGATATAACCTTTCACTATTTATCAACATTTAGCCACATTCTATCCCTCTCACCATGATATAACCTTTCACTATTTATCTACATTTAGCCACATTCTATCCCTCACACCACGATATAACCTTTCACTATTTATCTACATTTAGCCACATTCTATCCCTCACACCACGATATAACCTTTCACTATTTATCTACATTTAGCCACATTCTATCCCTCTCACCATGATATAACCTTTCACTATTTATCTACATTTAGCCACATTCTATCCCTCTCACACCACGATATAACCTTTCACTATTTATCAACATTTAGCCACATTCTATCCCTCTCACCAAGATATAACCTTTCACTATTTATCTACATTTAGCCACATTCTATCTCTCACACCAAGATATAACCTTTCACTATTTATCAACATTTAGCCACATTCTATCCCTCACACCATGATATAACCTTTCACTATTTATCTACATTTAGCCACATTCTATCCCTCTCACCATGATATAACCTTTCACTATTTATCTACATTTAGCCACATTCTATCCCTCTCACCATGATATAACCTTTCACTATTTATCAACATTTAGCCACATTCTATCCCTCTCACCATGATATAACCTTTCACTATTTATCTACATTTAGCCACATTCTATCCCTCTCACCACGATATAACCTTTCACTATTTATCTACATTTAGCCACATTCTATCCCTCACACCATGATATAACCTTTCACTATTTATCTACATTTAGCCACATTCTATCCCTCTCACCATGATATAACCTTTCACTATTTATCTACATTTAGCCACATTCTATCCCTCACACCACGATATAACCTTTCACTATTTATCTACATTTAGCCACATTCTATCCCTCACACCATGATATAACCTTTCACTATTTATCTACATTTAGCCACATTCTATCCCTCACACCACGATATAACCTTTCACTATTTATCTACATTTAGCCACATTCTATCCCTCACACCACGATATAACCTTTCACTATTTATCTACATTTAGCCACATTCTATCCCTCTCACCATGATATAACCTTTCACTATTTATCTACATTTAGCCACATTCTATCCCTCTCACACCACGATATAACCTTTCACTATTTATCAACATTTAGCCACATTCTATCCCTCTCACCAAGATATAACCTTTCACTATTTATCTACATTTAGCCACATTCTATCTCTCACACCAAGATATAACCTTTCACTATTTATCAACATTTAGCCACATTCTATCCCTCACACCATGATATAACCTTTCACTATTTATCTACATTTAGCCACATTCTATCCCTCTCACCATGATATAACCTTTCACTATTTATCAACATTTAGCCACATTCTATCCCTCTCACCATGATATAACCTTTCACTATTTATCTACATTTAGCCACATTCTATCCCTCTCACCAAGATATAACCTTTCACTATTTATCAACATTTAGCCACATTCTATCCCTCTCACCAAGATATAACCTTTCACTATTTATCTACATTTAGCCACATTCTATCCCTCTCACCACGATATAACCTTTCACTATTTATCTACATTTAGCCACATTCTATCCCTCACACCATGATATAACCTTTCACTATTTATCTACATTTAGCCACATTCTATCCCTCACACCATGATATAACCTTTCACTATTTATCTACATTTAGCCACATTCTATCCCTCTCACCATGATATAACCTTTCACTATTTATCTACATTTAGCCACATTCTATCCCTCTCACCACGATATAACCTTTCACTATTTATCTACATTTAGCCACATTCTATCCCTCTCACCACGATATAACCTTTCACTATTTATCTACATTTATCCACATTCTATCCCTCTCACCATAATATAACCTTTCACTATTTATCTACATTTAGCCACATTCTATCCCTCTCACCATGATATAACCTTTCACTATTTATCAACATTTAGCCACATTCTATCCCTCACACCATGATATAACCTTTCACTATTTATCTACATTTAGCCACATTCTATCTCTCACACCAAGATATAACCTTTCACTATTTATCAACATTTAGCCACATTCTATCCCTCTCACCATGATATAACCTTTCACTATTTATCAACATTTAGCCACATTCTATCCCTCTCACCATAATATAACCTTTCACTATTTATCAACATTTAGCCACATTCTATCCCTCTCACCACGATATAACCTTTCACTATTTATCTACATTTAGCCACATTCTATCCCTCACACCATGATATAACCTTTCACTATTTATCTACATTTAGCCACATTCTATCCCTCTCACCATGATATAACCTTTCACTATTTATCTACATTTAGCCACATTCTATCCCTCACACCACGATATAACCTTTCACTATTTATCTACATTTAGCCACATTCTATCCCTCTCACCACGATATAACCTTTCACTATTTATCTACATTTAGCCACATTCTATCCCTCTCACCACGATATAACCTTTCACTATTTATCTACATTTAGCCACATTCTATCCCTCTCACCACGATATAACCTTTCACTATTTATCTACATTTAGCCACATTCTATCCCTCTCACCACGATATAACCTTTCACTATTTATCTACATTTAGCCACATTCTATCCCTCACACCACGATATAACCTTTCACTATTTATCTACATTTAGCCACATTCTATCCCTCACACCATGATATAACCTTTCACTATTTATCTACATTTAGCCACATTCTATCCCTCTCACCAAGATATAACCTTTCACTATTTATCAACATTTAGCCACATTCTATCCCTCTCACCACGATATAACCTTTCACTATTTATCAACATTTAGCCACATTCTATCCCTCTCACCAAGATATAACCTTTCACTATTTATCAACATTTAGCCACATTCTATCCCTCTCACCACGATATAACCTTTCACTATTTATCTACATTTAGCCACATTCTATCCCTCTCACCACGATATAACCTTTCACTATTTATCAACATTTAGCCACATTCTATCCCTCTCACCACGATATAACCTTTCACTATTTATCAACATTTAGCCACATTCTATCCCTCACACCATGATATAACCTTTCACTATTTATCTACATTTAGCCACATTCTATCCCTCACACCACGATATAACCTTTCACTATTTATCTACATTTAGCCACATTCTATCCCTCACACCACGATATAACCTTTCACTATTTATCTACATTTAGCCACATTCTATCCCTCTCACCATGATATAACCTTTCACTATTTATCTACATTTAGCCACATTCTATCCCTCTCACACCACGATATAACCTTTCACTATTTATCAACATTTAGCCACATTCTATCCCTCTCACCAAGATATAACCTTTCACTATTTATCTACATTTAGCCACATTCTATCTCTCACACCAAGATATAACCTTTCACTATTTATCAACATTTAGCCACATTCTATCCCTCACACCATGATATAACCTTTCACTATTTATCTACATTTAGCCACATTCTATCCCTCTCACCATGATATAACCTTTCACTATTTATCAACATTTAGCCACATTCTATCCCTCTCACCATGATATAACCTTTCACTATTTATCTACATTTAGCCACATTCTATCCCTCTCACCACGATATAACCTTTCACTATTTATCTACATTTAGCCACATTCTATCCCTCACACCATGATATAACCTTTCACTATTTATCTACATTTAGCCACATTCTATCCCTCACACCAAGATATAACCTTTCACTATTTATCTACATTTAGCCACATTCTATCCCTCTCACCACGATATAACCTTTCACTATTTATCTACATTTAGCCACATTCTATCCCTCTCACCATGATATAACCTTTCACTATTTATCTACATTTAGCCACATTCTATCCCTCACACCAAGATATAACCTTTCACTATTTATCTACATTTAGCCACATTCTATCCCTCTCACCACGATATAACCTTTCACTATTTATCTACATTTAGCCACATTCTATCCCTCTCACCAAGATATAACCTTTCACTATTTATCTACATTTAGCCACATTCTATCCCTCTCACCAAGATATAACCTTTCACTATTTATCTACATTTAGCCACATTCTATCCCTCTCACCAAGATATAACCTTTCACTATTTATCTACATTTAGCCACATTCTATCCCTCACACCAAGATATAACCTTTCACTATTTATCTACATTTAGCCACATTCTATCCCTCTCACCACGATATAACCTTTCACTATTTATCTACATTTAGCCACATTCTATCCCTCACACCACGATATAACCTTTCACTATTTATCTACATTTAGCCACATTCTATCCCTCTCACCACGATATAACCTTTCACTATTTATCTACATTTAGCCACATTCTATCCCTCTCACCACGATATAACCTTTCACTATTTATCTACATTTAGCCACATTCTATCCCTCACACCACGATATAACCTTTCACTATTTATCTACATTTAGCCACATTCTATCCCTCTCACCACGATATAACCTTTCACTATTTATTAACATTTAGCCACATTCTATCTCTCACACCATGATATAACCTTTCACTATTTATCATCATTTAGCCACATTCTATCCCTCTCACCATGATATAACCTTTCACTATTTATCTACATTTAGCCACATTCTATCCCTCTCACCACGATATAACCTTTCACTATTTATCAACATTTAGCCACATTCTATCCCTCTCACCACGATATAACCTTTCACTATTGTATCAACATTTACCCACATTCTATCCCTCTCACCATGATATAACCTTTCACTATTTATCAACATTTAGCCACATTCTATCCCTCTCACCATAATATAACCTTTCACTATTTATCTACATTTAGCCACATTCTATCCCTCTCACCATGATATAACCTTTCACTATTTATCAACATTTAGCCACATTCTATCCCTCTCACCATAATATAACCTTTCACTATTTATCAACATTTAGCCACATTCTATCCCTCACACCAAGATATAACCTTTCACTATTTATCAACATTTAGCCACATTCTATCCCTCTCACCACGATATAACCTTTCACTATTTATCTACATTTAGCCACATTCTATCCCTCTCACCATGATGCAGGGAAACCACTTTTGCACTTGTATTAGTGTGGAAAAAACACTTTTCGCACTTGTGTTAGTGTTCAAAAACCACTTTTCGCACTTGTGTTAGTGTTGAAAAACCACTTTTCGCACTTGTGTTAGAGTTGAAAAACCACTTTTCGCACTTGTGTTAGTGTTCAAAAACCACTTTTTGCACTTGTGTTAGTGTTGAAAAACCACTTTTCGCACTTGTGTTAGTGTTGAAAAACCACTTTTCGTACTTGTGTTAGTGTTCAAAAACCACTTTTTGCACTTGTGTTAGTGTTGAAAAACCACTTTTCGCAGTTGTGTTAGTGTTGAAAAACCACTTTTCACACTTGTATTGGTGCAGGAAACCACTTTTGCACTTGCATTAGTGTGGAAAAAACACTTTTGCACTTGTGATAGTGTTGAAAAACCACTTTTCGCACTTGTGTTAGTGTTGAAAAACCACTTTTCGCACTTGTGTTAGTGTTGAAAAAACACTTTTCGCACTTGTGTTGGTGAAGGAAACCTCTTTTGCACTTGTATTAGTGTGGAAAAACCACTTTTCGCACTTGTGTTAGTGTTGAAAAACCACTTTTCGCACTTGTGTTAGTGTTGAAAAACCACTTTTCGCACTTGTGTTGGTGCAGGAAACCACTTTTGCACTTGTATTAGTGTGGAAAAAACACTTTTCGCACTTGTGTTAGTGTTGAAAAACCACTTTCGCACTTGTGTTAGTGTTGAAAAACCACTTTTCGCACTTGTGTTAGTGTTGAAAAACCACTTTTCGCACTTGTGTTAGTGTTGAAAAACCACTTTTCGCACTTGTGTTAGTGTTGAAAAACCACTTTTCGCACTTGTGTTAGTGTTGAAAAACCACTTTTCGCACTTGTGTTGGTGCAGGAAACCACTTTTGCACTTGTATTAGTGTGGGAAAAATACTTTTCGCACTTGTGTTAGTGTTGAAAAACCACTTTTCGCAATTGTGTTAGTGTTGAAAAACCACTTTTCGCACTTGTGTTAGTGTTGAAAAACCACTTTTCGCACTTGTGTTGGTGCAGGAAACCACTTTTGCACTTGTATTAGTGTGGAAAAAACACTTTTCGCACTTGTGTTAGTGTTGAAAAACCACTTTTCGCACTTGTGTTAGTGTTGAAAAACCACTTTTCGCACTTGTGTTAGTGTTGAAAAACCACTTTTCGCACTTGTGTTAGTGTTGAAAAACCACTTTTCGCACTTGTGTTGGTGCAGGAAACCACTTTTGCACTTGTATTAGTGTGGAAAAAACACTTTTCGCACTTGTGTTAGTGTTGAAAAACCACTTTTCGCACTTGTGTTAGTGTTGAAAATCCACTTTTCGCACTTGTGTTAGTGTTGAAAAACCACTTTTCGCACCTGTGTTGGTGCAGGAAACCACTTTTGCACTTGTATTAGTGTGGAAAAAACACTTTTCGCACTTGTGTTAGTGTTCGAAAAACCACTTTTCGCACTTGTGTTAGTGTTGAAAAACCACTTTTCGCACTTGTGTTGGTGCAGGAAACCACTTTTGCACTTGTATTAGTGTGGAAAAAACACTTTTTGCACTTGTGTTAGTGTTGAAAAACCACTTTTCGCACTTGTGTTGGTGCAGGAAACCACTTTTGCACTTGTATTAGTGTGGAAAAAACACTTTTCGCACCTGTGTTAGTGTTGAAAAACCACTTTTCGCACTTGTGTTAGTGTTGAAAAACCACTTTTCGCAGTTGTGTTAGTGTTGAAAAACCACTTTTCGCACTTGTGTTGGTGCAGGAAACCACTTTTGCACTTGTATTAGTGTGGAAAAAACACTTTTCTCACTTGTGTTAGTGTTGAAAAAACACTTTTCTCACTTGTGTTAGTGTTGACAAACCACTTTTCGCACTTGAGTTAGTGTTGAAAAACCACTTTTCGTACTTGTGTTGGTGCAGGAAACCACTTTTGCACTTGTATTAGTGTGGAAAAAACACTTTTCGCACTTGTGTTAGTGTTGAAAAACCACTTTTCGCACTTGTGTTGGTGCAGGAAACCACTTTTGCACTTGTATTAGTGTGGAAAAAAAACTTTTCGCACTTGTGTTAGTGTTGAAAAACCACTTTTCGCACTTGTGTTGGTGCAGGAAACCACTTTTGCACTTGTATTAGTGTGGAAAAAACACTTTTCGCACTTGTGTTAGTGTTGAAAAACCACTTTTCGCACTTGTGTTGGTGCAGGAAACCACTTTTGCACTTGTATTAGTGTGGAAAAAACACTTTTCGCACTTGTGTTAGTGTTGAAAAACCACTTTTCGCACTTGTGTTAGTGTTGAAAAACCACTTTTCGCACCTGTGTTGGTGCAGGAAACCACTTTTGTACTTGTATTAGTGTGGAAAAAACACTTTTCGCACTTGTGTTAGTGTTGAAAAACCACTTTTCGCACTTGTGTTAGTGTTGAAAAACCACTTTTCGCACTTGTGTTGGTGCAGGAAACCACTTTTGCACTTGTATTAGTGTGGAAAAAACACTTTTCGCACTTGTGTTAGTGTTGAAAAACCACTTTTCGCACTTGTGTTAGTGTTGAAAAACCACTTTTCGCACTTGTGTTGGTGCAGGAAACCACTTTTGCACTTGTATTAGTGTGGAAAAAACACTTTTCGCACCTGTGTTAGTGTTGAAAAACCACTTTTCGCACTTGTGTTAGTGTTGAAAAACCACTTTTCGCACTTGTGTTAGTGTTGAAAAACCACTTTTCGCACTTGTGTTGGTGCAGGAAACCACTTTTGCACTTGTATTAGTGTGGAAAAAACACTTTTCTCACTTGTGTTAGTGTTGAAAAACCACTTTTCACACTTGTGTTAGTGTTGAAAAACCACTTTTCGTACTTGTGTTGGTGCAGGAAACCACTTTTGCACTTGTATTAGTGTGGAAAAAACACTTTTCGCACTTGTGTTAGTGTTGAAAAACCACTTTTCGCACTTGTGTTGGTGCAGAAAACCACTTTTGCACTTGTATTAGTGTGGAAAAAACACTTTTCGCACTTGTGTTAGTGTTGGAAAACCACTTTTCGCACTTGTGTTAGTGTTGAAAAACCCCTTTTCGCACTTGTGTTGGTGCAGGAAACCACTTTTGCACTTGTATTAGTGTGGAAAAAACTCTTTTCGCACTTGTGTTAGTGTTGAAAAACCACTTTTCGCACTTGTGTTAGTGTTGAAAAACCACTTTTCGCACTTGTGTTGGTACAGGAAACCACTTTTGCACTTGTATTAGTGTGGAAAAAACACTTTTCGCACTTGTGTTAGTGTTGAAAAACCACTTTTTGCACTTGTGTTAGTGTTGAAAAACCACTTTTCGCACTTGTGTTAGGGTTGAAAAACCACTTTTCGCACTTGTGTTGGTGCAGGAAACCACTTTTGCACTTGTATTAGTGTGGAAAAACCACTTTTCGCACTTGTTTTAGTGTTGAAAAACCACTTTTCGCACTTGTGTTAGTGTTGAAAAACCACTTTTCGCACTTGTGTTGGTGCAGGAAACCACTTTTGCACTTATATTAGTGTGGAAAAAACACTTTTGCACTTGTGATAGTGTTGAAAAACCACTTTTCGCACTTGTGATAGTGTTGACAAACCACTTTTCGCACTTGTGTTAGTGTTGAAAAACCACTTTTCGCACTTGTGTTGGTGCAGGAAACCACTTTTGCACTTGTATTAGTGTGGAAAAAACACTTTTCGCACTTGTGTTAGTGTTGAAAAACCACTTTTCGCACTTGTGTTAGTGTTGAAAAACCACTTTTCGCACTTGTGTTGGTGCAGGAAACCACTTTTGCACTTGTATTAGTGTGGAAAAAACACTTTTCGCACTTGTGTTATTGTTGAAAAACCACTTTTCGCACTTGTGTTAGTGTTGAAAAACCAATTTTCGCACTTGTGTTGGTGCAGGCAACCACTTTTGCACTTGTATTAGTGTGGAAAAACACTTTTCGCACTTGTGTTAGTGTTGAAAAACCACTTTTCGCACTTGTGTTAGTGTTGAAAAACCACTTTTCGCACTTGTGTTAGTGTTGAAAAACCACTTTTCGCACTTGTGTTGGTGCAGGAAACCACCTTTGCACTTGTATTAGTGTGGAAAAAACACTTTTCACACTTGTGTTAGTGTTGAAAAACCACTTTTCGCACTTGTGTTAGTGTTGAAAAACCACTTTTCGCACTTGTGTTAGTGTTGAAAAACCACTTTTCGCACTTGTGTTGGTGCAGGAAACCACTTTTGCACTTGTATTAGTGTGGAAAAAACATTTTTCGCACTTGTGTTAGTGTTGAAAAACCACTTTTCGCACTTGTGTTAGTGTTGAAAAACCACTTTTCGCACTTGTGTTAGTGTTGAAAAACCACTTTTCGCACTTGTGTTGGTGCAGGAAACCACTTTTGCACTTGTATTAGTGTGGAAAAAACACTTTTTGCACTTGTGTTAGTGTTGAAAAACCACGTTTCGCACTTGTGTTAGTGTTGAAAAACCACTTTTCACACTTGTGTTGGTGCAGGAAACCACTTTTGCACTTGTATTAGTGTGGAAAAACACTTTTCGCACTTGTGTTAGTGTTGAAAAACCACTTTTCGCACTTGTGTTAGTGTTGAAAAACCACTTTTCGCACTTGTGTTGGTGCAGGAAACCACTTTTGCACTTGTATTAGTGTGGAAAAAACACTTTTCGCACTTGTGTTAGTGTTGAAAAACCACTTTTCGCACTTGTGTTAGTGTTGAAAAACCACTTTTCGCACTTGTGTTAGTGTTGAAAAACCACTTTTCGCACTTGTGTTGGTGCAGGAAACCACTTTTGCACTTGTATTAGTGTGGGAAAAATACTTTTCGCACTTGTGTTAGTGTTGAAAAACCACTTTTCGCAATTGTGTTAGTGTTGAAAAACCACTTTTCGCACTTGTGTTAGTGTTGAAAAACCACTTTTCGCACTTGTGTTGGTGCAGGAAACCACTTTTGCACTTGTATTAGTGTGGAAAAAACACTTTTCGCACTTGTGTTAGTGTTGAAAAAACACTTTTCGCACTTGTGTTAGTGTTGAAAAACCACTTTTCGCACTTGTGTTAGTGTTGAAAAACCACTTTTCGCACTTGTGTTAGTGTTGAAAAACCACTTTTCGCACTTGTGTTGGTGCAGGAAACCACTTTTGCACTTGTATTAGTGTGGAAAAAACACTTTTCGCACTTGTGTTAGTGTTGAAAAAACCACTTTTCGCACTTGTGTTAGTGTTGAAAAACCACTTTTCACACTTGTGTTAGTGTTGAAAAACCACTTTTCGTACTTGTGTTGGTGCAGGAAACCACTTTTGCACTTGTATTAGTGTGGAAAAAACACTTTTCGCACTTGTGTTAGTGTTGAAAAACCACTTTTCGCACTTGTGTTGGTGCAGGAAACCACTTTTGCACTTGTATTAGTGTGGAAAAAACACTTTTCGCACTTGTGTTAGTGTTGGAAAACCACTTTTCGCACTTGTGTTAGTGTTGAAAAACCCCTTTTCGCACTTGTGTTGGTGCAGGAAACCACTTTTGCACTTGTATTAGTGTGGAAAAAACTCTTTTCGCACTTGTGTTAGTGTTGAAAAACCACTTTTCGCACTTGTGTTAGTGTTGAAAAACCACTTTTCGCACTTGTGTTGGTACAGGAAACCACTTTTGCACTTGTATTAGTGTGGAAAAAACACTTTTCGCACTTGTGTTAGTGTTGAAAAACCACTTTTTGCACTTGTGTTAGTGTTGAAAAACCACTTTTCGCACTTGTGTTAGGGTTGAAAAACCACTTTTCGCACTTGTGTTGGTGCAGGAAACCACTTTTGCACTTGTATTAGTGTGGAAAAACCACTTTTCGCACTTGTTTTAGTGTTGAAAAACCACTTTTCGCACTTGTGTTAGTGTTGAAAAACCACTTTTCGCACTTGTGTTGGTGCAGGAAACCACTTTTGCACTTATATTAGTGTGGAAAAAACACTTTTGCACTTGTGATAGTGTTGAAAAACCACTTTTCGCACTTGTGATAGTGTTGACAAACCACTTTTCGCACTTGTGTTAGTGTTGAAAAACCACTTTTCGCACTTGTGTTGGTGCAGGAAACCACTTTTGCACTTGTATTAGTGTGGAAAAAACACTTTTCGCACTTGTGTTAGTGTTGAAAAACCACTTTTCGCACTTGTGTTAGTGTTGAAAAACCACTTTTCGCACTTGTGTTGGTGCAGGAAACCACTTTTGCACTTGTATTAGTGTGGAAAAAACACTTTTCGCACTTGTGTTATTGTTGAAAAACCACTTTTCGCACTTGTGTTAGTGTTGAAAAACCAATTTTCGCACTTGTGTTGGTGCAGGCAACCACTTTTGCACTTGTATTAGTGTGGAAAAACACTTTTCGCACTTGTGTTAGTGTTGAAAAACCACTTTTCGCACTTGTGTTAGTGTTGAAAAACCACTTTTCGCACTTGTGTTAGTGTTGAAAAACCACTTTTCGCACTTGTGTTGGTGCAGGAAACCACCTTTGCACTTGTATTAGTGTGGAAAAAACACTTTTCACACTTGTGTTAGTGTTGAAAAACCACTTTTCGCACTTGTGTTAGTGTTGAAAAACCACTTTTCGCACTTGTGTTAGTGTTGAAAAACCACTTTTCGCACTTGTGTTGGTGCAGGAAACCACTTTTGCACTTGTATTAGTGTGGGAAAAACATTTTTCGCACTTGTGTTAGTGTTGAAAAACCACTTTTCGCACTTGTGTTAGTGTTGAAAAACCACTTTTCGCACTTGTGTTAGTGTTGAAAAACCACTTTTCGCACTTGTGTTGGTGCAGGAAACCACTTTTGCACTTGTATTAGTGTGGAAAAAACACTTTTTGCACTTGTGTTAGTGTTGAAAAACCACGTTTCGCACTTGTGTTAGTGTTGAAAAACCACTTTTCACACTTGTGTTGGTGCAGGAAACCACTTTTGCACTTGTATTAGTGTGGAAAAACACTTTTCGCACTTGTGTTAGTGTTGAAAAACCACTTTTCGCACTTGTGTTAGTGTTGAAAAACCACTTTTCGCACTTGTGTTGGTGCAGGAAACCACTTTTGCACTTGTATTAGTGTGGAAAAAACACTTTTCGCACTTGTGTTAGTGTTGAAAAACCACTTTTCGCACTTGTGTTAGTGTTGAAAAACCACTTTTCGCACTTGTGTTAGTGTTGAAAAACCACTTTTCGCACTTGTGTTGGTGCAGGAAACCACTTTTGCACTTGTATTAGTGTGGGAAAAATACTTTTCGCACTTGTGTTAGTGTTGAAAAACCACTTTTCGCAATTGTGTTAGTGTTGAAAAACCACTTTTCGCACTTGTGTTAGTGTTGAAAAACCACTTTTCGCACTTGTGTTGGTGCAGGAAACCACTTTTGCACTTGTATTAGTGTGGAAAAAACACTTTTCGCACTTGTGTTAGTGTTGAAAAAACACTTTTCGCACTTGTGTTAGTGTTGAAAAACCACTTTTCGCACTTGTGTTAGTGTTGAAAAACCACTTTTCGCACTTGTGTTAGTGTTGAAAAACCACTTTTCGCACTTGTGTTGGTGCAGGAAACCACTTTTGCACTTGTATTAGTGTGGAAAAAACACTTTTCGCACTTGTGTTAGTGTTGAAAAACCACTTTTCGCACTTGTGTTAGTGTTGAAAAACCACTTTTCGCACTTGTGTTAGTGTTGAAAAACCACTTTTCGCACCTGTGTTGGTGCAGGAAACCACTTTTGCACTTGTATTAGTGTGGAAAAAACACTTTTCGCACTTGTGTTAGTGTTCGAAAAACCACTTTTCGCACTTGTGTTAGTGTTGAAAAACCACTTTTCGCACTTGTGTTGGTGCAGGAAACCACTTTTGCACTTGTATTAGTGTGGAAAAAACACTTTTTGCACTTGTGTTAGTGTTGAAAAACCACTTTTCGCACTTGTGTTAGTGTTGAAAAACCACTTTTCGCACTTGTGTTGGTGCAGGAAACCACTTTTGCACTTGTATTAGTGTGGAAAAAACACTTTTCGCACCTGTGTTAGTGTTGAAAAACCACTTTTCACACTTGTGTTAGTGTTGAAAAACCACTTTTCGCACTTGTGTTAGTGTTGAAAAACCACTTTTCGCACTTGTGTTGGTGCAGGAAACCACTTTTGCACTTGTATTAGTGTGGAAAAAACACTTTTCTCACTTGTGTTAGTGTTGAAAAACCACTTTTCGCACTTGTGTTAGTGTTGAAAAACCACCTTTCGTACTTGTGTTGGTGCAGGAAACCACTTTTGCACTTGTATTAGTGTGGAAAAAACACTTTTCGCACTTGTGTTAGTGTTGAAAAACCACTTTTCGCACTTGTGTTGGTGCAGGAAACCACTTTTGCACTTGTATTAGTGTGGAAAAAACACTTTTCGCACTTGTGTTAGTGTTGAAAAACCACTTTTCGCACTTGTGTTGGTGCAGGAAACCACTTTTGCACTTGTATTAGTGTGGAAAAAACACTTTTCGCACTTGTGTTAGTGTTGAAAAACCACTTTTCGCACTTGTGTTAGTGTTGAAAAACCACTTTTCGCACTTGTGTTGGTGCAGGAAACCACTTTTGCACTTGTATTAGTGTGGAAAAAACACTTTTCGCACTTGTGTTAGTGTTGAAAAACCACTTTTCGCACTTGTGTTAGTGTTGAAAAACCACTTTTCGCACTTGTGTTAGTGTTGAAAAACCACTTTTCGCACCTGTGTTGGTGCAGGAAACCACTTTTGCACTTGTATTAGTGTGGAAAAAACACTTTTCGCACTTGTGTTAGTGTTGAAAAACCACTTTTCGCACTTGTGTTGGTGCAGGAAACCACTTTTGCACTTGTATTAGTGTGGAAAAAACACTTTTCGCACTTGTGTTAGTGTTGAAAAACCACTTTTCGCACTTGTGTTTGTGTTGAAAACCCACTTTTCGCACTTGTGTTGGTGCAGGAAACCACTTTTGCACTTGTATTAGTGTGGAAAAACACTTTTCGCACTTGTGTTAGTGTTGAAAAACCACTTTTCGCACTTGTGTTAGTGTTGAAAAACCACTTTTCGCACTTGTGTTGGTGCAGGAAACCACTTTTGCACTTGTATTAGTGTGGAAAAAACACTTTTCGCAGTTGTGTTAGTGTTGAAAAACCACTATTCACACTTGTGTTAGTGTTGAAAAACCACTTTTCGCACTTGTGTTGGTGCACGAAACCACTTTTGCACTTGTATTAGTGTGGAAAAAACACTTTTCGCACTTGTGTTAGTGTTGAAAGACCACTTTTCGCACTTGTGTTAGTGTTGAAAAACCACTTTTCGCACTTGTGTTAGTGTTGAAAAACCACTTTTCGTACTTGTGTTGGTGCAGGAAATCACTTTTGCACTTGTATTAGTGTGGAAAAAACACTTTTCACACTTGTGTTAGTGTTGAAAAACCACTTTTCGCACTTGTGTTGGTGCAGCAAACCACTTTTGCACTTGTGTTGGTGCAGGAAACCACTTTTGCACTTGTATTAGTGTGGAAAAAACACTTTTCTCACTTGTGTTAGTGTTGAAAAACCACTTTTCGCACTTGTGTTAGTGTGGAAAAAACACTATTGCACTTGTGATAGTGTTGAAAAACCACTTTTCGCACTTGTGTTAGTGTTGAAAAACCACTTTTCGCACTTGTGTTAGTGTTGAAAAACCACTTTTCGCACTTGTGTTGGTGCAGGAAACCACTTTTGCACTTGTATTAGTGTGGAAAAAACAGTTTTCGCACTTGTGTTAGTGTTGAAAAACCACTTTTCGCACTTGTGTTAGTGTTGAAAAACCACTTTTCGCACTTGTGTTAGTGTTGAAAAACCACTTTTCGCACTTGTGTTAGTGTTGAAAAACCACTTTTCGCACTTGTGTTGGTGCAGGAAACCACTTTTGCACTTGTATTAGTGTGGAAAAAATACTTTTCGCACTTGTGTTAGTGTTGAAAAACCACTTTTCGCAATTGTGTTAGTGTTGAAAAACCACTTTTCGCACTTGTGTTGGTGCAGGAAACCACTTTTGCACTTGTATTAGTGTGGAAAAAACACTTTTCGCACTTGTGTTAGTGTTGAAAAACCACTTTTTGCACTTGTGTTAGTGTTGAAAATCCACTTTTCGCACTTGTGTTGGTGCAGGAAACCACTTTTGCACTTGTATTAGTGTGGAAAAACACTTTTCGCACTTGTGTTAGTGTTGAAAAACCACTTTTCGCACTTGTGTTGGTGCAGGAAACCACTTTTGCACTTGTATTAGTGTGGAAAAACACTTTTCGCACTTGTGTTAGTGTTGAAAAACCACTTTTTGCACTTGTGTTAGTATTGAAAAACCACTTTTCGCACTTGTGTTAGTGTTGAAAAACCACTTTTCGCACTTGTGTTAGTGTTGAAAAACCACTTTTCGCACTTGTGTTGGTGCAGGTAACCACTTTTGCACTTGTATTAGTGTGGAAAAAAATACTTTTCGCACTTGTGTTAGTGTTGAAAAACCACTTTTCGCACTTGTGTTAGTGTTGAAAAACCACTTTTCGCACTTGTGTTAGTGTTGAAAAACCACTTTTCACACTTGTGTTGGTGCAGGAAACCACTTTTCGCACTTGTGTTAGTGTTGAAAAACCACTTTTTGCACTTGTGTTAGTGTTGAAAAACCACTTTTCGCACTTGTGTTAGTGTTGAAAAACCACTTTTCACACTTGTGTTGGTGCAGGAAACCACTTTTGCACTTGTATTAGTGTGGAAAAAACACTTTTCGCACTTGTGTTAGTGTTGAAAAACCACTTTTCGCACTTGTGTTAGTGTTGAAAAACCACTTTTCACACTTGTGTTGGTGCAGGAAACCACTTTTGCACTTGCATTAGTGTGGAAAAAACACTTTTCGCACTTGTGTTAGTGTTGAAAAACCACTTTTCGCACTTGTGTTGGTGCAGGAAACCACTTTTGCACTTGTATTAGTGTGGAAAAAACACTTTTCGCACTTGTGTTAGTGTTGAAAAACCACTTTTCGCACTTGTGTTAGTGTTGAAAAACCACCTTTCGCACTTGTGTTAGTGTTGAAAAACCACTTTTCGCACTTGTGTTGGTGCAGGAAACCACCTTTGCACTTGTATTAGTGTGGAAAAAACACTTTTCGCACTTGTGTTAGTGTTGAAAACCCACTTCTCGCACTTGTGTTAGTGTTGAAAAACCACTTTTCGCACTTGTGTTAGTGTTGAAAAACCACTTTTCGCACTTGTGTTGGTGCAGGAAACCACTTTTGCACTTGTATTAGTGTGGAAAAAACACTTTTCGCACTTGTGTTAGTGTTGAAAAACCACTTTTCGCACTTGTGTTAGTGTTGAAAAACCACTTTTCGCACTTGTGTTAGTGTTGAAAAACCACTTTTCGCACTTGTGTTGGTGCAGGAAACCACTTTTGCACTTGTATTAGTGTGGAAAAAACACTTTTCGCACTTGTGTTAGTGTTGAAAACCACTTTTCGCACTTGTGTTAGTGTTGAAAAACCACTTTTCGCACTTGTGTTAGTGTTGAAAAACCACTTTTCGCACTTGTGTTGGTGCAGGAAACCACTTTTGCACTTGTATTAGTGTGGAAAAAACACTTTTCGCACTTGTGTTAGTGTTGAAAAAGCACTTTTTGCACTTGTGTTAGTGTTGAAAATCCACTTTTCGCACTTGTGTTGGTGCAGGAAACCACTTTTGCACTTATATTAGTGTGGAAAAACACTTTTCGCACTTGTGTTAGTGTTGAAAAACCACTTTTTGCACTTGTGTTAGTATTGAAAAACCACTTTTCGCACTTGTGTTAGTGTTGAAAAACCACTTTTCGCACTTGTGTTAGTGTTGAAAAACCACTTTTCGCACTGTGTTAGTGTTGAAAAACCACTTTTCGCACTTGTGTTGGTGCAGGAAACCACTTTTGCACTTGTATTAGTGTGGAAAAAACACTTTTCGCACTTGTGTTAGTGTTGAAAAACCACTTTTCGCACTTGTGTTAGTGTTGAAAAACCACTTTTCGCACTTGTGTTAGTGTTGAAAAACCATTTTTCGCACTTGTGTTGGTGCAGGAAACCACTTTTGCACTTGTATTAGTGTGGAAAAAACACTTTTCGCACTTGTGTTAGTGTTGAAAAACCACTTTTCGCACTTGTGTTGGTGCAGGAAACCACTTTTGCACTTGTATTAGTGTGGAAAAAACACTTTTCACACTTGTGTTAGTGTTGAAAAACCACTTTTCACACTTGTGTTAGTGTTGAAGAAACACTTTTCGCACTTGTGTTAGTGTTGAAAAACCACTTTTCGCACTTGTGTTGGTGCAGGAAACCACTTTTGCACTTGTATTAGTGTGGAAAAACCACTTTTCGCACTTGTGTTAGTGTTGAAAAACCACTTTTCGCACTTGTGTTGGGGCAGGAAACCACTTTTGCACTTGTATTAGTGTGGAAAAAACACTTTTCGCACTTGTGTTAGTGTTGAAAAACCACTTTTCGCACTTGTGTTGGTGCAGGAAACCACTTTTGCACTTGTATTAGTGTGGAAAAAACACTTTTCGCACTTGTGTTAGTGTTGAAAAACCACTTTTTGCACTTGTGTTAGTATTGAAAAACCACTTTTCACACCTGTGTTAGTGTTGAAAAACCACTTTTCGCACTTGTGTTAGTGTTGAAAAACCACTTTTCGCACTTGTGTTGGTGCAGGAAACCACTTTTGCACTTGTATTAGTGTGGAAAAAAATACTTTTCGCACTTGTGATAGTGTTGAAAAACCACTTTTCGCACTTGTGTTAGTGTTGAAAAACCACTTTTCGCACTTGTGTTAGTGTTGAAAAACCACTTTTCGCACTTGTGTTGGTGCAGGAAACCACTTTTGCACTTGTATTAGTGTGGAAAAAACACTTTTTGCACTTGTGTTAGTGTTGAAAAACCACTTTTCGCACTTGTGTTAGTGTTGAAAAACCACTTTTCGCACTTGTGTTGGTGCAGGAAACCACTTTTGCACTTGTATTAGTGTGGAAAATACACTTTTCGCACCTGTGTTAGTGTTGAAAAACCACTTTTCGCACTTGTGTTAGTGTTGAAAAACCACTTTTCGCACTTGTGTTAGTGTTGAAAAACCACTTTTCGCACTTGTGTTGTTGCAGGAAACCACTTTTGCACTTGTATTAGTGTGGAAAAAACACTTTTCTCGTGTTAGTGTTGAAAAACCACTTTTCGCACTTGTGTTGGTGTTGAAAAACCACCTTTCGTACTTGTGTTGGTGCAGGAAACCACTTTTGCACTTGTATTAGTGTGGAAAAAACACTTTTCGCACTTGTGTTAGTGTTGAAAAACCACTTTTCGCACTTGTGTTGGTGCAGGAAACCACTTTTGCACTTGTATTAGTGTGGAAAAAACACTTTTCGCACTTGTGTTAGTGTTGAAAAACCACTTTTCGCACTTGTGTTGGTGCAGGAAACCACTTTTGCACTTGTATTAGTGTGGAAAAAACACTTTTCGCACTTGTGTTAGTGTTGAAAAACCACTTTTCGCACTTGTGTTAGTGTTGAAAAACCACTTTTCGCACTTGTGTTGGTGCAGGAAACCACTTTTGCACTTGTATTAGTGTGGAAAAAACACTTTTCGCACTTGTGTTAGTGTTGAAAAACCACTTTTCGCACTTGTGTTAGTGTTGAAAAACCACTTTTCGCACTTGTGTTAGTGTTGAAAAACCACTTTTCGCACCTGTGTTGGTGCAGGAAACCACTTTTGCACTTGTATTAGTGTGGAAAAAACACTTTTCGCACTTGTGTTAGTGTTGAAAAACCACTTTTCGCACTTGTGTTGGTGCAGGAAACCACTTTTGCACTTGTATTAGTGTGGAAAAAACACTTTTCGCACTTGTGTTAGTGTTGAAAAACCACTTTTCGCACTTGTGTTTGTGTTGAAAACCCACTTTTCGCACTTGTGTTGGTGCAGGAAACCACTTTTGCACTTGTATTAGTGTGGAAAAACACTTTTCGCACTTGTGTTAGTGTTCAAAAACCACTTTTCGCACTTGTGTTAGTGTTGAAAAACCACTTTTCGCACTTGTGTTGGTGCAGGAAACCACTTTTGCACTTGTATTAGTGTGGAAAAAACACTTTTCGCAGTTGTGTTAGTGTTGAAAAACCACTATTCACACTTGTGTTAGTGTTGAAAAACCACTTTTCGCACTTGTGTTGGTGCACGAAACCACTTTTGCACTTGTATTAGTGTGGAAAAAACACTTTTCGCACTTGTGTTAGTGTTGAAAGACCACTTTTCGCACTTGTGTTAGTGTTGAAAAACCACTTTTCGCACTTGTGTTAGTGTTGAAAAACCACTTTTCGTACTTGTGTTGGTGCAGGAAATCACTTTTGCACTTGTATTAGTGTGGAAAAAACACTTCACACTTGTGTTAGTGTTGAAAAACCACTTTTCGCACTTGTGTTGGTGCAGCAAACCACTTTTGCACTTGTGTTGGTGCAGGAAACCACTTTTGCACTTGTATTAGTGTGGAAAAAACACTTTTCGCACTTGTGTTAGTGTTGAAAAACCACTTTTCGCACTTGTGTTGGTGCAGGAAACCACTTTTGCACTTGTATTAGTGTGGAAAAAACACTTCACACTTGTGTTAGTGTTGAAAAACCACTTTTCGCACTTGTGTTAGTGTGGAAAAAACACTATTGCACTTGTGATAGTGTTGAAAAACCACTTTTCGCACTTGTGTTAGTGTTGAAAAACCACTTTTCGCACTTGTGTTAGTGTTGAAAAACCACTTTTCGCACTTGTGTTGGTGCAGGAAACCACTTTTGCACTTGTATTAGTGTGGAAAAAACAGTTTTCGCACTTGTGTTAGTGTTGAAAAACCACTTTTCGCACTTGTGTTAGTGTTGAAAAACCACTTTTCGCACTTGTGTTAGTGTTGAAAAACCACTTTTCGCACTTGTGTTAGTGTTGAAAAACCACTTTTCGCACTTGTGTTGGTGCAGGAAACCACTTTTGCACTTGTATTAGTGTGGAAAAAATACTTTTCGCACTTGTGTTAGTGTTGAAAAACCACTTTTCGCAATTGTGTTAGTGTTGAAAAACCACTTTTCGCACTTGTGTTGGTGCAGGAAACCACTTTTGCACTTGTATTAGTGTGGAAAAAACACTTTTCGCACTTGTGTTAGTGTTGAAAAACCACTTTTTGCACTTGTGTTCGTGTTGAAAATCCACTTTTCGCACTTGTGTTGGTGCAGGAAACCACTTTTGCACTTGTATTAGTGTGGAAAAACACTTTTCGCACTTGTGTTAGTGTTGAAAAACCACTTTTCGCACTTGTGTTGGTGCAGGAAACCACTTTTGCACTTGTATTAGTGTGGAAAAACACTTTTCGCACTTGTGTTAGTGTTGAAAAACCACTTTTTGCACTTGTGTTAGTATTGAAAAACCACTTTTCGCACTTGTGTTAGTGTTGAAAAACCACTTTTCGCACTTGTGTTAGTGTTGAAAAACCACTTTTCGCACTTGTGTTGGTGCAGGTAACCACTTTTGCACTTGTATTAGTGTGGAAAAAAATACTTTTCGCACTTGTGTTAGTGTTGAAAAACCACTTTTCGCACTTGTGTTAGTGTTGAAAAACCACTTTTCGCACTTGTGTTAGTGTTGAAAAACCACTTTTCACACTTGTGTTGGTGCAGGAAACCACTTTTCGCACTTGTGTTAGTGTTGAAAAACCACTTTTTGCACTTGTGTTAGTGTTGAAAAACCACTTTTCGCACTTGTGTTAGTGTTGAAAAACCACTTTTCGCACTTGTGTTGGTGCAGGAAACCACTTTTGCACTTGTATTAGTGTGGAAAAAACACTTTTCGCACTTGTGTTAGTGTTGAAAAACCACTTTTCGCACTTGTGTTAGTGTTGAAAAACCACCTTTCGCACTTGTGTTAGTGTTGAAAAACCACTTTTCGCACTTGTGTTGGTGCAGGAAACCACCTTTGCACTTGTATTAGTGTGGAAAAAACACTTTTCGCACTTGTGTTAGTGTTGAAAACCCACTTCTCGCACTTGTGTTAGTGTTGAAAAACCACTTTTCGCACTTGTGTTAGTGTTGAAAAACCACTTTTTGCACTTGTGTTGGTGCAGGAAACCACTTTTGCACTTGTATTAGTGTGGAAAAAACACTTTTCGCACTTGTGTTGGTGTTGAAAAACCACTTTTCGCACTTGTGTTAGTGTTGAAAAACCACTTTTCGCAATTGTGTTAGTGTTGAAAAACCACTTTTCGCACTTGTGTTGGTGCAGGAAACCACTTTTGCACTTGTATTAGTGTGGAAAAAACACTTTTCGCACTTGTGTTAGTGTTGAAAACCACTTTTCGCACTTGTGTTAGTGTTGAAAAACCACTTTTCGCACTTGTGTTAGTGTTGAAAAACCACTTTTCGCACTTGTGTTGGTGCAGGAAACCACTTTTGCACTTGTATTAGTGTGGAAAAAACACTTTTCGCACTTGTGTTAGTGTTGAAAAACCACTTTTTGCACTTGTGTTAGTGTTGAAAATCCACTTTTCGCACTTGTGTTGGTGCAGGAAACCACTTTTGCACTTATATTAGTGTGGAAAAACACTTTTCGCACTTGTGTTAGTGTTGAAAAACCACTTTTTGCACTTGTGTTAGTATTGAAAAACCACTTTTCGCACTTGTGTTAGTGTTGAAAAACCACTTTTCGCACTTGTGTTAGTGTTGAAAAACCACTTTTCGCACTGTGTTAGTGTTGAAAAACCACTTTTCGCACTTGTGTTGGTGCAGGAAACCACTTTTGCACTTGTATTAGTGTGGAAAAAACACTTTTCGCACTTGTGTTAGTGTTGAAAAACCACTTTTCGCACTTGTGTTAGTGTTGAAAAACCACTTTTCGCACTTGTGTTAGTGTTGAAAAACCACTTTTCGCACTTGTGTTGGTGCAGGAAACCACTTTTGGAAACCACTTTTGCACTTGTATTAGTGTGGAAAAAACACTTTTCGCACTTGTGTTAGTGTTGAAAAACCACTTTTCGCACTTGTGTTGGTGCAGGAAACCACTTTTGCACTTGTATTAGTGTGGAAAAAACACTTTTCGCACTTGTGTTAGTGTTGAAAAACCACTTTTCACACTTGTGTTAGTGTTGAAGAAACACTTTTCGCACTTGTGTTAGTGTTGAAAAACCACTTTTCGCACTTGTGTTGGTGCAGGAAACCACTTTTGCACTTGTATTAGTGTGGAAAAACCACTTTTCGCACTGGTGTTAGTGTTGAAAAACCACTTTTCGCACTTGTGTTGGTGCAGGAAACCACTTTTGCACTTGTATTAGTGTGGAAAAAACACTTTTCGCACTTGTGTTAGTGTTGAAAAACCACTTTTCGCACCTGTGTTGGTGCAGGAAACCACTTTTGCACTTGTATTAGTGTGGAAAAAACACTTTTCGCACTTGTGTTAGTGTTGAAAAACCACTTTTTGCACCTGTGTTAGTGTTGAAAAACCACTTTTCGCACTTGTGTTAGTGTTGAAAAACCACTTTTCGCACTTGTGTTGGTGCAGGAAACCACTTTTGCACTTGTATTAGTGTGGAAAAAAATACTTTTCGCACTTGTGATAGTGTTGAAAAACCACTTTTCGCACTTGTGTTAGTGTTGAAAAACCACTTTTCGCACTTGTGTTAGTGTTGAAAAACCACTTTTCGCACTTGTGTTGGTGCAGGAAACCACTTTTGCACTTGTATTAGTGTGGAAAAAACACTTTTTGCACTTGTGTTAGTGTTGAAAAACCACTATTCACACTTGTGTTAGTGTTGAAAAACCACTTTTCGCACTTGTGTTGGTGCACGAAACCACTTTTGCACTTGTATTAGTGTGGAAAAAACACTTTTCGCACTTGTGTTAGTGTTGAAAGACCACTTTTCGCACTTGTGTTAGTGTTGAAAAACCACTTTTCGCACTTGTGTTAGTGTTGAAAAACCACTTTTCGTACTTGTGTTGGTGCAGGAAATCACTTTTGCACTTGTATTAGTGTGGAAAAAACACTTTTCACACTTGTGTTAGTGTTGAAAAACCACTTTTCGCACTTGTGTTGGTGCAGCAAACCACTTTTGCACTTGTGTTGGTGCAGGAAACCACTTTTGCACTTGTATTAGTGTGGAAAAAACACTTTTCTCACTTGTGTTAGTGTTGAAAAACCACTTTTCGCACTTGTGTTAGTGTTGAAAAACCACTTTTCGCACTTGTGTTAGTGTTGAAAAACCACTTTTCGCACTTGTGTTGGTGCAGGAAACCACTTTTGCACTTGTATTAGTGTGGAAAAAATACTTTTCGCACTTGTGTTAGTGTTGAAAAACCACTTTTCGCAATTGTGTTGGTGCAGGAAACCACTTTTGCACTTGTATTAGTGTGGAAAAACACTTTTCGCACTGTAGTGTGAAAAACCACTTTTTGCACTTGTGTTAGTATTGAAAAACCACTTTTCGCACTTGTGTTAGTGTTGAAAAAACACACTTTTCGCACTTGTGTTAGTGTTGAAAAACCACTTTTCGCACTTGGTGTTGGTGCAGGGTAACCACTTTTGCACTTGTATTAGTGTGGAAAAAAATACTTTTCGCACTTGTGTTAGTGTTGAAAAACCACTTTTCGCACTTGTGTTAGTGTTGAAAAACCACTTTTCGCTCTTGTGTTAGTGTTTGAAAAACCACTTTTCACACTTGTGTTGGTGCAGGAAACCACTTTTCGCACTTGAGTTAGTGTGAAAAACCACTTTTTGCACTTGTGTTAGTGTTGAAAAACCCACTTTTCGCACTTGTGTTAGTGTTGAAAAACCACTTTTCACACTTGTGTTGGTGCAGGAAACCACTTTTGCACTTGTATTAGTGTGGAAAAAACACTTTTCGCACTTGTGTTAGTGTTGAAAAACCACTTTTCGCACTTGTGTTAGTGTTGAAAAACCACTTTTCGCACTTGTGTTGGTGCAGGAAACCACTTTTGCACTTGTATTAGTGTGGAAAAAAACACTTTTCGCACTTGTGTTAGTGTGAAAAACCACTTTTCGCACTTGTGTTAGTTTGAAAAACCACCTTTCGCACTTGTGTTAGTGTGAAAAACCACTTTTCGCACTTGTGTTGGTGCAGGAAACCACCTTTGCACTTGTATTAGTGTGGAAAAAACACTTTTCGCACTTGTGTTAGTGTTGAAAACCCACTTCTCGCACTTGTGTTAGTGTTGAAAACCACTTTTCGCACTTGTGTTAGTGTTGAAAAACCACTTTTTGCACTTGTGTTGGTGCAGGAAACCACTTTTGGCACTTGTATTAGTGTGGAAAAAACACTTTTCGCACTTGTGTTAGTGTTGAAAAACCACTTTTCGCACTTGTGTTAGTGTTGAAAAACCACTTTTCGCAATTGTGTTAGTGTTGAAAAACCACTTTTCGCACTTGTGTTGGTGCAGGAAACCACTTTTGCACTTGTATTAGTGTGGAAAAAACACTTTTCGCACTTGTGTTAGTGTTGAAAAACCACTTTTTGCACTGTGTTAGTGTTGAAAATCCACTTTTCGCACTTGTGTTGGTGCAGGAAACCACTTTTGCACTATATTAGTGTGGAAAAACACTTTTCGCACTTGTGTTAAGTGTTGAAAAACCACTTTTTGCACTTGTGTTAGTATTGAAAAACCACTTTTCGCACTTGTGTTAGTGTTGAAAAACCACTTTTCGCACTGTGTTAGTGTTGAAAAACCACTTTTCGCACTTGTGTTGGTGCAGGAAACCACTTTTGCACTTGTATTAGTGTGGAGAAAACACTTTTCGCACTTGTGTTAGTGTTGAAAAACCACTTTTCGCACTTGTGTTAGTGTTGAAAAACCACTTTTCGCACTTGTGTTAGTGTTGAAAAACCACTTTTCGCACTTGTGTTGGTGCAGGAAACCACTTTTGCACTTGTATTAGTGTGGAAAAAACACTTTTCGCACTTGTGTTAGTGTTGAAAAACCACTTTTCGCACTTGTGTGGTGCAGGAAACCACTTTTGCACTTGTATTAGTGTGGAAAAAACACTTTTCGCACTTGTGTTTGTGTGAAAAACCACTTTTCACACTTGTGTTAGTGTTGAAGAAACACTTTTCGCACTTGTGTTAGTGTTGAAAAACCACTTTTCGCACTTGTGTTGGTGCAGGAAACCACTTTTGCACTTGTATTAGTGTGGAAAAACACTTTCGCACTTGTGTTATTGTTGAAAAACCACTTTTCGCACTTGTGTTGGTGCAGGAAACCACTTTTGCACTTGTATTAGTGTGGAAAAAACACTTTTCGCACTTGTGTTAGTGTTGAAAAACCACTTTTCGCACTTGTGTTGGTGCAGGAAACCACTTTTGCACTTGTATTAGTGTGGAAAAAACACTTTTCGCACTTGTGTTAGTGTTGAAAAACCACTTTTTGCACTTGTGTTAGTATTGAAAAACCACTTTTCGCACCTGTGTTAGTGTTGAAAAACCACTTTTCGCACTTGTGTTAGTGTTGAAAAACCACTTTTCGCACTTGTGTTGGTGCAGGAAACCACTTTTGCACTTGTATTAGTGTGGAAAAAAATACTTTTCGCACTTGTGATAGTGTTGAAAAACCACTTTTCGCACTTGTGTTAGTGTTGAAAAACCACTTTTCGCACTTGTGTTAGTGTTGAAAAACCACTTTTCGCACTTGTGTTGGTGCAGGAAACCACTTTTGCACTTGTATTAGTGTGGAAAAAACACTTTTTGCACTTGTGTTAGTGTTGAAAAACCACTTTTCGCACTTGTGTTAGTGTTGAAAAACCACTTTTCGCACTTGTGTTGGTGCAGGAAACCACTTTTGCACTTGTATTAGTGTGGAAAAAACACTTTTCGCACTTGTGTTAGTGTTGAAAAACCACTTTTTGCACTTGTGTTAGTGTTGAAAATCCACTTTTCGCACTTGTGTTGGTGCAGGAAACCACTTTTGCACTTGTATTAGTGTGGAAAAACACTTTTCGCACTTGTGTTATTGTTGAAAAACCACTTTTCGCACTTGTGTTGGTGCAGGAAACCACTTTTGCACTTGTATTAGTGTGGAAAAACACTTTTCGCACTTGTGTTAGTGTTGAAAAACCACTTTTTGCACTTGTGTTAGTATTGATAAACCACTTTTCGCACTTGTGTTAGTGTTGAAAAACCACTTTTCGCACTTGTGTTAGTGTTGAAAAACCACTTTTCGCACTTGTGTTGGTGCAGGTAACCACTTTTGCACTTGTATTAGTGTGGAAAAAAATACTTTTCGCACTTGTGTTAGTGTTGAAAAACCACTTTTCGCACTTGTGTTAGTGTTGAAAAACCACTTTTCGCACTTGTGTTAGTGTTGAAAAACCACTTTTCACACTTGTGTTGGTGCAGGAAACCACTTTTCGCACTTGTGTTAGTGTTGAAAAACCACTTTTTGCACTTGTGTTAGTGTTGAAAAACCACTTTTCGCACTTGTGTTAGTGTTGAAAAACCACTTTTCACACTTGTGTTGGTGCAGGAAACCACTTTTGCACTTGCATTAGTGTGGAAAAAACACTTTTCGCACTTGTGTTAGTGTTGAAAAACCACTTTTCGCACTTGTGTTGGTGCAGGAAACCACTTTTGCACTTGTATTAGTGTGGAAAAAACACTTTTCGCACTTGTGTTAGTGTTGAAAAACCACTTTTCGCACTTGTGTTAGTGTTGAAAAACCACCTTTCGCACTTGTGTTAGTGTTGAAAAACCACTTTTCGCACTTGTGTTGGTGCAGGAAACCACCTTTGCACTTGTATTAGTGTGGAAAAAACACTTTTCGCACTTGTGTTAGTGTTGAAAACCCACTTCTCGCACTTGTGTTAGTGTTGAAAAACCACTTTTCGCACTTGTGTTAGTGTTGAAAAACCACTTTTCGCACTTGTGTTGGTGCAGGAAACCACTTTTGCACTTGTATTAGTGTGGAAAAAACACTTTTCGCACTTGTGTTAGTGTTGAAAAACCACTTTTCGCACTTGTGTTAGTGTTGAAAAACCACTTTTCACACTTGTGTTAGTGTTGAAAAACCACTTTTCGCACTTGTGTTGGTGCAGGAAACCACTTTTGCACTTGTATTAGTGTGGAAAAAACACTTTTCGCACTTGTGTTAGTGTTGAAAACCACTTTTCGCACTTGTGTTAGTGTTGAAAAACCACTTTTCGCACTTGTGTTAGTGTTGAAAAACCACTTTTCGCACTTGTGTTGGTGCAGGAAACCACTTTTGCACTTGTATTAGTGTGGAAAAAACACTTTTCGCACTTGTGTTAGTGTTGAAAAACCACTTTTTGCACTTGTGTTAGTGTTGAAAATCCACTTTTCGCACTTGTGTTGGTACAGGAAACCACTTTTGCACTTATATTAGTGTGGAAAAACACTTTTCGCACTTGTGTTAGTGTTGAAAAACCACTTTTTGCACTTGTGTTAGTATTGAAAAACCACTTTTCGCACTTGTGTTAGTGTTGAAAAACCACTTTTCGCACTTGTGTTAGTGTTGAAAAACCACTTTTCGCACTGTGTTAGTGTTGAAAAACCACTTTTCGCACTTGTGTTGGTGCAGCAAACCACTTTTGCACTTGTATTAGTGTGGAAAAAACACTTTTCGCACTTGTATTAGTGTTGAAAAACCACTTTTCACACTTGTGTTAGTGTTGAAGAAACACTTTTCGCACTTGTGTTAGTGTTGAAAAACCACTTTTCGCACTTGTGTTGGTGCAGGAAACCACTTTTGCACTTGTATTAGTGTGGAAAAACCACTTTTCGCACTTGTGTTAGTGTTGAAAAACCACTTTTCGCACTTGTGTTGGTGCAGGAAACCACTTTTGCACTTGTATTAGTGTGGAAAAAACACTTTTCGCACTTGTGTTAGTGTTGAAAAACCACTTTTCGCACTTGTGTTGGTGCAGGAAACCACTTTTGCACTTGTATTAGTGTGGAAAAAACACTTTTCGCACTTGTGTTCGTGTTGAAAAACCACTTTTTGCACTTGTGTTAGTATTGAAAAACCACTTTTCGCACCTGTGTTAGTGTTGAAAAACCACTTTTCGCACTTGTGTTAGTGTTGAAAAACCACTTTTCGCACTTGTGTTGGTGCAGGAAACCACTTTTGCACTTGTATTAGTGTGGAAAAAAATACTTTTCGCACTTGTGATAGTGTTGAAAAACCACTTTTCGCACTTGTGTTAGTGTTGAAAAACCACTTTTCGCACTTGTCTTAGTGTTGAAAAACCACTTTTCACACTTGTGTTGGTGCAGGAAACCACTTTTGCACTTGTACTAGTGTGGAAAAAACACTTTTCGCACTTGTGTTAGTGTTGAAAAACCACTTTTGGCACTTGTGTTAGTGTTGAAAAACCATTTTTCACACTTGTGTTAGTGTTGAAAAACCACTTTTCGCACTTGTGTTAGTGTTGAAAAACCACTTTTCGCACTTGTGTTGGTGCAGGAAACCACTTTTGCACTTGTATTAGTGTGGAAAAAACACTTTTCGCACTTGTGTTAGTGTTGAAAAACCACTTTTCGCACTTGTGTTGGTGTTGAAAAACCACTTTTCGCACTTGTGTTAGTGTTGAAAAACCACTTTTCGCACTTGTGTTAGTGTTGAAAAACCACTTTTCGCACTTGTGTTGGTGCAGGAAACCACTTTTGCACTTGTATTAGTGTGGAAAAAACACTTTTCGCACTTGTGTTAGTGTTGAAAAACCACTTTTCGCACTTGTGTTGGTGTTGAAAAACCACTTTTCGCACTTGTGTTAGTGTTGAAAAACCACTTTTCGCACTTGTGTTAGTGTTGAAAAACCACTTTTCGCACTTGTGTTGGTGCAGGAAACCACTTTTGCACTTGTATTAGTGTGGAAAAAACACTTTTCGCACTTGTGTTAGTGTTGAAAAACCACTTTTCGCACTTGTGTTGGTGTTGAAAAACCACTTTTCGCACTTGTGTTAGTGTTGAAAAACCACTTTTCGCACTTGTGTTAGTGTTGAAAAACCACTTTTCGCACTTGTGTTGGTGCAGGAAACCACTTTTGCACTTGTATTAGTGTGGAAAAAACACTTTTCGCACTTGTGTTAGTGTTGAAAAACCACTTTTCGCACTTGTGTTAGTGTTGAAAAACCACTTTTCGCACTTGTGTTAGTGTTGAAAAACCACTTTTCGCACTTGTGTTGGTGCAGGAAACCACTTTTGCACTTGTATTAGTGTGGAAAAAACACTTTTCGCACTTGTGTTAGTGTTGAAAAACCGTTTTTCGCACTTGTGTTGGTGCAGGAAACCACTTTTGCACTTGTATTAGTGTGGAAAAAACACTTTTCGCACTTGTGTTAGTGTTGAAAAACCACTTTTCGCACTTGTGTTAGTGTTGAAAAACCACTTTTCGCACTTGTGTTGGTGCAGGAAACCACTTTTGCACTTGTATTAGTGTGGAAAAACCACTTTTCGCACTTGTGTTAGTGTTGAAAAACCACTTTTCGCACTTGTGTTGGTGCAGGAAACCACTTTTGCACTTGTATTAGTGTGGAAAAAACACTTTTCGCACTTGTGTTAGTGTTGAAAAACCACTTTTCGCACTTGTGTTTGTGTTGAAAATCCACTTTTCGCACTTGTGTTGGTGCAGGAAACCACTTTTGCACTTGTATTAGTGTGGAAAAACACTTTTCGCACTTGTGTTAGTGTTGAAAAACCACTTTTCGCACTTGTGTTAGTGTTGAAAAACCACTTTTCGCACTTGTGTTGGTGCAGGAAACCACTTTTGCACTTGTATTAGTGTGGAAAAAACACTTTTCGCAGTTGTGTTAGTGTTGAAAAACCACTATTCACACTTGTGTTAGTGTTGAAAAACCACTTTTCACACTTGTGTTGGTGCAGGAAACCACTTTTGCACTTGTATTAGTGTGGAAAAAACACTTTTCACACTTGTGTTAGTGTTGAAAAACCACTTTTCGCACTTGTGTTAGTGTGGAAAAAACACTATTGCACTTGTGATAGTGTTAAAAAACCACTTTTCGCACTTGTGTTAGTGTTGAAAAACCACTTTTCGCACTTGTGTTAGTGTTGAAAAACCACTTTTCGCACTTGTGTTGGTGCAGGAAACCACTTTTGCACTTGTATTAGTGTGGAAAAAACAGTTTTCGCACTTGTGTTAGTGTTGAAAAACCACTTTTCGCACTTGTGTTAGTGTTGAAAAACCACTTTTCGCACTTGTGTTAGTGTTGAAAAACCACTTTTCGCACTTGTGTTGGTGCAGGAAACCACTTTTGCACTTGTATTAGTGTGGAAAAAATACTTTTCGCACTTGTGTTAGTGTTGAAAAACCACTTTTCGCAATTGTGTTAGTGTTGAAAAACCACTTTTCGCACTTGTGTTGGTGCAGGAAACCACTTTTGCACTTGTATTAGTGTGGAAAAAACACTTTTCGCACTTGTGTTAGTGTTGAAAAACCACTTTTTGCACTTGTGTTAGTGTTGAAAATCCACTTTTCGCACTTGTGTTGGTGCAGGAAACCACTTTTGCACTTGTATTAGTGTGGAAAAACACTTTTCGCACTTGTGTTAGTGTTGAAAAACCACTTTTCGCACTTGTGTTGGTGCAGGAAACCACTTTTGCACTTGTATTAGTGTGGACAAACACTTTTCGCACTTGTGTTAGTGTTGAAAAACCACTTTTTGCACTTGTGTTAGTATTGAAAAACCACTTTTCGCACTTGTGTTAGTGTTGAAAAACCACTTTCGCACTTGTGTTAGTGTTGAAAAACCACTTTTCGCACTTGTGTTGGTGCAGGTAACCACTTTTGCACTTGTATTAGTGTGGAAAAAAATACTTTTCGCACTTGTGTTAGTGTTGAAAAACCACTTTTCGCACTTGTGTTAGTGTTGAAAAACCACTTTTCGCACTTGTGTTAGTGTTGAAAAATCACTTTTCACACTTGTGTTGGTGCAGGAAACCACTTTTCGCACTTGTGTTAGTGTTGAAAAACCACTTTTTGCACTTGTGTTAGTGTTGAAAAACCACTTTTCGCACTTGTGTTAGTGTTGAAAAACCACTTTTCACACTTGTGTTGGTGCAGGAAACCACTTTTGCACTTGTATTAGTGTGGAAAAAACACTTTTCGCACTTGTGTTAGTGTTGAAAAACCACTTTTCGCACTTGTGTTAGTGTTGAAAAACCACTTTTCGCACTTGTGTTAGTGTTGAAAAACCACTTTTCGCACTTGTGTTAGTGTTGAAAAACCACTTTTCACACTTGTGTTGGTGCAGGAAACCACTTTTGCACTTGTATTAGTGTGGAAAAAACACTTTTCGCACTTGTGTTAGTGTTGAAAAACCACTTTTCGCACTTGTGTTGGTGCAGGAAACCACTTTTGCACTTGTATTAGTGTGGAAAAAACACTTTTCGCACTTGTGTTAGTGTTGAAAAACCACTTTTCGCACTTGTGTTTGTGTTGAAAACCCACTTTTCGCACTTGTGTTGGTGCAGGAAACCACTTTTGCACTTGTATTAGTGTGGAAAAACACTTTTCGCACTTGTGTTAGTGTTGAAAAACCACTTTTCACACTTGTGTTAGTGTTGAAAAACCACTTTTTGCACTTGTGTTGGTGCAGGAAACCACTTTTGCACTTGTATTAGTGTGGAAAAAACACTTTTCGCAGTTGTGTTAGTGTTGAAAAACCACTATTCACACTTGTGTTAGTGTTGAAAAACCACTTTTCGCACTTGTGTTGGTGCACGAAACCACTTTTGCACTTGTATTAGTGTGGAAAAAACACTTTTCGCACTTGTGTTAGTGTTGAAAGACCACTTTTCGCACTTGTGTTAGTGTTGAAAAACCACTTTTCGCACTTGTGTTAGTGTTGAAAAACCACTTTTCGTACTTGTGTTGGTGCAGGAAATCACTTTTGCACTTGTATTAGTGTGGAAAAAACACTTTTCACACTTGTGTTAGTGTTGAAAAACCACTTTTCACACTTGTGTTGGTGCAGCAAACCACTTTTGCACTTGTGTTGGTGCAGGAAACCACTTTTGCACTTGTATTAGTGTGGAAAAAACACTTTTCTCACTTGTGTTAGTGTTGAAAAACCACTTTTCGCACTTGTGTTAGTGTGGAAAAAACACTATTGCACTTGTGATAGTGTTGAAAAACCACTTTTCGCACTTGTGTTAGTGTTGAAAAACCACTTTTGCACTTGTATTAGTGTGGAAAAAACACTTTTCGCACTTGTGTTAGTGTTGAAAAACCACTTTTCGCACTTGTGTTGGTGCAGGAAACCACTTTTGCACTTGTATTAGTGTGGAAAAAACACTTTTCGCACTTGTGTTAGTGTTGAAAAACCACTTTTCGCACTTGTGTTGGTGCAGGAAACCACTTTTGCACTTGTATTAGTGTGGAAAAAACACTTTTCGCACTTGTGTTAGTGTTGAAAAACCACTTTTCGCACTTGTGTTAGTGTTGAAAAACCACTTTTCGCACTTGTGTTAGTGTTGAAAAACCACTTTTCGCACTTGTGTTGGTGCAGGAAACCACTTTTGCACTTGTATTAGTGTGGAAAAAACACTTTTCGCACTTGTGTTAGTGTTGAAAACCACTTTTCGCACTTGTGTTAGTGTTGAAAAACCACTTTTCGCACTTGTGTTAGTGTTGAAAAACCACTTTTCGCACTTGTGTTGGTGCAGGAAACCACTTTTGCACTTGTATTAGTGTGGAAAAAACACTTTTCGCACTTGTGTTAGTGTTGAAAAACCACTTTTTGCACTTGTGTTAGTGTTGAAAATCCACTTTTCGCACTTGTGTTGGTGCAGGAAACCACTTTTGCACTTATATTAGTGTGGAAAAACACTTTTCGCACTTGTGTTAGTGTTGAAAAACCACTTTTTGCACTTGTGTTAGTATTGAAAAACCACTTTTCGCACTTGTGTTAGTGTTGAAAAACCACTTTTCGCACTTGTGTTAGTGTTGAAAAACCACTTTTCGCACTGTGTTAGTGTTGAAAAACCACTTTTCGCACTTGTGTTGGTGCAGCAAACCACTTTTGCACTTGTATTAGTGTGGAAAAAACACTTTTCGCACTTGTATTAGTGTTGAAAAACCACTTTTCACACTTGTGTTAGTGTTGAAGAAACACTTTTCGCACTTGTGTTAGTGTTGAAAAACCACTTTTCGCACTTGTGTTGGTGCAGGAAACCACTTTTGCACTTGTATTAGTGTGGAAAAACCACTTTTCGCACTTGTGTTAGTGTTGAAAAACCACTTTTCGCACTTGTGTTGGTGCAGGAAACCACTTTTGCACTTGTATTAGTGTGGAAAAAACACTTTTCGCACTTGTGTTAGTGTTGAAAAACCACTTTTCGCACTTGTGTTGGTGCAGGAAACCACTTTTGCACTTGTATTAGTGTGGAAAAAACACTTTTCGCACTTGTGTTCGTGTTGAAAAACCACTTTTTGCACTTGTGTTAGTATTGAAAAACCACTTTTCGCACCTGTGTTAGTGTTGAAAAACCACTTTTCGCACTTGTGTTAGTGTTGAAAAACCACTTTTCGCACTTGTGTTGGTGCAGGAAACCACTTTTGCACTTGTATTAGTGTGGAAAAAAATACTTTTCGCACTTGTGATAGTGTTGAAAAACCACTTTTCGCACTTGTGTTAGTGTTGAAAAACCACTTTTCGCACTTGTCTTAGTGTTGAAAAACCACTTTTCACACTTGTGTTGGTGCAGGAAACCACTTTTGCACTTGTACTAGTGTGGAAAAAACACTTTTCGCACTTGTGTTAGTGTTGAAAAACCACTTTTGGCACTTGTGTTAGTGTTGAAAAACCATTTTTCACACTTGTGTTAGTGTTGAAAAACCACTTTTCGCACTTGTGTTAGTGTTGAAAAACCACTTTTCGCACTTGTGTTGGTGCAGGAAACCACTTTTGCACTTGTATTAGTGTGGAAAAAACACTTTTCGCACTTGTGTTAGTGTTGAAAAACCACTTTTCGCACTTGTGTTGGTGTTGAAAAACCACTTTTCACACTTGTGTTGGTGCAGGAAACCACTTTTCGCACTTGTGTTAGTGTTGAAAAACCACTTTTCGCACTTGTGTTAGTGTTGAAAAACCACTTTTCACACTTGTGTTGGTGCAGGAAACCACTTTTGCACTTGTATTAGTGTGGAAAAAACACTTTTCGCACTTGTGTTAGTGTTGAAAAACCACTTTTCGCACTTGTGTTAGTGTTGAAAAACCACTTTTCGCACTTGTGTTAGTGTTGAAAAAACCACTTTTCGCACTTGTGTTGGTGCAGGAAACCACTTTTGCACTTGTATTAGTGTGGAAAAAACACTTTTCGCACTTGTGTTAGTGTTGAAAAACCGTTTTTCGCACTTGTGTTGGTGCAGGAAACCACTTTTGCAACTTGTATTAGTGTGGAAAAAACACTTTTCGCACTTGTGTTAGTGTTGAAAAACCACTTTTCGCACTTGTGTTAGTGTTGAAAAACCACTTTTTCGCACTTGTGTTGGTGCAGGAAACCACTTTTGCACTTGTATTAGTGTGGAAAAACCACTTTTCGCACTTGTGTTAGTGTTGAAAAACCACTTTTCGCACTTGTGTTGGTGCAGGAAACCACTTTTGCACTTGTATTAGTGTGGAAAAAAACACTTTTCGCACTTGTGTTAGTGTTGAAAAAACCACTTTTCGCACTTGTGTTTGTGTTGAAAATCCACTTTTCGCACTTGTGTTGGTGCAGGGAAACCACTTTTGCACTTGTATTAGTGTGGAAAAACACTTTTCGCACTTGTGTTAGTGTTGAAAAACCACTTTTTCGCACTTGTGTTAGTGTTGAAAAACCACTTTTCGCACTTGTGTTGGTGCAGGAAACCACTTTTGCACTTGTATTAGTGTGGAAAAAACACTTTTCGCAGTTGTGTTAGTGTTGAAAAACCACTATTCACACTTGTGTTAGTGTTGAAAAACCACTTTTCACACTTGTGTTGGTGCAGGAAACCACTTTTGCACTTGTATTAGTGTGGAAAAAACACTTTTCAGCACTTGTGTTAGTGTTGAAAAACCACTTTTCGCACTTGTGTGTTAGTGTGGAAAAAACACTATTGCACTTGTGATTAGTGTTAAAAAACCACTTTTCGCACTTGTGTTAGTGTTGAAAAACCACTTTTCGCACTTGTGTTAGTGTTGAAAAACCACTTTTCGCACTTGTGTTGGTGCAGGAAAACCACTTTTGCACTTGTATTAGTGTGGAAAAAAACAGTTTTCGCACTTGTGTTAGTGTTGAAAAACCACTTTTCGCACTTGTGTTAGTGTTGAAAAACCACTTTTCGCACTTGTGTTAGTGTTGAAAAACCACTTTTCGCACTTGTGTTGGTGCAGGAAACCACTTTTGCACTTGTATTAGTGTGGAAAAAATACTTTTCGCACTTGTGTTAGTGTTGAAAAACCACTTTTCGCAATTGTGTTAGTGTTGAAAAACCACTTTTCGCACTTGTGTTGGTGCAGGGAAACCACTTTTGCACTTGTATTAGTGTGGAAAAAACACTTTTCGCACTTGTGTTAGTGTTGAAAAACCACTTTTTGCACTTGTGTTAGTGTTGAAAATCCACTTTTCGCACTTGTGTTGGTGCAGGAAACCACTTTTGCACTTGTATTAGTGTGGAAAAACACTTTTTCGCACTTGTGTTAGGTGTTGAAAAACCACTTTTCGCACTTGTGTTGGTGCAGGAAACCACTTTTGCACTTGTATTAGTGTGGACAAACACTTTTCGCACTTGTGTTAGTGTTGAAAAACCACTTTTTGCACTTGTGTTAGTATTGAAAAACCACTTTTCGCACTTGTGTTAGTGTTGAAAAACCACTTTTCGCACTTGTGTTAGTGTTGAAAAACCACTTTTCGCACTTTGGTTGGTGCAGGTAACCACTTTTGCACTTGTATTAGTGTGGAAAAAAATACTTTTCGCACTTGTGTTAGTGTTGAAAAACCACTTTTTGCACTTGTGTTAGTGTTGAAAAAACCACTTTTCGCACTTGTGTTAGTGTTGAAAAACCACTTTTCACACTTGTGTTGGTGCAGGAAACCACTTTTGCACTTGTATTAGTGTGGAAAAAACACTTTTCGCACTTGTGTTAGTGTTGAAAAACCACTTTTCGCACTTGTGTTAGTGTTGAAAAACCACTTTTCGCACTTGTGTTAGTGTTGAAAAACCACTTTTCGCACTTGTGTTAGTGTTGAAAAACCACTTTTCACACTTGTGTTGGTGCAGGAAACCACTTTTGCACTTGTATTAGTGTGGAAAAAACACTTTTCGCACTTGTGTTAGTGTTGAAAAACCACTTTTCGCACTTGTGTTGGTGCAGGAAACCACTTTGCACTTGTATTAGTGTGGAAAAAAACACTTTTCGCACTTGTGTTAGTGTTGAAAAACCACTTTTCGCACTTGTGTTTGTGTTGAAAACCCACTTTTCGCACTTGTGTTGGTGCAGGAAACCACTTTTGCACTTGTATTAGTGTGGAAAAACACTTTTCGCACTTGTGTTAGTGTTGAAAAACCACTTTTCGCACTTGTGTTAGTGTTGAAAAACCACTTTTTGCACTTGTGTTGGTGCAGGAAACCACTTTTGCACTTGTATTAGTGTGGAAAAAACACTTTTCGCAGTTGTGTTAGTGTTGAAAAACCACTATTCACACTTGTGTTAGTGTTGAAAAACCACTTTTCGCACTTGTGTTGGTGCACGAAACCACTTTTGCACTTGTATTAGTGTGGAAAAAACACTTTTCGCACTTGTGTTAGTGTTGAAAGACCACTTTTCGCACTTGTGTTAGTGTTGAAAAACCACTTTTCGCACTTGTGTTAGTGTTGAAAAACCACTTTTCGTACTTCTGTTGGTGCAGGAAATCACTTTTGCACTTGTATTAGTGTGGAAAAAACACTTTTTCACACTTGTGTTAGTGTTGAAAAACCACTTTTCACACTTGTGTTGGTGCAGAGCAAACCACTTTTGCACTTGTGTTGGTGCAGGAAACCACTTTTGCACTTGTATTAGTGTGGAAAAAAACACTTTTCTCACTTGTGTTAGTGTTGAAAAACCACTTTTCGCACTTGTGTTAGTGTGGAAAAAACACTATTGCACTTGTGATAGTGTTGAAAAACCACTTTTCGCACTTGTGTTAGTGTTGAAAAACCACTTTTGCACTTGTATTAGTGTGGAAAAAAACACTTTTCGCACTTGTGTTAGTGTTGAAAAAAAACCACTTTTCGCACTTGTGTTGGTGCAGGAAAACCACTTTTGCACTTGTATTAGTGTGGAAAAAAACACTTTTCGCACTTGTGTTCGTGTTGAAAAACCACTTTTTGCACTTGTGTTAGTATTGAAAAACCACTTTTCGCACCTGTGTTAGTGTTGAAAAACCACTTTTCGCACTTGTGTTAGTGTTGAAAAACCACTTTTCGCACTTGTGTTGGTGCAGGAAACCACTTTTTGCACTTGTATTAGTGTGGAAAAAAAATACTTTTCGCACTTGTGATAGTGTTGAAAAAACCACTTTTCGCACTTGTGTTAGTGTTGAAAAACCACTTTTCGCACTTGTCTTAGTGTTGAAAAACCACTTTTCACACTTGTGTTGGTGCAGGAAACCACTTTTGCACTTGTACTAGTGTGGAAAAAACACTTTCGCACTTGTGTTAGTGTTGAAAAACCACTTTTGGCACTTGTGTTAGTGTTGAAAAACCATTTTTCACACTTGTGTTAGTGTGAAAAACCACTTTTCGCACTTGTGTTAGTGTTGAAAAACCACTTTTCGCACTTGTGTTGGTGCAGGAAACCACTTTTGCACTTGTATTAGTGTGGAAAAAACACTTTTCGCACTTGTGTTAGTGTTGAAAAACCCACTTTTCGCACTTGTGTTGGTGTTGAAAAACCACTTTTCACACTTGTGTTGGTGCAGGAAACCACTTTTCGCACTTGTGTTAGTGTTGAAAAACCACTTTTCTGCACTTGTGTTAGTGTTGAAAAACCACTTTTCACACTTGTGTTGGGTGCAGGAAACCACTTTTGCACTTGTATTAGTGTGGAAAAAAACACTTTTCGCACTTGTGTTAGTGTTGAAAAAACCACTTTTCGCACTTGTGTTAGTGTTGAAAAACCACTTTTCGCACTTGTGTTAGTGTTGAAAAACCACTTTTCGCACTTGTGTTGGTGCAGGAAACCACTTTTGCACTTGTATTAGTGTGGAAAAAACACTTTTCGCACTTGTGTTAGTGTTGAAAAAACCGTTTTTTTCGCACTTGTGTTGGTGCAGGAAACCACTTTTGCACTTGTATTAGTGTGGAAAAAACACTTTTCGCACTTGTGTTAGTGTTGAAAAACCACTTTTCGCACTTGTGTTAGTGTTGAAGAAACACTTTTCGCACTTGTGTTAGTGTTGAAAAACCACTTTTCGCACTTGTGTTGGTGCAGGAAACCACTTTTGCACTTGTATTAGTGTGGAAAAACCACTTTTCGCACTTGTGTTAGTGTTGAAAAACCACTTTTCGCACTTGTGTTGGTGCAGGAAACCACTTTTGCACTTGTATTAGTGTGGAAAAAAACAATTTTCGCACTTGTGTTAGTGTTGAAAAACCACTTTTCGCACTTGTGTTTGTGTTGAAAATCCACTTTTCGCACTTGTGTTGGTGCAGGGAAACCACTTTTGCACTTGTATTAGTGTGGAAAAACACTTTTCGCACTTGTGTTAGTGTTGAAAAACCACTTTTCGCACTTGTGTTAGTGTTGAAAAAACCACTTTTCGCACTTGTGTTGGTGCAGGAAACCACTTTTGCACTTGTATTAGTGTGGAAAAAAACACTTTTCGCAGTTGTGTTAGTGTTGAAAAAACCACTATTCACACTTGTGTTAGTGTTGAAAAAACCACTTTTCACACTTGTGTTGGTGCAGGAAACCACTTTTGCACTTGTATTAGTGTGGAAAAAACACTTTTCGCACTTGTGTTAGTGTTGAAAGACCACTTTTCGCACTTGTGTTAGTGTTGAAAAAACCACTTTTCGCACTTGTGTTAGTGTTGAAAAACCACTTTTCGTACTTGTGTTGGTGCAGGAAACCACTTTTGCACTTGTATTAGTGTGGAAAAAACACTTTTCACACTTGTGTTAGTGTTGAAAAACCACTTTTCGCACTTGTGTTAGTGTGGAAAAAAACACTATTGCACTTGTGATAGTGTTAAAAAACCACTTTTCGCACTTGTGTTAGTGTTGAAAAACCCACTTTTCGCACTTGTGTTAGTGTTGAAAAACCACTTTTCGCACTTGTGTTGGTGCAGGAAACCACTTTTGGCACTTGTATTAGTGTGGAAAAAACAGTTTTCGCACTTGTGTTAGTGTTGAAAAACCACTTTTCGCACTTGTGTTAGTGTTGAAAAACCACTTTTCGCACTTGTGTTAGTGTTGAAAAACCACTTTTCGCACTTGTGTTGGTGCAGGAAACCACTTTTTGCACTTGTATTAGTGTGGAAAAAATACTTTTCGCACTTGTGTTAGTGTTGAAAAACCACTTTTCGCAATTGTGTTAGTGTTGAAAAACCACTTTTCGCACTTGTGTTGGTGCAGGAAACCACTTTTGCACTTGTATTAGTGTGGAAAAAACACTTTTCGCACTTGTGTAGTGTTGAAAAACCACTTTTTGCACTTGTGTTAGTGTTGAAATCCACTTTTCGCACTTGTGTTGGTGCAGGAAACCACTTTTGCACTTGTATTAGTGTGGAAAAACACTTTTCGCACTTGTGTTAGTGTTGAAAAACCACTTTTCGCACTTGTGTTGGTGCAGGAAACCACTTTTGCACTTGTATTAGTGTGGACAAACACTTTTCGCACTTGTGTTAGTGTTGAAAAACCACTTTTTGCACTTGTGTTAGTATTGAAAAACCACTTTTCGCACTTGTGTTAGTGTTGAAAAACCACTTTTCGCACTTGTGTTAGTGTTGAAAAACCACTTTTCGCACTTGTGTTGGTGCAGGTAACCACTTTTGCACTTGTATTAGTGTGGAAAAAAAATACTTTTCGCACTTGTGTTAGTGTTGAAAAAACCACTTTTCGCACTTGTGTTAGTGTTGAAAAACCACTTTTCGCACTTGTGTTAGTGTTGAAAAATCACTTGTTCACACTTGTGTTGGTGCAGGAAACCACTTTTCGCACTTGTGTTAGTGTTGAAAAACCACTTTTTGCACTTGTGTTAGTGTTGAAAAACCACTTTTCGCACTTGTGTTAGTGTTGAAAAACCACTTTTCACACTTGTGTTGGTGCAGGAAACCACTTTTGCACTTGTATTAGTGTGGAAAAAACACTTTTCGCACTTGTGTTAGTGTTGAAAAACCACTTTTCGCACTTGTGTTAGTGTTGAAAAACCACTTTTTCGCACTTGTGTTAGTGTTGAAAAACCACTTTTCGCACTTGTGTTAGTGTTGAAAAAACCACTTTTCACACTTGTGTTGGTGCAGGAAACCACTTTTGCACTTGTATTAGTGTGGAAAAAACACTTTTCGCACTTGTGTTAGTGTTGAAAAACCACTTTTCGCACTTGTGTTGGTGCAGGAAACCACTTTTGCACTTGTAGTTAGTGTGGAAAAAACACTTTTCGCACTTGTGTTAGTGGAAAAACCACTTTTCGCACTTGTGTTAGTGTTGAAGAAACACTTTCGCACTTGTGTTAGTGTTGAAAAACCACTTTTCGCACTTGTGTTGGTGCAGGAAACCACTTTTGCACTTGTATTAGTGTGGAAAAAACACTTTTCGCACTTGTGTTAGTGTTGAAAACCACTTTTCGCACTTGTGTTAGTGTTGAAAAACCACTTTTCGCACTTGTGTTTGTGTTGAAAATCCACTTTTCGCACCTGTGTTGGTGCAGGAAACCACTTTTGCACTTGTATTAGTGTGGAAAAACACTTTTCGCACTTGTGTTAGTGTTGAAAAACCACTTTTCGCACTTGTGTTTGTGTTGAAAACCCACTTTCGCACCTTGTGTTGGTGCAGGAAACCACTTTTGCCACTTGTATTAGTGTGGAAAAAAACACTTTTCGCAGTTGTGTTAGTGTTGAAAAACCACTTTTCGCACTTGTGTTTGTGTTGAAAACCCACTTTTCGCACTTGTGTTGGTGCAGGAAACCACTTTTGCACTTGTATTAGTGTGGAAAAAACACTTTTCGCAGTTGTGTTAGTGTTGAAAAACCACTATTCACACTTGTGTTAGTGTTGAAAAACCACTTTTCGCACTTGTGTTGGTGCACGAAACCACTTTTGCACTTGTATTAGTGTGGAAAAAACACTTTTCGCACTTGTGTTAGTG